>NC_072854.1:92133364-92436394 GCF_028858705.1 Grus americana
CCTCGATAAATGCCACAGTGCAGTCAGCGTGAAATGAAGAAATATTGCTTCTGGTAAATATTTATTTTATATCAGAAATTAGCATACCAAATGTAATTAAAAACTTTATGTGCACATTCCTCCCCCCCCCCCCAAGTCTGTCAAATGACATCTTAGAATAACTAGTCATAAAGAATGTGGCCTAATTAGCAAGCATCCCAGCCTACTGTTGCTGTTTGATAATTACCCTACAATGAGCTTCTGAAATTAGGATTTCATTCCCCCTCTCTGCCCTCCTCCAGCTGAAGCCAGCGCTGGCTGGTTTTCACCCTCCCCACTTTTATTTTACCTTTCTCCGGGTGAATTCCTGAGTGCCTACATGCCAGAGCCAGCCTCAAAATCCCTTGCTTTGCTAAGCTGGGGATCTGTGAGTGACATATGTCAGCAGAAGCTGACCCATCACATGGGTGGTTTTTGGGAAGCAGGCACTGGGGTTTCACCTGTGCTCCTCAACTCCTCATCCAGGTGCCCCAGAGCTTGGCTGGGGCAAGAAAAGCAAGGGGACAGGAGGGCTGGGATGGGGGGAGACAGGAGAGAGGCATAGGGAGGAGCAATTAGAAAGGTCTTAAGGCAAACACGAGAGCGATTAATCCTGATCTGGTGTGCAGCTGCTTAATTGCTTATCCCTGGGCTGCTCGGGGAGCGCCAGCATGCAGCGAGCCTGCTGCCTTGTTACACAAGGGCGTGCGTGAGATAAAAAACTGGTTTTAAAGAGGGCTTACAAGTCTTAAATCCATCAGAAATGACCCATCAGTGGCAGAAAAAAAAAAAAAGAAAAAGAAAAAGAACCAGATGGTGCCTTGTGAAAGCCATTCTCCTCTTGTTGCTAGAGCAAAACCAAGGCTGCCTGCCCCAGCTCTGCAAAGGCTCTTACTGAGCCCGGGGAGAGGGGTTGCTGGCTACCCGGAGCCCAAGGTTCGAGGACATGAGTGGCTCATTTTCTCCTCCTGAGATTTTGGACTATCACCCTGTGATCCCGGCTGCTCGTGCTCATGTACAGCCCTGTCTCACCCCGGCTCCATCCTTGCAGCTCCATCCCCCCAAGAAGCATCCACGGGTTCCCAGGGGCAGGGTGGCTGGAGGACAGCCCCTGGGGCAGGTCCTCAGGAGACCTAGTGGGGACTCACTGCCTACCTCAGACATCTTCAGTCTGTCTGTCTCTGCCCGAATGAGGCCCTTGCTCCCTCTCTCCCTAGGGGAGAGGACAAGGTGCTTTTAGGACCTGATTCTTCTGACTTATTTTAGACATTGACTTCAGTATGAGACAAATTACGTCATGGAAGAGTCTGTTTTCTTCACTGACTAAGCGGAGACCCCAGGGTGACTTGCTCAGATAAAAAAAAAAAACAGTGAAATGAATCCCGTTCTGAGATCTTGTTTTCCCACAAATAGAGGCTAACCAAGACAAAGCAGAGGAGAGGGGCAGCTAGTATTAAAGAACAACAGAATTAACCATAATGGGAAGCATTTCCCAAGAGGCTTTTCAAAAGAGGCTTTTCATCAGCACACAAGAGAGGCATTGGCTTTGTCTGGCTTTGTCTGGGATGCTTTAGCAAGAGGAATGAGGGCACGAAGAGCAAAGACTTTGGAGAGAGCAGCAGCTGAAAGGGTCACACGGGAGCTGAGTTCCTTGGAAATTCAGAAGTGATGCTGAGGGGCATCCGTTGGCACACTGTTGGTTTTGATAGCTTGGTTGGGAGGGGAAGGTGTAAGGGAACTAGGGGCTTTGGGGAGTAACCTTGTGCATGTCTGGGAGGGCCCTAGTGGCACCCCACATCTCCAAGGGCAGAAGAAAAGCTTTGTCCTACTCATCCCTTCCATCCCACATGGGACCAGAGACCTCAGATCCCAGCACGGGTCACTTGCTGGTGGTACACAGTGACTGGCACACTGGGAGGGCAGCTCAGCGGGAGCTGGAAAGAGTGGCTGCAATGATTTTTCTGGGTCTGCAAATGAGGAGGGGCTTTGAGCAGATACGCTGCAGTAGGGGCTGTGACCTACCTTGCTGCCTGTGAATGCTGAGTCTTGTTGTGTGTGAAGTTTGAAACCAGGTTTGGAGTTCCCCCGCCAGACTCTGTTCTGCCGAGGGCACGCTGGGGCTGTTGCATGTTTCCAGCCCTGGGGTCCACTCTGAGGCTGGGCTCTGAAGGGCTGTGGGTGCCATGAGGAACATAAAAAGCACCATGCTGCTGGTGCACTGAGATGTGCTGGAAGACAGAAGGAGAGTGGAGGGCAGGAAGAGAGGGGAAGGGAATTGGCTGGCTTAGAAAAGTCTTCCTGAGACTCTGCAATAGCCTCTGTCCCCAACTTTACAGAGACCTCCTCCTCTTCTCAGAGAGGAGAGAGAGGATCTCCATGCTGACATTGCAAATGCAGCAGCCCCAGGCACTGGTTTCCTAATTGCTGTGCATGGCTGGGTCCTCTTGGGGATCCAGCAAGGAGCGCTATTGAAGATAAAGAAGGCTGCCGTTTCATTTAAGTCATTAGAGAACTCCTCAGGGAGCTGGAGGGGAGACACAGTGAGAGGGATGGAGTGGTGGGGGGGGGAGAGGCAGCAAGAGAGGAGGGGAGGTAGGAGACAAGGAGGGAGTGGAGGAAGGTATGGGCAAAACAGGATGGAAATACGTGAAAGTATCTGGAAGGAAGAAAAAGAAAAAGGGAGAGGAGAGAGGAAGGAGTGTGGGTGAGGGAGACGGGGGCGGGGTGTGATGGAGGAAGGATGGCCCCATGTCAGAGAATGAGAAAAAAAGACCTGGTGCTTACCAAAAGCACTGCAAGCCCCTTCCCTGGGGTGTGCTGTGCTGGGGCCCAGTGGCTGCCTGCTTCTTCTACCCATCTTCCCTCCCCTTCACCCTGCTCTTCCAGCCACCTCCCCAGTCATTCTTCTCCCCCCCATTTCCCCCTCTGCAGCCATCTCCCTCCTCTGGCTTGGGCAGCATCAGGCAAATTTTTAATCTGGGAGATTTTGACTTTCTGACAGCAGTGAGACCAGCACTTAGTTTCCTTCACCCACTTGTTATTTTCCTTCTCCCAGCTTTCTTTTCTTTTTTTTTTTTTGTTTTCCTTTTCCTTTTTTTAATTTTCCTTCTTTTTTCTTTCTTTTCCTTCCTTTCTTCCTTCCTGCCTTCTTTCCTTCTCTCTCTCTGCCTCCCTGCTTTTGGACTACTAAGCCCTTCTCCATCTCCTGCTTCCCCCTCCCTGCTTGCAGAGCAGGGGAAGGAGCCGACCAGCAGTGGGGTGAGCTCGGCATCACAGCCTCTACTCTCAGGAACTTCTAATTGGAAATGGTTGGCTTGTTTTCTTTGGAAATATTTTCTGGTTAAAAAAATGATCCTTTTCTATATACTTTTTTTTTTTCTGGGTAGCAGATTGTTGTTTCTGTCAAACATTATGTTTTGTAGATGGAGGAAAATAACAAATATGTATAACAAATATGTACTCTCTTTTCTTCCCCTTTTTCCACATGGGGGAAAAGAGAGAAAGCTCAACAAAAATGACATGACTGAAAAAGTGAAATATTTTTATGGATTATTTTGAAGAAAGTGATTTTTTGTTGTGGTTGCAAAGTAGAAGGAAAAAAAGAGACAGTTTTGATGGATTCAGCTGGCATTCTGAATAGACAAAGGGAAATACCCTCACTATTTCACTGCTATCTTGCAGCAGGGGAAACTGAGGCACAGACAGCTTCATGGGTTGGCTCAAAGGCAAGCTGTGAGTCTGTAGGAAAGCGAGGCATCCATCCTGGCTCGCAGGCAGTGCCGTACCTGAATGCCTTCCCTGCTGGCCACGAATCCCACCCATCACAGCAGCTCACTGGCTCTGCAAAGCCCAGGAAGCAGAGGGGAACACAATTTTGCTTCCCCTGAGAATGGGGGAATGGGAGAGGGGCTGGATTAACCCTGGCAGCCATGGCTAGTTGTCTTACAGACAATTACCTTCTTCCAGTCTAAATTGCGCCGTGCTCTTTCCCCACTGCACACAGTGTATTTGTTCCTCACCCGCTCTGGCTGCGTTCCACCCCGGTGCCGGCTGCACCCTTGTGCTCAGTGTGCAGTGGGCACGCCGGACAAGAGCTGTGCACCAAGGACATTTCTGCAAATGAAGAGGCCAGGGAGGAATGGGAAGGAGAAGATTTAATTGCTGGAGCTCAGGATGTTTTCCAGAGCTTGCAACGCAGACTTTCTCAAACACGGGATGCATCAAACCTAATTGCTCTCCAGGCTGGCCTGCTGCTTAATTAGAAAGTGTTTTAAAGCCCCATGTCAACTCCCTGCTGATAAAACCGCCTTGCAGTATGAAATGAGAACCAGCTGCCCCAGCATCTTGCAGCACTGCTCGGACCAAGGCAGGAGCGCAGGATCCCAGGACCTCTGCCTGCAGAGAAGCCCCACAGGGCTGCAGCGTTGTGGGGGTTCAAGGGAGCCCTCTGCCTCCGGCCACCCCACCTTCCCTCAGCCTGTTTCCAAACGGGACTGTCCCACAGGATGTGTGTGCTTCCCCAGGAATGAAATCCCCTGGATAGAAATCCCAGTTCAGCGAGGACATGAGGGGTTGTCGTGGGTTCAGTCTTGAGGCTGGAAAACATGAGAGCAGCAAGGGGCACGCAGGGGAGATGGTCCCTGGCTCTCCCTGGCACGGAGATGCTGCTGCATCAGCCCTCCTATCTGAGCTGGGCCGAGCCGTAGCATATCCATGGGAGAGAGAGGAAGCAAATAGTCTCCAGTGCAGCCTCCTGCCTCTGAATGTGTCCCCCTCTTCTGCCTTTCCCTGCTCCCCCCTTGTCATTTCCCACTTGGCCAGCTCCACAAACATCTTAATTTCATGCCTGCTTGTCAGGGCTGCTTTGTGAAACATCTGAATGACATTAGCACAGTTTAAGAGTGTGACAGACTGAGGAGCAGCAGCCTCCTGTGATCGCCTATTCCAGATGGTTAAGTGACAAATCTCACTTGTGATATCTTAACTAGAGAGGTGCAGGAGGAAAACGTCCCCCGGGGAACACCACCCCACCCCCCGCTCCAGCTCTGAGCCTTTGCTGGGACCAGGCAGCGGTTAATCCAGACGGAAGGAGACATGCAGCAGATGCCGTGTTCTTCAGGGACCCTGGAAAGCTTTTCCCCTCCCTCTGACTTGTTGCTGTCTCATCTCAATTACGTGCACAGCCATAAACAGCTCAGGCAGACCCAGTGCTTATTCCTGAAAACATCTTTTGCCCAGTGACTCTTCTCACTAGTGCGAAACTCTATTGCATTACCTTCAAATGGTGTTTGCAGTCTCATAGGCATGCTTCAAGCCCCAAACCATCACAGGACATTTTTGGGAAGAAACTCTGCATTCACACCGGTAATGAAAGACAAGCATTGCCAGGGGAAAGTTTAGAGTTAAAACTGAGTGTGTGTGTGTGTAAGGAAAATGTAGCCCAGACTGGTGAAGCCCCTTGCTCAGGGTGACACTGCAAGCTGCTTGCATCTCGAGTGCCTTGCTGAGTGCAGCTTTGCTTTCCAGTGCATCCCCTCCTGGGTCGTATCTACTTCCTGGACTACTCCTTACATTAATGTAAGAGTGTCCTACTACTATTACCTCTGGGAGTGATAGAAGCGCATTGTAGGACTAGTGCTGACAGGTTCAAACTCTGCTAGCAAGTAAAGCTAGAAGTTTCTGGGTCAGCGCAGGTGTGTGCATGTGTTTTTATGGATTGCTATTCTACCTCTTGAAATGCAGCTGACCCCAGCTTGGAGCACAGCAGCTGGTTGGGAGGACAGGACAGGACAGGAGGTGGTAGGGCAGGAAGTGAAGCGAACTACTGTGTAACTGGGGAGGGGTACTTAGTGATCACCTACAGTTGGAGTCTTGTGCTTGCCCTGCAGTACAGCAGTGTTACAACACTTTTAGTGAATAACCTGTATAAAATGCTTCCTTTTGTCCATGCAATTTAATGTGAGTTTCCCATCCTGGCTCAGGGTCTGGATCCTGAGACGACGGTGTCCTTTCTCACGCTGCAGCAGCAAATGTATGCCGGGTCTGCAGGCCACAGAAAATACAACACGAGAAGTAAATATTGAGAGGCTACGTCTTTCTATGCTCCCAGTGCTGTTCCCATTGCTATAGTTACAGCCATGTGGGTGTTTGCTTGGTAAATGGCCTCGCCTCCCCAAACCCTCCCCTACCCCCAGCATCTATTTCCAAGCTCAGACACCCCAGGGGCAGAGGCTCAGAGAGCGTTTGCTGCCAGCTCACCTGCCTTGTTTGTGTCAATGACCTGGACAGGGAGCTGAGCAGCTTTACTAGTGTTCAAACAGGGAAAATTGTCCGTCCTTCCCGCCCTGATGCAGCTTCCCAGCCCTGAAGCAAGGGCTCCGTGCCTCCTGGAGCGAGAAGCTGAAGTTAATGGCAATAGGTCTGGGAGGTGGGAATGAAAGACAACAGCTGATTGGGAAAAAAACAGAGAGTCTGGGGAGAGGAAGTAAATCCGGCTTTTACTGATCTTACATAAAATAGCAGCGACCTGGTAGTCAGATAATTGCTTTTGTAAAATGCTTGGATTTCAATGTAATGGTTGAAAGTTTCCTGGTGATGCCACATGAATAAATTTGGAGTCTGCGCAGGTACTGCTTTCCTCCCAGCAAGACGTTTGCTTTTGGTGGCAGGTGACTCACAATTGCAGCCAATGCTCTGGTCTGTGCTTGCACTCACCTACTGCAGTCCGGAGACAAGTCTGACTTGCAGACTCCTGAGAAATGCTCGCAGGAGGCATCCATCAGCATCCTGGCCCCTGCCTGCCTTCCCCCTGTTGTGTTGGAGCACATCTGTTACTTCAGAAACATCCCTTGAGCCTCTTTGAAATGGAAATATATGGGAATTAGTATATGCGTTGAAACCCTATCTTCTGCCCTCTGCACGTGGGAGGCAGAAGTAGGGTTGGATCCAGCTAGGATTACTCTGGATGGTTGGAATGATTCCCAGGCTGGTCCCAGAAGAATGATAGGCAGAAGAATGAGTGCAGGGGGAACAGACCTCCAAACCCAACCTTGCCAGTGGAGAAATGTTTCAAGTTACAGTTTCAAGTACAATTTCAAAGAAGCAAGGTGATGTTCAAGGTGACCTGGCCTGATTTAGTTCCTCTGAGAGGCTCTGGGTATGAGGACTTGCCTGTCCCAACCTCCATTGGTACATGGTGTTGCCCATCCCCTCCGCCCACTGCCTCCCTCCCCAGGGATCCTGGAGGAAAGTGACAGGCAGAGCAAAGTGGAACCGGCGGGACTCGGGAAGACAGCAGCAAAAAGTCCCCAGCCATGAGTAAACTGTGCATTTCTCAGCGCTTTTAATCTCCTTATTATGGTAATGGGCTGATAACTGATTGTGTAGTTAAAATGGAATTTGACACCAGGGCTGCAGTTTCTCTGACTTCAGAGAGATGCTGCAGTAAACAACCTGGTAAAGAGCTATAAGAGCTGATGTTCTGCTTCAAACCTGTGCTAATGGGAATCTGGAGAAGTGCAAGAGAATAAAGGGAAGCTGAATTTATGTGGATAGATGCATCAAATGGCCCTGGATAAATAAAGCATTTCTTGGCCTAGAAAGGGGATGGCAAGAGAGGTCACCCTGTGGGTGGAGATGAAAAGGCACGGAAGATAGAGGTTTTGTGCGAATAAAAGACTCTGGGACCACTGGCTGCAGCGTACAGCGTCTGCACAATCCTGCTGCAGTGTCTGTACGTGTAGCCTCAATAGGCAACTGGCCTAGCTGACACTGATGGTCCCGTCATCTGCTTACCCCTGCAACAGCACATCACCTCCTCGTGACATGGTTCCTCTCTGCTTGGCCCAGCTGATCAGCCAGTGTTTTAACTGCACTTGAGCCTTTTCCTTCTGCTGTTGTATTAATTTCTAGCTGCTGTTTTTGTATTGTCTGCTGTATTGCCTGCTATGAGGTCCGGAGTGGCCCAGCATGTTGGCTAAGCATTTGCCCTCCATGAATTTCCTTTGAATTTCCCAAATGTTTGGGAACTTAGCTCTATTGCTTCACCTGATCCCACAGCTTTGCTCCTGCCCTGCCCTGCCCTATCCTATCCTGCCTGTCCTGTCCTCTCCTGTCCCATCCTGTCCCATCTGATTGCAGATTCTCCCGTTCAGCGTTAAGGCTTTCCCAGCAAAGCACAGTACAATGGCTAATGTCCATGTTTGTTCTTGTATCTCACTCTTGCCAGCGGTTTGGCACCAAGCTATATCTCTATGGAGGAGGAAAGGGATCTCTCTCATGGTCCTAGCAATTAAGTTGCAGAGGATAAGAAACACGAAGGTGACAGGGCTATGAACCTGTCTCCTTCTCCATCCCTGTAAGTACATTTCTCCCACACTATAGAAAAAAACGGGGAAGAATCTCTCTCCACTCACCCTTCTGAGATAGGTGATTACAGATGAGGCAAACTGTGAACCCCTCTGAACTGCTGAGCTCCCAGTACTTTTCCTGGATCCTGAAATCTGAGGAATTGCAGGTTGATGGCCTGATGGCTGCAGGGAAAAATCCTTGTACAGTCCTGCTGTGTTTACCTCAGTGAAAATCCCTGTTCATGCTCTATCAGCCACTTAGACCACTCTGTTCTCCCTTCGAAAAACAGAAAGAAAAAGATCATAATTGTGAGGCTCTGCTTTTTTTTTTTTTTTTTAAACTCATGGTCAAGTACATTTGTGTAGGGGAAAAAAGACCCATTGAATTTCAAGGTCTTAGGCAGCAGCTATTTCCTCCATTAAGCAGATGGACGTGGGGAAATGAGGGAAAGCATATTGATTGATTTTACCAAGGTCCATTATAGGTCGCGTGGATATTGAAATATGAATCTGGCTTTGACATTAGGCGGGGAGGAAGCTGGACTCCCGAGAGGGTGCTGTAATGAGAAGGCACAGGCTCGGTTTGTTGGTTGGCTCAGCAAGGGGGGGATGAGCAGTGTCCCCAGGTGCCACGTTTGAAGCTGTGTTCAGATGCTGCAGGTATTTCCCCAGTGCTCATAACCACCCTCCCGGCCCATCTTCCTGCTCCTGGGGACTACACTTGGTGTAGTAGGTGTCCGTGAAGCCTCAGCCCCCACCGTGAGCACATAGGGATGGGGTTGCCCTTGCTCCCCAGGCACCCTGCGCCTGTGTGCGAGCACTGGGAATGATAGTAATACAGCTCCTTCGCAGGAGAAGCTCGGGGGCTGTACTCAGCCTGTCCCTGAGTACCGGATGTCTCAGGTGCTTGATGAAAAAGCAGTATTTATAGAGTAGTCCACTGGAACCTAAAGCCTGAAAGGTGCTTTTTAGGGGAAATACTGGCTGTCTGGTATGATTAGCTGGGAATGGCATATTTAGCGTGGAGGCTTTTATCTAGCTGCATTTAGCACCCTCAGGTAATGCGAGGTGAATCTGCAGGCTTGCGCTCTTGCTGGCTTTGCTCTGCAAGCGCTGGGAAGCAAGCAGGTCTGAGGGGATCAAGCTGCAATGCCCGCAAGGTTTGTGGGCTAATGGATGTCGCACACCCACCTTTATTCTCAGGATGTTGAGAGCAAGGAGAATTCACTGTGCAAATAAGAGCAAGTTCAGCTCCTTTAGGCAGAGCAATACTGCAAATCAAGCTGTGCTGATGCACACAGCATGTGCTGAGCTGTGGAACTCCTTGCCACAAGAAATTATCCTGCTAACGATGAGAATAACTTAACAAAGCTTAAGGACACATGTAGCTAGGCAAACCAGCGTGTGTAGTAATACAACCTTGTGATCCATGGCATAAGAAGGAGTTTCTTTTCTAGCTGTTAGGTCTGAGGGTCTTTCTGAGGTTTTTTTTTCACCCTACTGAACAAATGTGTCTTTACTGTAGGCATGTTTCTGTTTGCACCCATTTTTTTCACAGGGCATTAGATAGAGATGACAAATGTTTTTCATCTCTGGGATGCTGGTTGGCTGATGTACCCTGAGTCAGAGAAATGGGCTTGTGTAAATGTAGCTACTCCTCTTGCCTTCCCAGAGCTGTCAGTAAGTACAACACCACCATCTTACAGTTCAAGCCCCTTAGCCAGACCGGCTGTTGTTTGGGAGAATTTGTGACCTTCTTCAGCCCTGATCTTCTGCTGGGGCACTCTCCTTGTCCTTTTCGGTCTACATCCCAGTTCCCTCATCCCAAACTTTGCACTTGTCAGACACTGCCCATCAACTTGGAACAAACAGATGCTGTTTGCTGCCCGCTCAGCTGCCTCTTTCGTGTCCCTGTCACTGTGGTTGCACACCAGATTCAAGGCAGTGTTCCCTGGTGTGAGCTGGGCTCTTGTCTTTTCCTTCCCCTCCGCTGCGCATCATTTGTGTCCTTGTCACCTCTCTGGTGCCATGCTGCCTTCTCCCCTTGCCTTCTCCCTGGCGTCTCCTTATTAGATGCCACTTCTAGAGGTTGCATTGGCTCCCTGCCTTTACACAGTCCCAGGAGCACCCATTAGCTTTAGACTTTCCCTCCTTGCAAGTCACGGACAGCCCCACTCCTTTTGGACTTAGCCTCTAGTTTTAGCATCTCTTTCTCTTACAGCTGCTCTTCTCATAAGGTCATAAGAGTCCTTGCCCTGTCAGAGAAGTCATTCTCTTGGCAGCAAGCAGATATTTTGCCATCATACAAGCCAGCCTTCTCAGAACAAAGCAACCTTTATTAGGCAATGGGGATGCAGCGATCCAGGGTCATTAGGCTAGGCTGGCATGGAAAAGCTCACACGCACATCTCTGTTGTGAGCATGTACCTGCAGCTCTGCCCAGCAATGACTGGCGGTCCAGCTCCAGCCCTGCACTGGGCAGCAGAGGGGTCTCCCTTCGCTGGCTGGCACTGCTCTGTGGCAGTGTCCTCTTTTTCTCTTCCCACTTCCCAAGGTGTAGGGAATCCCTGCAGACCCTGCAGAGGTCTGTGCCTGGGGATGTCCCTAAGCTTGGTCCTTACCCAAAGGTTATTGCTCTGGTTTTGTGTCTCAGAAATCTACTTAAGTGCTTGGGAGAGCAGAGCCCTCCCCTAGCTCCTCTGGGAGAAAGATATGCTTCCCTAAGCAGGAATTCCCCGGGTCGCTCCACATCTCCTTGAGTATGGCTTTTCACAGAAATTGCCTCTGTCGTCTCTGAATTGACTGACACCCTCTGTGAAGTGAGCTGCCTTTTGGTCGCACTGCACTGATGGTATGACAGGGCTGTGCATTGAGGTTCTTGGGGAAGAAAGGCAGCCTATGAATTATTTAAGCACCTCTGTTTCCGATTAGCTTATGACTAACGTTCATCGCACTAACCCCTGAGACGCTGCACGTTAAAACTACTGGAGAAAATATAATAGGTTGAATTGCTTTCTAGGTAGCAAGGTACACACAGAGCTTTTGTGGACTTTTGTGTGTTTGTTTTGCTTTTAGTTTTAAATAGGCACACTGAAAGAGAACTCAGAAAGTCTGCTTAGGGATTGGGAGTCCACAATGGGCCTGAATAATTTTTCAAGGGCAACAGGGAACAACAGGGAGTGAATACCACAGCAGACAAGGGAATTAGAAAGAAATCTTCTTTCTGGTGTTACATTAAGGTTTTAAAAGCCTTAAGACCAGGCAGTGAAGCAGGGAGTAGGGATTGCCTTGAGATAGCCTGTGGAAAGAAGGGTGCATGAGCAACACCAGCAAATTTCACATCATGTTGAAAAATAATAAAAAATAGTCTTGTTGGAGCTCAGAAGCCAGAGGCTGATGTTAGGGCAAGTTAATAAATGGCTGATCTGTACTGACCTCTTTGTGGTCTATGGCTGGAGTTGGAAACCCTTTCCTGATGGAGTGGATATATGACAATCCCAACCACCTACCTCTTAACAGAGGGTGTGAGTCTTACGTAGGAGCTCAGCTACAACCCTCCTTTTAGACTGAAAAGACCAGTCCAGAACCTGAAAATGCAGAGATTTAACTAACAGTTTCATGTAGGATTTGGATACTCAACATTACAGTTTCCCAAATGATTCCTGTATCTATTAGCAGCTCCCCTTGCCAGGTGGCAGGTCTGTCTTTGGGTCATTGGGGACGACAGATATCCTTTTGTCTGCTTCCCTTCTTGCTGTGGGTCAAATGAGTTGAAAACTCTCAGCTTGTACTTCTTTATTCACATGCACCGACTGTTAGCGACATGTCCCTCTGGATACCTGTGCTGGCTTATTAATCAACTGAGTTATATTTGCTAAATAAGGATATGGTTCTTGATCACAAAGCCCAAGCAGCGACTAAAAAGGAAACTTCATTATTTGTCATATTATTCCACAATATCAAAGCCAGCTGCAGCATGTTCCAAATGGTGTGAGTTTGCTGGAGACCTTTCATCGGCTGAGCTCCCTCCTGGTAAGACAGCTAGAACAAAAGACATTTAGAACAAAAGTTTGGGGTCCAGAAGGAACACCGGAATGTCCTCTGTTGGGGACCCCAAGCCAACTCCTGCAACCTCCTTCAAAACTTGCATGTAGTTCTCAAACTTCTTTTGTCTGCACATAGGTCTTTGGGTTCCTTCCCTCTGAAGGAACAATATGTGGTGGGCCTGTCAGGATTGTCTGAGACCCCACTTAGCATCAGGGAGAAAATAAAGAAAAAAAGAAGTATATAACAATAAAGCCAAGGATTAAGGTCTCAATAACAGAATGTGCAATTCATTGCATGATAAGCATTTTCAGAGGGTACTTCATCTGCTCTCTTTATCTGGAATAGATGAGATTTCTCTTGTCCTTAAAATGGCTCTTCTACTGTAAGAAGAGCATGGGGGGATTATTTTACATGGAGGCATTTGCACAGCGGACATCTAAAACGTGAGCAGGAGGGGGCAGATTTTGCCCCTGGTTACAGAAGTAAATCAGAACGATGAGAGCTATCACCCAACTCTTCTCCTTGCTCCCTCGTAAAGTTTTATGAAGGAATATCTTAGCTGCAGGAACCAAAGTGGTGTTTTCCAGAACAGACCCAACCAGTGAGTTTATGATCCCCGTTCAGACTTGAGAGCTTCCAGCTTCTACTGGAAGCAAAGACAGATTCAAAGCATTCCCCAAGAGCTCCTCAATAGCTCTATTCATTTGAAGGATCCCACTGTGCAGTAGCTGTGCCCACCTCTTGGTGCAGGCGAGAAAGCCAAGGGAACATCTGATCCACAGCTGGTTTTCCTGCCACGGGCGCAGAGAGTGCTGGAGCACTGGCTCTCCCTTCCCTGCTACCCTCGCCTCTGAGGAAACCAGCTGAATCACAGCTCTGAATTTATGTGGGTGGCTGTTGCCAGTCCAACCTCATCTGAGCATCTCCTTGCTGTGCGGCGAGCGCTGGGCTTCCTGGCAGTTTACAGAGACTACGTGTCTCAGACTAATGAAATAGATGTGGGACTTCTGCTTGCTCCCTTCGTTAGCTCTGGGGAACTAACTAGGTCTTTTAGCCATTTGAAGTCTCCAGAGGTTCTTCCCGTAGTCTAGATTTCACCAGATCTCCTAAAATAAACAGGATTCTGCCTGGTCAATGTCCCCATGGGAAGCCTGCAAGGCACATGTGAAGTGCTAAAGCAAACAGCAGTGGCTTTCTGCATCATTGGCGTGGTCTGACATGAAGGGAAGCTTTGCTGCAGGATGAGCAATCTTGTAGCTATATCCTGAAATGCAGACCTCAGTAATGCCTTGACAATTTTTAGCCCTGCTTTTGTGACTGTACCACAAAGTTTGTGACACTGCTTTGTGCACCAAGCTTCCCACTGCGGCTGATATTTTTCATTCTTTGTCTGATTTCTGCAAGTGCTGCCCCATAGTCCACCCCAGGGGCAGCTGCACTGCAGCACTGAGGGACCCCATTACCTGTGGGAGCCCCTTTGAGGTGGAAGGTGCCACAGCAGTGCCTTGATGGTGGCACAAGGGAGACCGCTGCTGGGGACCAGCTGCTCTCTCTTTTTGCCATATGTCTGCTTCTGTATGCAGCCTGAGTGCAAATGCATTTTATTAAATAAAAATGTCTTTAATTGAATGAAACTCCCAAAGCTGGTTGGACTCCAAAAGCACGTCAGCTCCAGGCACTGCTTTCCTTCTCTCTTTTGACTTTTAGCTTCTTAAGTCCAAACATCTCTCAGATATTATCTCTTCTGCATTTTTAATTGGCAGGGCTCACAGGATTAGAACACTTGTGTGCTCAATTCAAGGAACAGCATGGCCTCAGGACTGCTGCCAGCAGGATGCACAGGTGAGGCCATCCTGATTCAAGAGAAGAGAGTTTAGCTGCACGGATGTCAGCACCACGCCATGCTGCTTGGTTTACTCACCAGAAAACAGGCCCTGGCCTCTGAGACCAGGAGAAAGGGTGTCTTGTCCTAGTCCAGCACTTCTGGTCTTCTAGTGCTCCCTGTCACTGCTCCAGAGTGTGGAGGCCAGGCTGGCTGCAGAGGAAGGCCCTTCACCTCCACAGCCATCCCAGGAATAGGACGGATAGAGCAATTTTTCTGTAGCCCTGAGGCTTTTCTCCTTGCACACATCGCTCCCCAGCCATCATAGCAAGGCTTGACTTGAGGAAGGTAATGTGTTGGAATGGTACAGGCTCCTCCTGCTCTTGGGTTTCTCTGTAAGATCTTCCTCCCAAGCCAGCAAGCCTTTTGTGTCCTATCTCATATCAGACAGTCCTTCCTCAGAGCGGGGTCAGCCCTGTGGGCGTACTGAAATGGAGCCCTCCAAAGGAGACACCAGTTCTGCCCTGGCCTAGGCAGTCAGGCACTTTCCCATGATAATAATGCTACCTCACGTCTCTGTTGTTCTGTGGAGCAAACCACCAGCAGAAGACATGCATGCTAAGCTGGGACTCTGACTCATCTAGAGCCGCATAGCTCCTCTGCTTGCAGGGACATGACCGCCAGCCCTGTTCACAGCCCGAGCTGTGTTTACGGCAGCGCTGTCCTCGTGGGGTGCTGAGGACAGGAGAGTGGCAAAGCAGAGAGAGGGCCACAAGCTGTTGAAAGTGTGCAGCAGACTAAAGCACTCAGAGAGGAGATGTGCGGTATCTCAATAACATCTTAAAGGCATGGCACCAGTGTGTGGAAGAGAGTCTCCTTCTCCCAGTATAGCTACAGGAGCAATTTTAGTCTCCATTTTATTATGGTCACTTGCAGCAAGGTCATGAGTCTTGCTCGCGCACCTTTGGTGTTGCTTTGAGCTTCTTTTCCATAGTGACGCTGCTATAAAACATCCTACTGAACTTGTCCTCTCCTTGATACTATCAGTGTCACTCACTAAGAGAGGGAACCTGTCCCGTTGTACTTACAGCCTGCTAAGAAATCCCTCTCCCTGGAGGTCCTCGTCCCCATTCTGCCCATGCTGTGCTGAACTAGCTGCAGTGTAGGCAGCTGCCTACCCCCCAGGGTACCCCCCAGCTGCAGGGGACACACATGTCCTGGAGATGGCCAGATGGGCTGGCACAGACCTGGGCCATGCACAGGGTGCAGAGCAGCCTGTCTGGAGTCTTTAGGGGGTAACCAGACTCCGGCAGGATGGTTTTTTCATTCACGTGCCAGTCTCTGGCCGCCACACAAAACTCCTGGCTGGGTTCTTCCCACAAATATGCAGCATTGGAGCATTACAGAGCTATGTGCTCTGGCACTGTGCATTAGGCAACCTTGACGGACACTTAACTGTTGTTTTCAAACAAAGAAAGACAAAGGCAGTCATTAGTGCGCAGACATTATCTCATCCATCCTAGCAGTATCCACTCCTGCTTCCTCAGCATTTGTCATGGCACCCCCTCAGCCGAGCGCAAGAGGATGGCTCGACTGCCCGATTCCTCTTCATTGCACCTAATTGCCGCTGCCTGCAGCTGGCACCAGAAACAGCCTGTTTTCTCCCAACACTACTTTCAGGCTTGGGATTAAAGCAGTGAGAAGCTGGGAATATTTCTCTTCTCTACAGTCAGGCTGTTGTCATTGCTAGTCTTTATTTGCCTGGGTTGAAACTTGAAAGCAGAGTGCAGGGATCTACAATCAGAGCGAATTGCTTCTATCACCTGATGCTTTCAGCACTCACCTGGACACAGTCCTCAGCCGTTCCTACAAGAACTGACAACACTTTCACAGTGGCATCATTTCTTGCAACGAAAGCACGTTGCTTCTGACAGTTGTCCACACTATGCTTTTTGCAAGACTCTTGGTTAATGTGTTGCACAGATCGTACGATGCTGTCTCAAATCCCTGGCATCTTTAGTACTTGTTTCCAGTGATATTCTAATTTTTTGAGCAGGTTTGGGGTCAAATCAGCCTCACTCTATAATCATTGGTTGGGGGTTGTTTTATTTCCCTGAACACAGAGTACCCAGTTCCTTCATGCATCATTTATATTCCCTGCACCCTGGCAAAGCTCTGGCCACTTCTCTATTCCAGCCACGTTTTCAGAAATGTTAATTTTCTTTCAGATTCTCTTTATGAAAACAGAAGTGCTCTATCATCTCCGGTGACTCTGAGGATAGGTGATTTTGTAGATTTTCCACAATCTCAGCAAATGCTTTGTCTGCAGATTTAATAGACACTGCTAGGCTATGCAGTAGATTATAAATTTTAGCCCCTATTATGGTCAGTAAACTGCCAGGTTTTTCTACATGTTGTACATTGTTCACTCTCATAACATAGGGGGAGCAGTTTTCTTCCAAGGCAGTGGAGAAGCCCGTTTTCCCCAGACAGTCAGACATGTTTAATCCTTTTCTCTTTCCCTCTGCATGAGTAGATTACTTACGGCCCCACGCCTGCACCACACAGCTCCCCATGCCGTACGAGTAGGTCTCATGGCTCTCCTCATTCATCAGCCGCCCAGGAAGAGGGCAGAGCTGAACCACAGCAACTGGTGGGGAAGAAATGGCTGTAAATCCTGAGGGCTGGTCTGTACCAACACTTTTGCAAAGGGATGGTTTTGTGCACCTGTACTGGTGGAAGAGCTGTACTGTCACCTCGTGTGATGCTACCCAGGCCTCCCCCCACCTTCCCTGTCTTGCAGAGTTACAGCAGGAGCTCTGCTGATTCCTGCTGTGGGTTTGCAGGGCATGAGCCAGCGCTCTCATCTTGGCTGGTAACCCAGTTATCGCCATGCCTCAAACACCATTAAGCTGCCTGCAGGTTGCTAACAAGCTGCTGCCACTTCCATGTTGGAAAAATGACAGCCAGGTGGGCTCTATGCAGTTTTTGCCTTAGCTGGAGCATCTTTAAAGAGGAGGGTGGCTGCAAACTGAGCAGGTGAGGCATGACATGAACTTTCTTCCTCCTTCCCCATGCCTGTGTTTCTTGCTGATGGCTTAGTGATGCCTGGCTGTTTTGTGAGCCTGGACATCTCTAGCCAGGAGGTAGCTTCCCACCTTTTTACATTGTGCAGGCTGGCTGGTGAGGACCTGCGAATGCTCAGCCAAGCGGCACAACTCCAGGACAGCTTCTGAGTACTCTCCCCACCTCCCCACTCTCTGTGTTCTGGTCCCATTGCTTTCATGTTACATTTCCCCCCACAGCTGGATTTTACTCCTGATTAGCTCTCCTACTCTCATGTTTTCTGCAGCTTGCAGTCAGTTCACTGGGTGGAGGCATGGGGAGATGAACAGGAGGGGGATGGACAGAGCAGGCTGTGGCTGTGAGATGCATAGCCCTCAGCATCTTGCTTGTGCAATGGTGGGACCTATGAGTTATGGTATTGCTCAGTATCAAGAAGCTGGGCACAAAAAGCCTTTATTCCTGTGCCGTAAAATGGAGACATTAGGCTGGCCAAGTGGTCTCTCAAGCAGAAACCACTGAAGCAGGAGGAAAGGCTTTTCCAAGATCCCTCAGCCCCCAGTCTTTGGGCAGATGTGACGAGGGAGGTCACACTGTGCACATCCCAGGCCCAGCGTCCCTCTGGAGACCTCTCAGCTCTGGGTTACTGCTCTTTGCTGAGCCATCCTGACCTCCAGAGACCTGGGAGAGATGGGTTAAGGCAGAGCATGCCTGAGCTGCAGGAGGCCCTGAGGCTGTGATGCTGCTGAGCAGAAAGGCAGCTATTGAGTCTGCTGAACATTTTATAGTGCGTTCAAGTACTGAGCCTGCTATCAAAGCTGGGCATTATCCATTTAGAGCCTTGTCTTTAAAATAAATGATAACTCTTTGAGGATGAGCTGCTGCCAGGTGAAAGAGGCAGGTTGTATGTCTGATACGGGGAGACAAACTATACCAAGAAGCGCTCTCACCTGAAGGGAAGCAGAGATGGGAAATCGGCTCCCAGAGCCTAGGTATCTCTCCAGACCATGGCATCGTACTGGGCAAATTTCCCAGCCAATGATATTTTTGCATTAAATTGGAGAATTTTGAACCCCACATTCATCCCAGGAGAGAGGTTTTGCTTATGTTTTTTTAAACTGCAGAGATAAGTAAAGCATCAGTCAGTACAAATGGTTGGGGGAGGAAAGGGGAAATAAAAAGGACTGTGATGGGTGGGGAATGCGATGCCACAGGCTCTGGCATGCAAAGAGAGGCAGCATGGGCCTGGGGAGGGAGCTGTTTTGTCAGGGAATAAACTCTGGGAAGAAGATATTGTGGGTTGTGGGCAAAAAGGAGCTGTAGATGTTTACAGATGTGGGGGATAGGTAAGCAGTGGGAATATAGGAAGGTTTGCACAGATCTGCAGGGAGCTGTGGGGCTTGTGAGCCCCGGGGGGCAGCAGTGTGAGGGAGCAGTGTTGCATCTGAAGGAGGTGCATCGAGCAGGTGACCAGCATTTATATGACAGTAATGCCCACTGTGTGCCCAGCCTTGCTCAGATATACAGAAAGAGACAATTGCCGCCTGGAAAAACACGAGCAGTGAAACCAACCAGTAAACAAAAGGCATGATGGAAGGGAGAAAAAGCAGCCATTGTGAACAGAGGAGATGCCGCACCGGACAAGATGAATGTCCCTTTAGGCCCTTATCTCCACCCTGACAGTGGCTGATATCAGATGCTCCAGAGAAAGCTGCAAAAACAATCCTCACAACACATCTGGGCATTGGTGTGATAGTATCCCCACGAGGGCTCTTCCTGCCAGACCCCATTTGCTCATCAGCCTACACATGGAAATCAGCAGACTGAGAGCTCTTGTCAGTTTTGCTCTGGCTGATGTTGCAGCCAGAAGGACTTTCACTCATGTAACCTGCTAGCCCAGCTGGTTTTCTTCCCCAGTTGCTCTGTTCTGGGTGTACTATGGGCTCCTCAACCCTTCTGGCAAGTGTAGACCCATGAGCTATGTCCCTAACCCCTGTGCTCCTGCAGACGAGCACAGTCCAAGGTGGGGCTGGACTATACCCTTTCTAGCTATGTCTAATTGCCATGAATTGAGGGCTCACCCAGTCTCCATCCCACAGGTTTAAGCACCTCTCTTCAAGCGTAGGTAGGCAGTTGGAGCAGTGTGCCACCACTCTTATCCTCTGTGAGGGACCATTCCCAGAGGATGGGTTAGCAGGGGTGTGAAGAACAAACCAGGTGATCCACATACCACTGCCACGGATAGTCATGGAAGGACCAACAACGCTACATGGCCCAACTATCGGGTCTATACCAGCATCTGCAGGTGCTCTAGACATTGATCCTGCTGCCTCCATTGTGTGTGCAGAAGGAGTGTTGAATAGGGAAAATAAATTTGAGGAAGCAGCCCAGGAGCAGACAACAAGCATCTGGGATTGATTGACGATTGCTGAGCAAGTTGATGGAGTGCAGCGTTACCCTGAGAGACCTTTGACAGTCCCTAAGATGATGTAAAATACCAGAGTAGGATCTACAGAGCTATTGTGCATAGATCTGTTCATGGAAAACCCACGCTATCTGTTCATACTCAAAACAGAAGAAAATCAAACAACAAGAGAAAAATGAAAAGAAGTAAAAGAACTTTCAAAGTTTTATTTGGCTGCTAATGACAGTTGCTGTGGGCTCTCTGCACAGGATGCTTTTCAAGAAGGTTTCTCAGCAGCTTAGGTGGCCAGCTACAAAAACAGAGGTGGTGAAACTCTGACCTGATAGGTTTTCTGGGCAAAGTCCCCATGGATGTGATTAGACGTGAGCCTGGGACTGCCCTGAGAAAGACCTTCCCTCTCCTCAGTGCTGCATAGGAAGTGGCAGCATAAACCACGGAGGACCTCCTGGCTTACGGCTAGTTCAGTTCCTCTGATGGAGACTGCTGAACACACTGAGGGGTGTAGGGTTTTGGTCTGGGACCTCCCGCCCCCTTGCATGCGTACACACACACGCATATGCACAACTGCCAGTGGTTTCCAAGTGCCATTTCTGTGATTTCCCCCCACTGCAGCATTACATGCCCAGCGAGCAGAAGTGGTTTTGTTCTGTCCCCCCATGACCTCCCTCAAAGAACTGATTTTGCTGAACACACTGCACCGATTTATTGCTATTCCTTTACATCCCTACTGTAAAAGCGCTGACCATAGATCACAGATCCACTGGCCTGTTTAACGTGTTCAGGTTCATGGCACTACAGTCCCCAGGCAGCGGTTGCAGCCCGCCGGCCTCACTGTGCCCACTCGATGGAGGTGCCCCAGGGAGAGGAGCACTTGGCTGCTCAGCTGCTGTCAGCCCTCTGCTCACACCTCCCCTCTGCTAGCACCGGGGCTGTACCCCACATGGCACATCGTGAGAGGCTGGATTGGGACACACACAGCGAGCACATGGTGTGGTGAGGTCCATCCCAATCCGTCTGCCCTCCATGCTCTGCTGCAGCCCTCAGAGGAGGTGGCTTTCACTCCTTGACTGCCTGCATCACAGGGTCAGGGCTGCGGTGTCACCGCGTGGCATGCGAGCCCAGTGGAGGAGAGCAGGTCATTCATAGGAGTCATAACACATGAGACTTGGCTGGGCACTCCAGCTGCATTAAAGTCCTTGGGAAGATAAATCACTGGCTCTCCAGAGATGATCTCTCCACGCACCAGCCCTTTCCCTCTTCTTTCTCCTGGCCTTTAGTGTGAGCCTTCTGGATCTCAGGGAGGTAATTAGGGACACTTGAAAGCTATGATTTACGGGTTTAGACTTACACTGCCTGATTTTTTTAAGGATCAGAATTATTTGCTGCCGGGACACCGCACTCATGCTCCAGCAGCCGCTTCAGTGCCATTATGTGCCACAGCGCCCGTGCAAGAGACAGCGCCCAAAGCAATGCCTCAGCAAGACCTCTACTCTCCCTGGGTTATCACTGCCCTTCCCTGAGCAGCTAGGGGCAGTGGCAGCTCAGCACTCTGCTTTGGTAAGTGCAAGGCAAGGGCAATGAGCAGTATCCCTCCTTGGGCTGCTAGCGCGTCCTGGTTTGGTTTGTGGGAGCTTTATGGTTTCTGGTGCTTGATTTGGAGCGACTGGCTCAGAATACCTAATGTGGAGCAGTGAGCAAAGCCTGTTCACAGACCACATGAATGCTTGCACTCTCTTTCCCTTAACACTTTCAGGTTGTCAACACGGAGTTTGGCAGCCTGCAGAGATCTGGGGGGTTTTTGCCTTTTTTATCCCCACTTTAGTGTAATTGTTTCTTCAGTAAACATTGTTAGTTGGTTTTGTGGGGTTTTTTTTTGTTTTTTTTTTTTTTTTTTGCGGGGGGTGTGTGTGTGTGTTGTGTTTGGGGTTTTTTTCAGTAGTAGCAATGCCTAGTTCAAAGCTACTTTTGAAACAAAAACCCCACAGAATTACTCAGAAAGTTTTTAGCAGACTGGGAAAACCTATAAATAATGCAAAGGTAGCTATATCCTGACACAGGTTATTGAAGTACACTGGACTTCGTCACCCCTCACTTGCAAGAGCAAAGCCTACAGTCAATGCAGACCACAAATCCATGAAGTGTTCCTTACATAGTTAAAACTGAAGCCCCAACGTGTTCTCCCCTTCATACACATTATAACCCCCCCCTCCCTCAAAATAGCAGCTTGGAGCTGGGGCAATCCCACTGTCCACACAATATGGATCCACAGCTTGAGGACTACACCAGCCAACTCTACACCGCTGCCCTCCAAGGCTTGCTGTGGGGCAGGGGTGTCGGAGGAGAGAAGGCTGTTTCTATGCAAAGAGTTTGAAGCAAAGTTTGGGTCTCATGAAGCTGAGATTAAATGGTCTATTAGCTTTGTGGAGCCAGCGGAGGATTTTGAGGTTGGATACTCTGGAAGTCAGAAAAGGCATTTGGGACAGATAGGAGAAGGGCAGGATGTGCCTCTGGCAACACAACCGTGTAGAAATGTGTTTAGCTGAATAAATTGAGTAGGATTGTCTCAGTCTCACAGAACAAGTGTCCATATCCTAAAAACTTACCTTCACTGTTGGTGACGCACATGCCTAGATGGAGGACTGAATGATGGATTTGTAGCTCCCCAATTGCTCCTAACAAAGATCCCAGTACTGATCCATGCAGTGCCTGTTATCTGTTCTGTGCATAAACAAGGGAATTCATCCTCCAGGGACTCTCAGTCTAGTTTCTTTCATTAAGAATAAATTAAACATTAAAAAAAAAAACAACAACGTAGGAGGAAATTAAAAAAAGTGGATTTTTGATTGGAACACATTTCTGTAAAGCTCTGACTGGAATAAGCAACATGTAGTGCAATGTATTTCAAATAGATAGAAATAATGCCCTAAATATACCAGGCTAATTAGATGTTCTTTCTCTGCAAAACCACAATTCTAATGTTCCTGTCTTGCTGTAATTAAAGAAGCATTTACCACGCATTGGAACTTTTAATTAGGTCTAACATCTAATAAACTTGAAGTAAACTAACAAATATTTTCTCTGTCAGTGGGTAGTTTTTAATCAGTGTTTAGAGGTTTGAAATTTCAGATAGCAGACATCAGCCAGTGCCTAAAGAGCTTGAAGAGACATTTGAGCATAACCTGGTAACCATCGTGCTCACCCTCATAGGGACGTGTCGAGGGAACCAGTTCCCAGCCTTTCCCCTTCGGTAGTTTAATTCTCCCGGGGGGGTAATTACTTTGCAGGCTGTATTTGCATGAGGTTTGCTGGGCTGTGGAGCGGGCTTGGGTCCCTGCTGGGTGCTGAGTGTGGGCTCCTTCCTCCTTGCAGCAGCCACCCAGAACTTAGACCAGCTCCTTGCACTCCTGCTGTAGTCAGTGGAGGAAAAGGGGATTAATTCCCTCTCAAACAGCTGCTTAAGAAAGGTGAGACCAACCCCCCGCCCCAAGATTCCTCTCTTTCTCCATCAAGACAGAGCACATCGGTGGCCATCCCACATTAAATGTCTAAATTATAGATGGATGAAGCGAGGTGAGAGGTGTCTCCCCACCCTGTACCCCAAGAAAGACCCACTAGCAAGAGATGAAGATCTGACTGAGTTTGCTGGGTGTCCTTGGACAGAAATCGGAGCATGGCCTACAGGAGAGCTGTCAGGGAGGAGAAGACATCTCCTGGTGGCAGTGGGGTTGCAGGAACCCAATGGGGAGAGCTCGTGCTGTCCTGCTGGAAAACTGTGGTCCTTTCCTCAGGAGGAGGGGACAAAGCTGGAGGAGCTGGGACCTGGATGCTGAGGAGGATGGAGGGCCCGGGGCCACAGCTACACCTATGTGCCACATGCCTGCGTGGGGTAGGGAAATGGACATGTCTCTTGGTGATGAGATGCTGTGAGTAGGAAGGGTGAGAGTCCATCTTAAGCAGTTTGCTAAGACTGTGTTGAGCTTTACATGGCAGTAAGACAACCAGGAAAGGACATTACAGTGGCCATATACATGCACAAATGGACAGCAAAAGTGCACAGGCCAAGAACATCTGAGGAGATGAGGTCACCAGGACAGACTGCATTGGAGGAGAAGAGGAATGGGCAATGGAGGAGTGCATCCATCTGCTTTCTTGCAGTGGCTCTTTCAGTGGGATCAGACCAGTGTGGGCCCTTCAGGACTTGCCCTTTCAGTGAGTTTGCTATGTGACAGGACAGCCCTTTTGAATCATAACCTCCTTTATCTGTTCCTCTGGAGGGCAGGGGCATGACGCCAGAGCAGCAAAGCATAATCAGCATACGGTGTATCTGCTTGCAGCACTTTCCCCAAGCATCCTAGACTGCCTCCAGAGACCTGTCATGCTATCTTCCCATGTTCTGCATCTTTCAGCTCCTTTCCTTCAGGCAGTTATTTGAAGTTAATGATCCAGATGATGGTCTTCTAATACAGCTCCAAGGTAACTTTATTCCTGTGCTAACAAGTCCTGAGAGACATTCCTACCTACTTACTGTCTTCAGAAAAGAATCCCCTACCATCCTACCCAGTGGGGTGGTGGGAGAAAGGGAGTGGGGAAACTGAGTCATGAAATATCTCAGAGATTTCCACATTCTCTGCAGAAGAAGAAGGGGCAGGGGGCATAGAGGATAGGAATAAAAGAGCTATTGAGGAAGTAAGCAGAGAAGGTGGGAGATAGATACACAGGGCAAAGGCTGAGGGAACGCTGTCTGGAGAAAGAGGGTGTAACGCAGGATTTGATGAAGTGGAGAAAGCTGGGAGGATGGGTAAGGGGTAAAGGCTTTCAGATTTGGCCATGGAAATGGGGTTAGGACCCTTTGGAGGGGCAGGATGAAGATGAGGTGCTGCTGAAAAATGGGAATACAAGACAGTGTCTGTGAAGGAGCCTGGAGAAAGGAAGACTGTAGTATTTGCTTCAGTACAACTGGCAGGTGCCTGTGTTTTTGGAACAGAAGGTCATATATTTTGTGTGAAGTCTCCAGCATCTAGGGAATGACTTTAATGTAGCTTGAAGTACCAGTAAGTGGAATAAGTATGTGCCATTACCAATAACAGCCCTGGAATACTTTCTACCCAAGGATCTCAAAGCACTCCTTTTTATGACTTATTCATTGACTCTTTATGTCCCTAGGGAGTTAGGGGATTATAATGATCACCCACTTCATAAGTGGTGAAAGGGAGGGTAAGTGGCTGAGCTGTGACTAGAGCTGTGACTGTTCTCCAACAGCATCAATTTCCCAAGTCATTGGTTGAGAGGGAAAAAGCTGCAGCACCTGCCAGGAAAAGCCTCTGACATCGCAGGGGGTGCGGAGGGTGTACCTGTTGCGCTTTCCTGATGTGACTGCAGTGTGGGGAAGGCAGACGCCCGGGGAACATTGAGGGCAGACCTGAGCAAGCTCAGCCTTGTGTGGGGCAGCGCGTTCCCAGGTGCTCTGGCTCCCGTGGCGTGGGTTCAGCGCCATGCGGAGGTGCCCCAGCTGCAGACCTGCTTTGAGAAACAGACTTACACAGATGGAGTGAGCCAGACAAGGGTGGTTGGTCTGACTTGAGAGTGGGGAGGATATTTGGGGTCTGCTACCTCCATCTGGCTATAACTGATGTCCACGTTGGCTCTTATGCTAGCAGACCAAAGATTAAGTGGTTATGGCACAGGTCCACACAGCTATGGGTCACACTGCAGACTGCATGCTATAGTGTGTGCAATACATACAAAGTGTACAGATTTAAATGGAAGTTTGAGGGGGAAACTCATCTCTACCTGCATCTTTAAGAAGTCTACTAGGAACTAACTGGGCACTACCAATGTAGTAGGCAACTTCCTAAAAGGCAGCTATCCACAGTTGTGGAGATGACTGTTTCCAGATGCAGAGTAAAAGCTTAAAATATTCGTGTTGCAGTAAGAAAGGGCTCAGGCCCTTGGAGAAGATACAGTTAAATGGCTTGGCCAAAGCCATTGAGGAAGCCTTTGTAGTTAGTGAAGCCTCTCTCTTGCCTCCTGACCCTTTCCACCAACACGACTCCCTCTTTCCCCACCTGCTGCCCTTACTGGACCTGACTGATGACAGACACGAAAACCACAGACAATCAGAGCCAAGCTCCTCAAAATGTTTGTCCAGTGTCGGCCAGCAGTCTCAGGCCCATCCTGGGGGCAGGAGGTGGCCTTGTCCCTGCCTGCACTGGCTGGTTCCATCTCTCAAACGTGTACAGGCTAAAGCAAAAAGCCTGAACTTGCCTTCTGCAGCTGAGGAGGGGCTGGGGGAGCTGCACGGCAGCGCTGAGAGTTATCGTTATGGTATTCATGGAGCATGTTGCTATGAATCGATATCTCACCATAATTACCTCATTTACCCATTTTTCAAATTAGATAACAAGGTTGAATGCTTGACCAGACCGTTCCTCATCCATTTACATTTCCTCCTCTCCTTGGCAGAGGAGGGGAGCCCCTCTTCTATTAATTAGCAGGCCTTGGGGTAAGTGGGGTTACACCCTGAAAACCCACGGCTCCTTTTGCTTCTCATGCCTAGACATCATCCTCAAAAGGTGGGAGGCCAGGCCAGACTGCCTGCTCGGTGAGGACAGGGGCCGTATGTCCCGGCTGGCTGCGTGCTGAGATCAGAGGCGGAGGGGAATGAGCTCACGCTCCGTTCAGACGGTGACATTTCCGTGGGGCAGGGCTCATCCATCATGATGTGGTGGCTGAGGAGAGCTGTTAACTGTTTCGAGCTGGTTGGCTGCTTCCTGCGCTGCAGCCAGGGCTCGCTCCCCTGAGCGGGGGACGGTAAGGAAGACAGGACACCCCCCACCATGATTCAGTGTTTGGGGAACACAGAGCACCCATTTCTAGGGGCAGTGCTGCTGTTTCACCCCCCCAATGGTAAGCACTGGGGAGAGGGTTTTTTTCCCCTTCGTACCTGCTATTTTCTTCACGGAGGACAGGCAGACTCCCCCCAGCACATTCCCTGCCTTTGTGGGTGCTCACAGTCCGCACCACAGACTGACATGCCCCCGCCTCTTACCTCAGGGGTGGCTGCACCCATCATCCCCCTCCATGCTGTGGCTGGGGCTTTCTTGTTTCTGTTGCTCAGCAAAGCACTCATGCTCATCTGGGTTGCCACTTGGCTTTTGTGAAAATGACACTTGCTTAAAATCAGAAGTTCTAGCAGCTTCTGATTGCATCCTCGCCCCTCTCCGTGCCCCATCCTCCTGAGCCAGCCTCCAGGGCCATACCTGTTACCGGGTATTACAAGCAGAGCAAACGCTTGCAGTGAGATGGTTATTAGCTCCCGCTTCTCTGGGGATGCTCCTGTGCCATTCCTTTGCTCTCCCTCCCCTGTGATGAGCAAAGGACCCCACCTTTGCAAGCGCTAGGTAAAGAACAATTAGAGAGTCATTAATCTGCAGAAGGGAGGGCAGGAGGGGCACAGGCTGCTGAGCTGCCTTTACATGGCTGAAGTGCTGCGTTTCAGGGGCAGGCTGGAGTGCAGCTTGGATCAGAGATGGGGGAACTGTCTTGTGCCTCTCCCTTGCTGTCAATTAGTCCAAGAGGTTAGCCGGACCTCCAAGGACCCAGGAGACCTTGGAGCAGCTCTCAAAACCACAAGCAGGCTCTTTGGAGACTAATTGGGGTCTTTCACCTCTTTTTAGCTGCTTCCGAGCGATGTGCTCAGGAGTGCAAGCAGGAGAGGATGCACTTAGTTTGCCAGATGCCGGGAGTCAGCAGGGCTTTACCAGTGCCCTGGAGCCCAAGGGGTAATAGAAAAAGAGACCTGGGAGATACGGGCTTGAGGTGCTCTGCAGCTGGGAACAGACCCTCGTGTGGCAGGGTGGTGTCTGCAAAGGCACAGCACCCCCAGCTTCCAGACCCTGCATGGTCACCTTTAGAGCCTGCCTGCTCTTATGTCCTTCTCCATGCCCAGGTCAACATTCGTTCATTCGTTTCTTTCACTTGGCCTCAGAGTCCTGAAACATATTGCCTGACTCCTCTGACAGGCCTCTGCACTTTGCTCAGTCCTTGCATGGGTAAAGGGGGAGCTGGGGTAGAGTGGACCCTCAGGTGGAAGCATACCCCCCACTGGACCCACAACATAAAGGATTTTGATCCCCAGAGCTGTTGCTTCCCCCTTCCCTTTCCATCACCCCAAATAACACACCACCTACTTACTCCCCATAAGGAGGCTTTGTGCACAATGTTTAAGGGACCACCTGCCTTCTTCTGCACCTTCTCTGGTGCGAACATGCGTGGGGAGGCATTTATGTGTGTGTGTGGGGCTGGTGGTCTGGCAATGTGCTGCAGAGGAGGAACACGTACATCCATGTGGGGAAGCACCCCGTACCCCTGATGCTGGAGAGGGCTGATGGTCACCTCCATCAGAAGGTAACAGAAGGTGTCCTACAAAAAGCGAAGGGGAAGGGCTGTCCAGAGGTGTCCTCCAGGAAAGGCATCTCCACCTGAGGAGAGGAGCAAGGGATGGGCTGTTCTGAAGAGGCGCTCTGGACTGCACCAAAACACGCCACGCAACGTGTTTGAATGGCGGCTGGTTATGAGCCCCGGGGGGGGGGGGGAGCAGGATTCAGGCTCAGTTATTAAGACCATAAATCATGGAGACAGTCATGGGGAAGGCTGATGAGGCGGGTGCGTGCAGCCAGGAATGCCGGGAGGGAGAGGCGGTGGGCATTGGAGGCACACGGCTTCTCCACGTTGCATGTTATTTTAAGAATTTTTCATTTTTATGGCAGTGCTGTCAGTTTTCTCAGAAGAAGGGACCAAATGATTTTAGGCTCCCTGATTTCCTGAAGACCCAGGCATGAATTCCAAGTTGCTCCTGATCCAGAGGAAGGGATGGGGAGCAGGAGTGAAACGGCATTGGCAAGGGGTGCAGGGCAAGAGCTGGAGGCAGGGACAGGACTGGGGTGAGGTACTGAAATACCAGGGGAGACCCCATGTTCAGGGCAGGGAACAGCCAGGATTGGAGATGGCAAAGTTTTCACTGCCAAAAGCAGGAGGCAATTTTTGGTGAGGGTGGAAGTCAACTTGCAGCGCTGCTTGCAGTGGAAGATGTTGCTGTTTGAGGTGGCTGGGAGGAGGCTGTGCAAAACCAGGTGAGCTCCAGCCCTTCGCTTTGGGCAGACCACGTGGCGCTGCTGGCTTTTCTGCTGTCTACTCTGCTCCAGCGCCCAAACCCTGTGGTTTGTGGTCAGCTCTGATATCTCTGTGCAACGCTGTAGATATGTTGCCTGAATACCTGGAGGATACAACAGGCAGATCCTTGCCCACTTGCAGCTGTCCAAACCTCCTGTATCTCCTTATGAGCCTTCAGCCCTTTCTGGTGAGATGCTGGGGTCTCTCTGAACTATCTGGAGCACGGAGAGGTAAACAGTCACTCAGAGCTGTGCAGCCAGTGCTCCTGGCTACTGCACTTTGCTCAGGGAGAGCCACTGTTGGGCTCAAGACTGCTCTGCGTGGCTCTGGCTTTGTTTTTGGCTCTGGCTCAGAGCACCAGGCATGGCTGGAGCTGCATGGGAGACATGCAGTGAGCTCGAGACACAGCTGAAGTACTGACAGCAGGGCACAGGGCTCAGGCATGCTGCAAAACTCATCCAGGACATAGGGTTAGCAGAGGCTGAGTTTTGTGAGTGTAAACCTATTGGGAAAAGGACATCCCAGTGATTTCCCTCCACAGTCTATCTCTTTTCAGAGGCAGATAAAGCGGAGATCAGCCAGGGCAGCCCATGAGAATATAAAACTGGCCCTGGCATTTTGAGCTGACACCCAGGCTGACACAGGGCAGGACCCTGGCCAAGGACTGCAGCTCAGCCATCAGGCATGGGGTGGGACCCCGTCCTCCTCAGCAGTACAGAGTGTTTTCTGATGCTTGTGCAGGCAGGAGGTGATACCTTGACCCGTTTTGTGGTCTCCTGACAGACTTGACTTGCAGCCCTGCACTCTGAGGAGCAGCCCTAGCCCTCCTGCCTCATCCACTCCCAAGGAAAGCCCCCAGAGACATGTCAGTCTGTGCTGCATTGCTCTTCCCTTGCACCCAGGGGCTCACATTGGATGTGGAAAGGCACTGCTGTCTCTGGACTCATGGCTGGGCTGTCATGATGGAAGAAGGGGATGCCACTGAGGAAGGAAAGCAAACACACAGTGCTGTCCCATACACCCCCATCACCACTGCATCCTCTTGCCTGTCTGTGGCTTGCTCTGTCCCAGAGCAGGCTGCATGGCAGTGTCTGCCTGAGGGCTTTTCATAGGGGTCTGCTGTGGGTGCACCAGGGACACCTCTGGGCTGGCCAGAGCAGCCAGGACCCTTATAACTACTGCCTTCACAAAGGGCTCCCTCCCCAGCCCACTGCCCCTCAGGTGAGCTGCAGCCCTGATATAAATATAACTGGCAGCCATGTGAGATGCAGCACCCTGCTCCCTGGGAAATGTCGGTGCGTGCCCCAGTGGGCTCCCATGCCATGCACACACACCAGCCCGGAGAGCAGGTGAAGGTTGATCCATCTCTGTCACCCCAGGGAGCGATGTCCCTCCTCTCCAGCAGCATGCTCCTGTGAGGAGCAGGGATGGATGGGGCAGCTCCAGGCTCCACCTGCAAAGACCTTCAGCCTGCCTTGGCGTCCCCCCATACCCACCAGCTGCAAGGTATCAGGCACTGAGCTAACCTGTCCCTCCTCAAGGTAATGTGAAGTCATTAGCTAATTAAGCCCCATTCGCTCTCTAAGGCAGGGAGGAGTACTGGCTCCATGCCAAACCCAAGGTGACAGGCAGCGATTTCACCTTATGCTGGATGAGGTAGCAGAGCTAGTGTGGAGGGCTCCAGCATCCCGAGCCCCTGGTGCAGCAGGGGACAGGGCAGCGAGCCCAGGGGACCAGACTGCACTATCTGTCTCCTCCCATCAAAAGTCTCCAGGGCAGCAAAGAGGATCAAGATGCAGCCATGAGAGACTGAAGGGAGTCAAAGTGGCTGTCCCCATGCAAGGGGGGACAGTGCAGGTGGCAGGCCACGGAGGGAGGAGAGTTTCCCAGAGATCAGAGATCTGATGGGAGCAAAGAGCCAGGAGCAGATCTGTAGCTGGCATCGGCACGGGGCTATCGCTGACAGAAAAGGGCTGGGGGAGGGAACCAGGCACAGTCAGAGCCCTCATGGGGATGGATGTGTGGCGGGTACAAGGGACCACACGATGGAACAGCATGACAGCGTGTGTGGAGAAAAGCAGCTGGAGGGAGGTGCCCCCTCCGTCACCAAATACCCAAGCATAATCTAATCCAACACATCTTCCCTTTCCCCTGCACGCCCAGCTGATGGACGAGGCTTTCCCAGCCAGAATCACGACCCCGCTCTGCTCTGGGGCTCACATGGGCTGGCGGGATGCTGCTGTGGTGGGCTGTAGCTGCAGCCTGTATCTCTAAATCTTCTCTGCTTTTTAGGTCACTTTGTTCTGCTTATAAATCCTGGCCTTGTCATACAAGCCATAAATCTTCCTCTCCAGTCAGCATCATTTTTTTTTCCCTGGTATTGTTAAAATAACAGGGTCAGAATGTTTAAAATCCAGATTGTTGCATTTTCTGCAGTTTTGGCTCATAGTAAGTATTCTCTTCCTCTCTGGGAAACTGCCACAGACTCATGGCCAGACAGGATTGCTTGGGAACTTGAGGGGAGAGAGAAATGGGCGAAAAGGAATCCAAAGGATGTGCTGAAATGCTCTGCCACTCACATAGCCCCCACACATATGGACAATCCCATGCACGCATGTAGCACTCCCAGTGCACCTACACGCACGCAGCCTTGCCTTCCCTGCTTTCACACACCTACCGCCTTGCTGGCACCCTGCGCCTGCCTTCTCTGAGGCACGACTTTGCACAGATCAGAGCTGCATCTCCTCCCTCCATTTCTGACCCCCATATCCACCCCGAGATGCCTGGCAGGGTACCACACAAGTAGTTCCTATCCTCCCCCTTGCCAAGAAGGGTTGTTCACCCAAACCTGGTCCCTACCATCCCAGCTCAGTGCTCTGCAGCTTTCCACCCTCCCCAGTGCCAGGAGTACCTTCCCAGCCACATCTCTACCCAGCTGCACTCCTCACCCCTTCCTGCAAGATGCTGCTGGGTCCCCATCTGGGAGGAGCAGCACCTCTCCTCTGCTGCCTGCCTGGGCAGGGGGAGAGACTCTGTGAGAGTTGGGTTCATGCGTTGGCACAGTGGGAAAAAGCCTCTGCTAAGCACCAGGTACCAGGGCAGCCCTGCATGGGATCACGAGCCTGCCAACAAGGTGTGTGTGTGATGGTGCAAAGCCAGCGCTCCCACGCTCAGCCAGCCTGGAGCCCGCAGAAGTGCAGTGAAGCATCCCTGTGTATCTGCATTACAGTCCTCTTCTAAATGACCGTACCACTAGTGTTTCTGCAGGTTTCATGTGAAAGGCTGTACTCACTTGAGCATGCAGTCGATACTCCTTTCGATCTTCATCACTCACTGTCTGGCTCCAGGCTTTATTTATTGCACAGCATCAAATCACTGAGCCAAAGACAAAAACGGCTTGCTCCCTTGCGGCCTTTTTGGTGGGCATTCCCAGTGACCAATCTTTAACAAAATTAGCATTGCTTCTACCTTTGGAGGTGATATTGGTGCCTGCGGTTCATGCAGGAGGGGCTGAGCCGTAGCAGCTGTACAATGAATAGTACCGAGCACTGTGCAGGAACAGCCTGGACCTCAGTCTAGTTTCTAGTCTGCCAGCACACCCTCTTCTCCCTCAGGCAAGAATTGCAACATAAAGTCCAGGAATATACTAGTGTGTGAGAATGACCGCAGATGGGGTGTAAGGCATAGACACAAAATAAAAAGTAAAGCCTGGGTTATCAGAGGTAATTCTCAATGGTGGTGCCCTGTCCAAGAGAGCCAGAGCCCATGCTTTTAGGCTATATATCATTTTATAGTCAACAACACACTGTAAGATGTGGGTGCTTCTGCAAAGCAGACCCTAAAGTTGGGGCATCTAGAACAGGTGGAATTAACAATTAATGACAAAACTACAAAGTGACAGGACAAAAGGTCAGTGGCTGGAGCAGACTCCAGCTCTCTGGGTGGTATTTAACAACCTTACATGTTCCTTCTCTGGCTGCCCCTCCTGCCTCATTTACCTCCCAGCCTGTGCAAGAAATAACGCCAGGTTCCTGCAAACTGGAGCCTGCTTTCCTGCCCAGCCCCTTGCCCATCCCCAGGGCTGTTCTGGTGTGTGTGCTAAAGTAGGGGGGGCCCTGAGGAGAAGACATGGCAAAGTTGGACTCTCTATCTCAACATGCACATGACAAGGGCGAGCTGAACTTGTGCAGGGGTGAGAGAGAAGAACTCTATGTGCGTGCATATATACGTGTATATATATGCATGTTGCATACATATATATATGTGTGTGTGTGTATTTGTTTAGTAGTACTTTCCCTCTTTAAGACCTGAAGCTCCACAGTAATTCCAGTATCCAGTTCCCTCCAGATTCCCATCTGGAGCAGTTATTTTTCATTATGAGAGGGAAAAAAGGAAGCATTTACTAGGCATAACTACTTTCCCCTGAAGGAACCAGCCATCCGTTTTGCCAGTGGGCTTCACAACTGCTTGCTGGGAGGGAAGCATAGGAGACAGAAATGCTGGGTTGGCTTGGAGGACTTTTTTGCCTTCCTTTGAGCCCTGTCCCAAACCTTCTCCAGGCAGCCCAAGATGCCACTGACTCAGCATCACTAACACCAGCAGAAGCAGAGGAGCTGTAGCTTATGTGATCCACTGGCCCACAGTCAGGGCAGGTATCGGTGCTGTTTTAATGTTTTAGCGTCTGTGGAGCTTCAGCCAATGATTGCAACTTGTGGCATTTAAAACAAAACTATGTGTGGCACTCACATCCAATGCTCTTAAGTGTTGCTCTAACCACAGTGCTGGGATGAGGCAATTTTTACTTCGGCTCTAGCTGAGTAGCCCTGAAGATCTTCCAGCACAGAAAAGACACCTTCACCCAAGAACATCTAAGGCATCATGCGGGCCATGGCTGGCATTGCCCATTCCCTGATGGGTCTGTGGTGTAGCTGGATCCATGTTGGAGACCCTGGGGTGGCGGGGAGTACCAGGACAAGGGGGCCTGGTGCCACTGACATTCTATGGCTGCCAGTTGTTTCACACCTACTGGTTTTGGAGCTGCTGCCGCACCTCCTTTCCTTGCAGAGAGGCCAAGAGCAAGGGACAAAAGCGGACCAGCTTTGCTTAGTGGCAGCAGGAGCCAGCAGCCTCAATAGCTGCAGGCCTGGGGCGGGAAGGAGAGGTTTGGGGAAGGCGGCAGCGGTGCTGGGTAAGGGCACATCAGGGGAGGGCTCTGCTCCCTTCACAAGGCTCGCCCAGCACTAAGTGCCCCAAACCTGTCCGCGCCATGTCCTGTGCCCAGCCGCCATGGTGGGGTTTGAGCAAAAAGTGAGAAGCCTTCCCCAGGGACCTAACCAGATGTTTTGGGAAGACCCAAGGGTTGAACACTGGTATGTACCTCAGTGTTAGGCAGCAATACGAGCTCCTCCCTGCCCCAGCCACTGTGAGCACAAATTGCAGGCTGCACCTTGTCATCCCGACCCGGCACAGAGGGACACACAGGCTCACCCACTCCAGTACTGCAGCTTTATTTGAACGAATCAATCCATGTTGAGAATCTACAGGTTACATGGCGGGTGCGTCAGGGTTGGAGGGGGCGTGGATGAGGCAATGCTTATAAAACATCTCACCCTGTTTAAAAGGTTCAGTTCAGTCCCTTTGTGTTTTGTGCTTTTAACGTTGTGGACGGCTTGGTGTAGTGGCGGCGAAAGGGTCCCAGCTCCACTCGATGATGGTGACGGCACCCTACGAGATGTAGAGCAGGGACAGGACAAGATGTGGTGGCAATGAGGGAGGTGGGTGGAGAATGGGGCTCTGTCCCAGGGTCCCCACACAGGATACCGATGGGGAAAAACCCCAATAGACACCAGAGGAACCCCCTATCCTCCACAGTATCCCCAAATACACAGAGTCTGTGTGTAGCTCCTTTTGGGGGTGTGTTTCTAAACGCTTCTGTCAGGTCATAGTATACTTTCTACTGGCCTCGGCGACCTGGAAGCATGAGGGTGGCATAGTCCCACTGGCACTGGATCCCACTGAAGCGGCTCACTGTTGGGCCTGAGCTGGTTCTCCCTGCCCCTTGCAAGTTGAGGACGGGATTTTGGTGTGATCCCCTTCTATGGGATCCAGGGATGACGTCTGCTGATGATCTCTCCAGGCTGGAAATGAAACACTTGGTGAGGATACATATGGAGCAGGGGGATGGAGTGAGGAAGCGTGGGAAACACTGTCTGACACTCACTTCTGGCCAAAGGCAGGAGTTGCCACAGTTGCTTCCCCATGAGACAGTCTTATGTTGGGTGACGGCCCCTTTCCTCCACTATATACATTGTGATACAGGCAGGATGGTTCTGGCTGGGAAAAAAGACCCAAGCAAAACCATGCTGACATCAAATTTATCATCCCAGCTAGAGATCAGAGCTTGTCTCCATGCTGTCAGGCAAGGGCTATGACCAAAACCACAAAGAAAAGCCATGTGTCTCTAGCATCCACAGCTTTTGGGGAATGTCCTGAGAGATGAATGCATGCTGTGGGGCCCTCTGGGTCAGATCGTAAAACTAGAAGTTCCCAAGAACTGGGAAAACAGGCCAAGATCATCTATTCAAAAGCACTGACACTAGGCCGCTTTACCCGGCATTGATGCCACCAGTTACATCAATGCACAGAGAAGCTGGGGCTGGGGAGCAGAGAAGGACAAATATCAAGGCTTGATGAGAGCAGGAGGTCACCTCCAGCAAACTCTGAGAGAGTCTTCTTCTCCCAGGATGTTACATACCAGGGCCTTCTGGAAACAACCAAATAAATGGACAGGAAAGCTCCTTTGCTCCCAGTCTGTAAATACATTTCCCTACCAGCATCTGAATTTTCCCAGGGGAACCTCCAGTGCTCACAAGTCCCTTGCTGCTCAACCTCTGTGCGGTACATGATGCTGCCTATACAAAAGACCTAAAATACTGACCCCAGCCAATGCTTGGGGCATTTCAAAGACAGAACAAAATTGATTTTCTCCTCTCACCACAATTTAGGCGCTGAGCTGACCATGCCGCTACAGCCTCTCCTGGGTGTTGCTCTGTTTATTGATACCCATAGCTGTTTCTTGAGAACAAGGCCCAGTGACACACGATATATTAAATACCCCCACCTTGGAGGGTGCTCAAGGTTGGAGTGTGGACAGTGGGAGAAGGGAAAGGTGAGGGCTGGCCGGAGATGTTGCTGCCTCCAAAAGGGGCTTTCAAGTCCTGTCTCCTCCCTGCTGCATTGCTGGCAGCTGCAACACACCCACACCTCATTTTTCAGCTCTGATCCCTTCACAAGCTGCTAAGATAAACACCTCACCAGCGCTGGACCTACACAGTACGAGCAATACCTGGAGACAGCTTCATCTCGGCGCCGCATTATAAATCACAGTCACCAGAAGAAAACCAGTTGGTGCCTGCCCGCAGAGGCAGACAGGGAAGTGGGGCTGCACTCGCTCCCAGCTGGTTTGGGCTCAGCCCTGAGCAGATGTAATGCTGAGGGCAAAGGAGTCACTGCTCACCCACAGTGGCTGAGCGGGACTGCTGACGTCTGGCATGTTACAGCTCCTGCCCTGGGCCTGCCTTTGCTGATGATCTGAGGCACACCATAGTTATGCAAGTTTTGAACATCTAGGAGTAACTCTCCATTATAACAGCTGGGTTTTAAGCAACGGGAAGTCACATTGCTGCCTGAACGGTAGGACCAGAGCCCAGCTCCCTCAGCCAAAGTGGACCTCCATTGGCTAGCAGCAGCGGGTCTTTTGACCTGGCTGGTAGACAGGACGTATGCGTATGCAGGGTGGTGGAGCAGCCAGGTACGTTTCACTTGGCTCAATGCTTCAGGCAAGGACCTGGCCGTTATAACATAAAACACAGCCAGCACTGTGAGCTTTGGGCACTGGCACTGCTGGGGGTACCGGCACGGTGTGAGGGCTGTCCAGTTGCCTCTGTATTATGCTGAGTTTAGGCCACCCTGGGGGTAAAAAATCCCACTGTAAGCCAAACATTCATAGCCAAATTCCCCTTTAGGACAACAGTTAATGGAAGCACAAAATTTTGCCTCCTTCCACAGGAGCAAATGGTTTATAGGCCATACCAAACCCATGCAAAACTTGGATTTACTACAGGCCTTCACAGCTCTCCACAAAAACCTCTGTTCACCCATCCTTCCTTTTGTAACAGCCGCCAGCAAAGATGACATTTCTCCCTCTCTTCTTCCCTTGTTCTCTGCCCCATGCTGGAAAACCCTCACCACAAAAGGCAGGAGAGGGAAAGGCAGCGCTCGTGTGCTGGGACCTGAGCACCACCTCCCTTTGCAGCTTCCCTGAGGGAATACCCATGTGGGCACAGTGGGTTGCTCGGCTTCTTCATGCACAGACGTGCTGAGGATCTGGAGCTGGATCGGCACATTTTACTAGTACAGGTCCATATGGGAAATGTGGTCTAAAGGCTTTTCTTTAGTCTCCATTGCTGCAGGTCAGAGCCCACTGCCTGCCACCAGTGAAACGACTGACAACGCAGTGTGGAGCTCATCTTTCCCCTCTCCTTCTCACAAAGAACACAAACAAGCGCTGTTCCATCTTCTCAGTCACCCATGGGGCTCTTGTGAGCCCTCTTCTACCTCTGAAGAAGCCATGATGTGACCCACACTACGTCCCTGATGGAGCCAACACATGCTCTGAAGTGCTCCTGTCTTGCCGTTCCACCACCACCACCTCAGGCTGTGTCAGGGCTGGGGGGAGCAAGACGGAGAAGGTGCCAGACCAGATGAAGGTGATGCAGACGCTAACAAGTGCCTTATCAGTGGGACTGAGCCCCCCATCACCTGCAGCCACACAGCATGGAGACATGGTGAGCCCTGCTAACCTGCTGTTGGTCTCTGGAGCCTTCTCTCCTTTTGAGGAAGGATGCTTGATGGCAAAGAAGCTGAACATGCACCTTATACCCAACCCAGGATCTAGATGTCAGGCACACACCTCACTCAGCCATAAAGGAGCGGGATGGCACTGCTCTTCCATTGACAAGAGGTGTCCTGGAGATTACAGCTCCCTGCAAGCTGTATCCTCTCCCTCTCTGGAACTGCATATAGGGTGAAGGTGGCCCTGGGCTCTCCTGCGGTACTCCTTGGGATGTTTAAGGCCTCCAGGGCACAAGTAGTTGTCTCCGGTTTAATGTGACCATACCAGGCTGTAAGTAGCCATCAGAAGACTCCAGAATCCCCCCGTGGTGGGCTAGGTGGTGATGGCGAGCAGATGGTGAGCCAAACTGGCATGTCCCTTATTCCCAAGGGGAGTCCTGAAAAAGACATATATACCACAGCTATCATTTGGGATGCTGAGTGTACTGGGGCTATTCAGCTCCCTGCTGGAAACCACCAGCTGCCAGTTATTACCATGGAGTGTAAATTGAGCCCTGTTAAAATGCAATTTCCAGAGCTCTCCAGCACTTGTTTTTCTGCAAATGCCTTTTGTCTGCATTAAATGCCTTCCCAGGCTTAGCGGGATGAGCAGTTATCAGTGGGGCCAAAGCAAAAACGCATGGTGGCAACACCTTGCTTCTCCTGCAGCCCGCATAGAGTCTTGCTGCTGTATGCTTGTTCTACAAACAGGGGTGCACCCGCATTGAGGGCAGCCTGGAAAAGACAAAATGTCAGGGCAGTTTAAAGGAAAAAGACTGAGGGACCAAAACTGGTCTCTGCCAAAGCCAGCAGCGTGAGAAGGCCTCTCTTTCACACAGGAGATACAATGCAACTTCTTGTCCTCACCATAACGCAGGGTCCTGCTCCCTGGGTGCAAGAGCTGGCCATCACTTGGGCTGTGGTACTGTGTCCCACAGCTTAAAGCGCAGAGCCCACGGTGATGTGTCCCTCCATGCCGTTGCTGGGCCGTCCAAAGGCACACAGGAGGCAAAGGGGTGCTGCAGCATTTCCAGGGGAAGATGGATATCTGCATGGCTCCGACAGACAAAGGGGACTGAAACAGCAACACCCTGAAGCAGCAACTCCCTGAGCTCTCTGCTTTAAGGCAAAAGTTTACCTCTTTGAGTAGGGTGAGGTGACACCCTTTACCCCATCTAGGAGTGCAAGTGTGCTGGTTCCTTTGTTAGTCACTGCCGGGGGCAGGTGGGGTCCCTCAGGGCAGCGTGAAGGACCCCCTGGCTCTTCCCACAGGTAAAACTCCCTGCCTCAGCCTCACTGAGAGCTAGTGGGGAGCAGGGCTTGCTCCCGCCAGCGCCTTGCACGGGGACCGATTCACGCTGGAGACAGGGCTCGCAGCAGCAACGGTGTGATGGAAGGAGGGAGGGATGCTTCTCCCAGCTGCGCCGCTTGCTGCTGCCAGTGACTGTCCCTCCCAGGCTGAGAAGCGCAGGGCACCAACCCAAAAGCAGGGTGCTTTTCCTGGCACAGAGTCATAGGGATGGGCTGAGGAGGAGGAATCCAGACCCTGCTCTCCCTTTGGTACTAAAGCATTTGCGTGTCATTCTGGTGTAGTGCACCCACAGGATTTCGTATAGAAAGAAATTAAATTTCCATATAGCAATAGGGAATAAAATACAGTTTGTATCATGTTTACTACACTCATTCATACATCCATAAATTATTTTTGCAAGAAATTTACCAGCCTAAACATCTGAACTTTTTCCCTGATTGCTGCCCTATTTCCTTCCAGAATAAATCTACTTCCCAGAAGAAGGGCTCCACATTGCTGCTGCTGCTACAGCTGCTCTTCAGGCAGCACGCTGCGTGGCTCTGCTGGGACAGCTCTGCACGCATGCCAATCATAGCGCTTCACTTAAGGAGTTTCCAAACTGTTTGTACACTAAGGAAAGTTTTTCATATAGATGAAACGTTTTTTTTCACTCCCATACGGCTGGGAAGAGTTGCGCTCAGGCATTCCGAATTACTTAACTCCACATCAAATGAAACATATTAGCTCCGTTGCTTTCCAGTGACTGATCTATGTGGAAGAAAAATAGTCTATTACTATTACCAGCCAGGAGTTGCTTTTCAGAGCAAGCGGCAGGAATTGATGTTCATATTGTTAAAAGCCATGGATTAAAGTCCTGTTGATGACCTGTTATTGGGACTTGCACTGAACTGTGGAAAATTATAATAAAAGAAGTATATTTTTCAGAATACAATGAAAAACTACAAAAACAGGTTTCAAATGGAAGTTTCTTTGTAAGCCCCACTTGTAACTACATAGTAGCATTCACTACTTCTAATATCTACAACTTACACCCAGGAGCCTCCACACTCACATATTTTCTGTTTTATACCCTGGAAAAAAAAAAAGAAAAGAAATTGAGTATATATCGGCTAACACCCACACAGCATTCTTCCTAATGTATTTCTACAACTACCAAGCAGAGGTCTCCTTGTAAATAAAAGCAGTCTCTTAAATTTATATTGCACTCTTCTTCTGCAGGGACTTTCATACTATGTACAGGAATAATCTCCACCATCACTGAAATGCAGCCAATTCTGGAGTGGAATAAAGCAGCTACTCGATAGGCACAGAGCAACATAAAACACCAGGAAGAGAAACACAATGTACCCAGTTGGGACTACAACAGATATTTGAGAAGACAGTCTGTAATTAAGTTTAAGGACTGTAATTTAGCCAGAACACTGTGAAAAGTGTGAGGGGATCTTTAATTGCAAGGGGTAAGGAGCATGGCTTTACATCTCACCTGGGATGCATTGCCACCGCAATGAGAATTGCCCCCTCAAGCATGGGGCTGGGGTAGTAACCCACAAATACCACTGCCCTCAGAGAGGAGGGACATTGCCTCCCCCCGACCCCGTCATTGCACAGCTTCTCGTCATCGCTGCTGAAGTGCCTTTCCTCTGCTACACTCTCTCAGCACATCTGCCAGGGAAATGAGGTCCTTCCTTTCATCTTCAGTACTTCTGACAAGCTGAGGCACTTGGGTTAATGACTTTCCCCCAAACTCACCACCAGCTGCTTTCTAGCCAGAGATAAAGGAGCAGAGGTCTAAGTGGAAAGGGCCTCCCTGAGACTTTTACTGAAGTTGACGGGCCCATGCCTGAGAGCAGGAGAAGGCTTCACATCTGACTGGTGTGATCTGCTTGCTCTGCCCTGGACCCACTGCCACCTAGGGGCTTCTTCCCCCTGCGCTGTGGGTCGGCTTGGTGAGGCACTGACATCCTCCCTCGCAGGAGCTGGCAGCAGGGTACAGACACCCTCCCTGCAGGTGTCCCTTTCTAAAAATGTGGTGCCCCTTTGCTGGCTCTTGCCTCATAGAAAACGCTTTGTCCATGATGTTGAACCTTCAGGCTGGCCCTCCCCAGCCCCACAGCACCTCTGCTGTCCACCAAGCATCAGCAAAATGTGCTTGTGCAACCCTGGCTAAGCAGCCAGTAGAAGCAAGGCCACAAGGGTCTCTGCCTCAAGGCCTAGAAGGTGAGATGGTTGCCCTGGGCTATCTCTTACCAATGGGGAAACGCTCCTGTCTCCACCTTCTGCCCAGCAGAAGCCCCCTGGAACCAGCAACGTAACACAAATGTTTTGCCGCTGACAGATCAGGAGCCATCATGAAGCACCCAAGGGCCCCTGGAAAGCAGTGTCCTAGGAGTGAAAGCGGACTCTTATCAGGAGTGGGGTGATGACTTCTGGCCTACAACAATCATGGAAGAAAGGAAGAGCATCAGATCGAAAGACCTCATCTAAAAGATGACAGTGGCACTGACTGCCTGTGAAAATGGCAACAGACGGCAAGAAGCAGAATTGCTTTTGGCACCCACAGCATCCCACAGCACTGCCTGGCCCTGGGAGACAGCCACAGGTCTCCCGGTCAAATATGTAGTGTGATTGAGGTCTGGGCTCTGGAGGGAGGTGTGGAGACAGAAAAGACAGAGTCCTCGTTCTTGGAAGTACAGAAAAGCAACAGGAGCAAGGCAGACCCGTACCATCCCCTCTCTCTTGTCCCTCAGAGCTGATGTCTCTCCAGTGGTGACCGGGGAGCATTAGTGCAGATGAATGCCCTTCCAGGAGCTAGAGAGAGCTGGGTTTCAAGACTTCAGAGTGGATCTCTTGGGAGTTAAGTAAGAGCTTTCTCCCTCCATCAGTGGAGAAAATGAGGCACTAGCTGTTGCTGGAAGCTGAGCGATGCAGGAGGCAGCTAAAACATTCAGGTGATTTTAGACAAACACAGTCGTCTTGGAGAAGCTGATATATTCATCAGAAATGGGGAAGGAGCCATGGGTACAGGGGGCTCCGGTGAGAGAGCTCATCATACATCTGTAGTGCCCAGATATGGAGTTTGGATGGGGCGTCCCTTAGGGGGAAGAGTCCCACTTAACTACACTGCCAGAGCGTGGGCTAGTAAACCCCAGTCCAGTCCTGTGGGGCTAAGTCTGCCCTGTGCAGGGAGGTAAGTCATGCCCAGAGCTGCTGACACTTGCAACAAGGCAATCGGCTCCCATTTGGCCAGTGTGGGGCAGAACCTTCTCCTGGGCGTTCATCTGGAGCAGCACGTGCCTCCACCCTGAGGAGGTGTGCAGCAGAGGGAGACACCAGCTTTACCGTTTCACGATGCCAGCAAGTAAAAGGTGAATTTCCCTGTTCTTCAGTGGCAAACGGGGCCACAGTTCAGCACAAGCCCCTCTTTTGGGTCAAGCTTCCTGCCTCCATTCTTCTTGGGGCACTTTCCTGCCTGTTCCACCTTTCAGCTCCTCTGCCCGCTACTTTGGCAGCGGAAGCCGAGCGCCTGCAAGACCTCACACGCTGACAAAATTCAGCCACCTCTCCCCTGAGCAGCGATGCTGTTGCCACACTTCGCCCACCCTACTGCTAATGCACTTTGCATGCTAAAAGGCCTCAGAAGGTGAGAGGACAGTATCGGAGCTGCCTGAACTGCTGGCCCAGGGTCTGGTCACGGACACAGGACCCACTGTTTGACTGAAGAAGGTTGAAATGCCTGACTCTTCCCACAATCCAAAAAGCTTGAGGTAGGGGAAGTTAAGCAATGGGATAAAAGACCAAAATAAATAGGTAACAAAAGAGAGGCAGAGAAGCAATCCTGGGCTTAGGGCTGAAGCAACTGTCATCCCAGCATTCACAGGGGAAAGCCAATGTGCAACTGCTCGCCCCTTCCCATCCCACCCTGCCCCATCCCTCAGCCCCACAGAGACACCTTTCTGTCTGCAGCTCAGACCTGCTCTCATAGTTTCTCCACCCAGCAAGAGTGCTGAGAGAGAGAAAGAGGCGCTCAGAGGCCAACGCTGCAGCCGGATCCAGCCGGGACTTCTCCACCACTCAGCGTGGTCCACGTGATGGGTCCATTCCTGCTCCATCTTCTTCAGGCTGGCGGGTGAGAAGCACAGAGCGGTGGGGAAAGGTCAAAGCAAACCACACAGGGGGTAATTAAATACATGAGAGCCTGGAAGATGTGAATGGATGGAGACACTGAAGCACATGCGGTGCGAAGCAAGATGCTCCGGCCACTGGCAAGTGGGGCGGCTGCTGCCCCACTGTTGAGGCCGGCGTTACTGCAGGGAGCTGCAGCCGGAGCGGGGCAGCCCCAGCCAGTGGGAGAGCATGGGGAGACCAGGGGAATACTGCGGTATATCATCCACTAAGCTGTGGGCTCTGCAGTAAAGAAGGTAACTGTTCTGGTAGAAATTTGTGCTTTAATATATTTTTGTTTGTTTTTTTAAAACAAGTTCCCACTTCCCTGAGGAAGCCCTGTCCGACATTCCCAAGGAAACATGGGGGGTGGTTTTTTCCTCCATTTGCTCTTCACTTTTCTTCATTCCTATTTTTTGTCTTTCATTTCTTCTCTTCTGTATGTTTCTGTTTCTTTCCTTCGTTCCTCTCTCTCTCTCACTCTCTCTCATGCACGTGCTTTTAAAAAAAATTTGTCTTTATTTTTTAATTTTGTTCTAGACATTATGACTTTCTCAAGGAGTGCTCCAGTTCTGAACCAGATCCCTTTGCGTGGTCATGCCTGTCAGTCTTTGGTAACATATGGACACTTTGGTGTGCCAGTGAGGAGGGGAGGAAGAGGAGCAGAGGTGGCTGAGTAGGAAAGGAGCAGGAATGTCTCGGTCCGAAGACAGGAGCGCTCGCTTGCCATCATCTGAGCAGCACGTAAAGGAAGAAAGTCAATGGGCCACGAAGACAAGGGCTGTGCACGGCCGGGACACCGCTTCCTGGAAGAGCAACCGCTGCCAGCCAAGAAGAGAGAAAAAGAATTAGTGATGGGATGGATCCAGACATCATCAAACAAGTCAGTGCACATCAGCGTTTAGCCTCTCCTCCCACCTCGAACCATGAAGCACCTCCCAGATCTACTGGAAGACCTTTCTAGCCTTCCCTGAACATTTTCAAGGCCTCCCAGAATTATTTCTTTTTCAACTTGGGACAAAAGGTTGAATCTCAGTTACTTTTGCAATTCAACCCTCCTTTCTTCCCCATCTTCCTTCAAGATTCAACTTGAGTGAAAAAAAAAAAAGTTTTGCTTGTGTTTTGGTTACAGCTTGGCCATCTCAGGCTGAAACAGACATTTAACTGCACCTGAAATATTGAAATTTTTGTGTTCTGTTTTGATGTTTTGTTTCCCTCTTCACCTTTGGAATTAAGAAAATTGCTGAAAGTGACTCTTCCTCAACAAGAGTTTTTTTCCTTCAAAAATAAGTAAGACAAATTGAACTTTGCTCACAAGTGCCGGTCTGGCTCTGGCTTGCATACTCTGAACATCTTCTCTCCTGCCCACCTGAGGCATGCTATCAAGGGCACAGGCAAGACTAAGGCACAAGGCACACCAGTGATTCCCACCCAAGGACTAACGCCTATGTAATGTTTATGCACCTTGCTATGGCTTCAACCTACGGCGCACCTCAGCGAGACTGCGATTGTCTCCATTTCTGCAATGCCGGCACCAGGATGATGTGGATGGACTGGAAAGGGGCTGGTGAGATTTAGCTCAAGCACCCACTGTCAAGATCAGGAGGGAGGTGATACACAGCTTGAGTAGCTTGCTCCCATCCTGCACGTGCAATACCCTGCCTGGCTGTGCCTCTCTGCTCAGAGGGCAATGGGAAGAAGCCCAGCCCTCCCTGGCTCCAGGCTCCAAAAGGCAGATTTTTTTTCCCTGGAGAAGGACTGACTTAATGCTACAGGGGCACTTAGAGCCTGCAGAAGGTCCTTGCCCCTCCAAAGCTCCCATATCTAGGCTTTCCAGGAAATGGGATATTGCAGAAGCCTTCAGCTTCTTGGGGATGACATCCCCAACCCAACATACTGGTGCAGGCTTCAGCACGCTGGTGTCTGGCAGCACAGTCCCTACAGGATCTGGTTGTTCCTCTGAGCTCATGACTATAAAGAACAAGTTCAAGGTCCTGACAGCCCTTTTGCTAATGGAGTCGACCCATCTTGTTGAGTGCCACCAATGCCTCAATGTGCTCTGAAATTAGCTGCACATCCCTAGCATGTGCATTCATGTATACACTCCCACCGATGCGTTTTTCCTCTCAGGCATGCACACTCTCACCCTTATTCGGTCCAATTGGCTTCCTTGGACAGTCTCCCTTTTTCAGAGTGACATCATCGATGGCAATGTCCCCCTCGTAGCTCGTGCCCCGGACACCTTCGAAGATGATCTGCGAACAGAGCACGGGACAGAGCCCAGCGTGAAGCTGCAGTTGTGGGGGACCCTTCCCGTGCTGCGGGGCGCTCTGGAGGTGAGCAGGGCACAGACCGTATCTTATCAGGTCCACAAGTGAATGACTCCTTTCTGTGCCTCCAGTACACACAGGATCTGAAACCCAGACCCCACTGCTTACAGGAGACCAATCCCTGGGTGCAGAGCATCTGTAGAGTAATAAATGAGCATGCAGAGCTCTGCTTTATTAAGTGTGCTGCACTAACAAACCAACCAATACTGAACAGTGCTCGCGAGAGTAACTAAATCCTTATTTATTATTTTAAAGTACCCAAAAGCAAGCTGGGCATTTTGCCACAGTGCCACAACTTATCGGCCTGCACGGACCCAGCTCTCACAAAATAACATATTGGGCAAAAACATCAACAATAAAACATCGAGTAACAAAGCAGCCCACTTCCTGGGTACGCATAAACAACTGGATGAGCAGGTCCAGAGTGCCCAGCTCATATTCACAAGCTGTCCTACAGTCCTAAACCAAGAGGACAGTGGGGGTGGGCTCTTGCAGCACACGCTCAAAGCACCTCTAGCGCTCAAAGTCACTTTACACCAACAGGCCAGCATCCCCCAGCTGCTCAACACCAAGAGACCTGTCACACAGACCTGGTACCAGAAGGAGCTCTTTCCAGACCAGCAAAAATCAGAAAATTTATAGTGCCAAACGGATGCTTGCACATAACAACGTTGAATGGTTTCAGAGAGAAGTGGATTTGATTTCTGTGCATCCACCAAGCTCTTGCCCTGCCCCAGTGACCCTGGGGGTGGCGAGCTCCCAGTGCCCTCCCTGTGCGCGACCAGCCTGTGTGCCACAGAGTCAGGTGTCTGCTGAGAAGTCTCCTACAGCCCATGGCACATGGACAGGACAGGTGGCAGGTGGCTCCTTGGCTGTGGACCTGACTTACCTGGAAGGGCCCGGGTGGGTTGATGGGCACGTGTGCTTGCTGCCACATGTTCCCCCGGTTCCCACTGAGCGACCAGACCTGGGTGTCGATGGCTCGCTTGTTCCGCACACGAACTAGGAGGTTCAAGGCGCCTGTAAAAGAGAAACCAGGTGCTGGCATGATGGGGCAGGCGGGTAGCCCAGCCTGCTGGGTTGGTGCCCGGCGTAGCTCTGGGGCTCAGCCTTGAGCCACAGCTGTGTGCCCCAGCCGGCCCAGGGACAGCCTGCAGAGCCCCAGCGGTAACCTCTGGAGGGAGCCAGCTTTCTCCTGGCTTGATGGGTAAGTGTCATTGGAAGCATTTCATCCATCTCGGCTATCCAAGGGAGGACACAGACCCAGAGGAAGACAGAAAGGACAGGATGAGGAAGAAGTCTGTAGCATGGCACAAGAAGGGGGTAGCAGAAATGCTAGCTGCAAGGAACCTCTAGAGGCTTCCCATCCAACCTCCTGCTTGAAGCTGTCTCCAGCTCTACATGAGGGCAGCATGGCTTTGCCTGGCTAAGTCCTGAGATTCCCCAAGGAAAGTGACTTTTCCTAATGTCCAGTATGAACCCCCAGTGCTACCAGTTGTGGCCGCTGTTCCCTATTATATTGTCTAATACTACTGATAAGATTTTGGCTCCGTTACCTTTGAAATTGCCCTTCAAATAGTTGGGGGCCAAGGGCTGATAGCAGCCTCCTCTTTGCCAGTCTGAGCAAGTCCAGCTCCCTCAACTTCTCTTCCCCAGGACTTCTGCTCCTGGCCCTTGACCATCCTGAGCGCCCCTCTGTTGGACCCGCACCAGTTTCTCTACATCCCACTTGAACTGTGGAGCCCAGGACACATGTTTGCCTCTCCCTGTTCGCCACTAACACCTGATGTATGCTATGCAGCTTACAGCCCTCTCCCTGCCCTGGCCCTGCCCGTCAGCTGCAGCAATACGACTTGTGTCCTCAGTCGCCAGCTGCCCTGGAAGCAGCCTTGGAGCGAGCAGCCGTTCTTTGCTTGTGCTAGGCGGCATTGCCTGTACCACACACACTGCCTGTACCATCCCAGCCCCACGTTTTCAGAGGGACACAAAGACCCTGTGAATCAACGCTGACTTTAAGTTCTTTCAAACAAAGCAATTCCCAAAAGGTTTCGTCTGCCATTAAACCAAAACCAAAGCCAACAAATCTCAATGCATTTCCAGTTCTCACTTTGAAGTGTCACAACCTCCTACCCTCCACCCACAAATGAAACCATTTCAGTTTGTCTTCCTGCAGCATCTTTTCAGTAATCCCCTCAGCTGACTTTTTTTCCTTTTTTTGTTTCAGTGAAAAAATATTTTTAAACATTAACTCAGAGTTGACCTGAAACACTTTATCTCTTCTTTTTTTTTTTTTTTTCAATTCAGCTGGCAAACCAAAAGATCAATCACAACTCTAGTCATGCTGTTGCTCATCAGTGTTTCTGGTCTCCATACACAGACATATTACACCTGAGAGCAGAGAGGCAGTAACAACCCTTACTTATAAGTCCATAGTCTGTCTGCACCTGGGATGCTGCATTCCCACCTGGGGAAGCCCTTCTGAGAGGCATCACTGAGAGCTCAGGGGAAGAGACAGGGAAAGAAACTTTCCTATATAACCTCCCTCCTTCACGATCCCCTGAAATTCTTCATTCTTGGCATATCGGCCTTGGGGGCACTGTGTGAAGGACAGGGACCTGGAAGTACCCCCCCATGGAGTACCTGGCTGTCAGAAAGCTCTGATACATCACGGGGAGTTCAGAGATGCATAATAAAGACGATAAAATGTTTAGATTCTGAGTGGCTGACTTACAAGAAAAGGTTAAAAGAATGAAATATGTGTATAATTTAGTGAACTGAGAAAAGAGGGGCATGTTATTGCCTGGAAATATTCAGAAACGTTAGCAGTAAGTCTGGCTGAGAAAACTAGATGAAGGCCTGACCAGACAGGGAGAGTGTTCAATTCCCTTCCCCGGTGGTACCCAGTTTGGGATGCACACCACAACCCAAGAGAAGAGTGAAATAACTTGTTTCTCTCTCTAGAGAGAGAGAGACCAGCTGGCACTGCATGACCTTGGGGAGGCAAAGGCGAGTGAGTGGGATCTTCTCCTGGAAACACGGTGCCAAGGACGAGAGAAGTCACTACGGGAGCCTCTGGCAGAACCAGCTTTGAGCTGCTGGTTTCCTGGTGTCCTCTCTGCCCTCAGGAGCTTCCTACGAGGGAAAGCCTGTCTTAAGAAGGATACCTAGTCCTCATGGAGGCCCTTGGCCAACCTGATGGCCAATGCAGGATCTACATAACACCATAGATCAGTGTCAACAGGAGTGTGTTCAGAACAGCTAGTTACAGATGCCAGAGCTGGTAAGGTGAGGGATTGAGAGTGAATGAAGAATTAATATGAAGCTGCTAGCAAGCAAGGATTAAAAACAACCGTTGTCTATTCTACCCTCATTTGGGGACTTGCAGCTAGGATCTGCCGTGCAAGAGCCTGGCTGAGTAGCCAGCACTGGGACAAATCAGGCAGCAAATGAACTTTGATGCCCTAGGAAAAAAACAAAGGCGAGATAGAAAGAGACCCAGAGAAGCATCTGGAATGCAAATTAGTGCCCCCAAAGCACTGGCTGTGAATGCCTGGCCTAAACCCAAACCAAGCCTGAGCAATATCCTGGCTGACAGCTGCATGTCCTGACAGCATCAGGAAAAAAGTTTCAACCTTTTGGCCCCTGAATTCCCTAACAGAACAATACTGAATATAAGCAGGCATTCTTCAAATGGGTTGCAATTGGAAAGGAAGCTCCCTTATTTGCCCACAACATGCAGTGTTTCACCACCCCTGTCTACACATGGAAAACTGAAGGTCAAAACAGATGAACGGTGTGCCCATGACTTACAAATCAGAGTTGTGGAGTCAGATCTCATAGCCCTACCTGCAATCCCTGCCAAATTACAGAGCCTCCCTGAGGCTGGGGGAGAACCACACCACCCCCCTTTCCCAGTAATGCTGTCACTGGGAATGTGTTTCTGGGAGGCATGGCAGAGACTCCAGGACCTCAAACTAAACAAGGATGAAGTCTCTACCCCATCTGAACTAGGTCCACAGTGTTGCAGATGCTAAAAATTGTGCAGGTCTTCTAGTTTATTCCTTTCTACCATGTGTCAGTCTCCCACAGGCTGCCAGTCAAGTTTAAGGGCATGTAGCCTGTGAAGGAGGTACTTGAAAATGAACCTTCAGGTCTGAGCTCCAGGCAGAGCCATAAAGCATCGCAGTCCCGGACCACAGAAAGCTCCAAGTCATCTTTCCAATTCCTCAGAGCTTCTTTATCTCCATCTTCCAGTTTGGCCCCAAAAGCCAACTGTGTGATGGAACAAGTGCTGCAGGGCTTTGTGTTTTCCAAGGGAAAGCTTTGGGTTCAGCCCACTGCCCTAAAATCAAATGTTGTTCCAGGATCCCACTTACAGTCATGAAAATCCATAGATTAAGTCTCAGGCTAAAAAGGAGGTGGACCCTATGTAGATATTGACATCTGTAGCTCCTGGCCTCTGGTGAATTCACACCTGCCCATACCCACCTCCATGCAATCTAGTAATACCCATCTTGTGCCTTATTAACTATCTTTGCTCCCTGCGTAGCTTTCAGCATGTCACACAAGTTCAGACCAAACTAGCCACCTGATGCTTGTAGGGTGCCCTTCCTAGAGCACAGACTATATATCCAAATCCCACTTTGCAGGAGGTGGCCAATGCATGGTCCACACGTGTGGGGTGTGAGGAGCCCATTCACAGCTGTGAAATGACTTGCCACGTGATCCTTAGCAAACTGCTTTTACCTACTTTTATCTGCTGACATGATACGATGATAATTAAGAAGGATAATAACACTCATTCACTTAGAGGGGAACTCAGAAGCACAGCAAACATTTTACGAGACCTGAGCAAGAAGACACTAGGGAACAGAAGTGCCTGAGTTCTTCTACCTTTCCAGTGGTCACAAAATGAAGAAGGAAAGCGGGACCTGCTGTCCAACCCCCATCCCTCCACCAGTGAAGATGTGAAAGACCCATCTGGGTTGTTCTCCAGCGCCAGCTGCTGCAGCCACCCCTTTTGCCTGGTTTTATACTACAATCATGCCTAATTTCTTGTATCAGAGTCCAAATCCAGCTGGCTGGTTTTGTTACCTACTTCTGTCATTGTCTCCCCTTCCCCATCTCCCCCATCAGATATGTCTGGCATTTCCTAAGGGCACCTGCTGGTGAGGGACACACAAAGACAGACCATCTATCTGCTGCTAAATCTCTCCAGCTGACCAGAGACAGACAAACACAAGGGAAATCCCAGGACACCAGCAATCCTGTTGTTACCTCTCCCCATACAAGGCAGTCTTCGCATTTGTCTTGTAATCTGTATTATCCCTTCTTCCCAATCAAAAGGGAGAATAAAGGCCAGTGACGAGTGATGAGGAATCAGTTACAGGAAGAGTGAGCTGTACCTTCTGCTGGCTGCCTTTAAGACCAGAGCTGGCATTTCAAAAGAGTGGCACTCACACAAAAGAGCACCAGCTGGGCTGCCGGATAGAGTAGCCCAAGGGATGCCTTTAAATGTTACCTTCTCACAACAAGAAAAGGTCTTCTCAGTTTCCACGGGATGGGGACTTCACTGTTGCACTGAATAGCAGTGTAGATCCAGAAGAGCCGGCGCAGGCGGCACTGGGAGGGAGGCAGGGTCTGTAAGGGCAGGGCCACGGGCACAGTCCCTACGGGATGGCAGAGAAGGTAGAGGTTTCCTCAAGAGCTCTCTGTGGGGCAGCTGGGGGGGGTGGTTAATGAGGGGTGATGGGTGGGGAAAGACCGAGGCACAGCTCGGTTTACGTAGCTTGGATGGAAGGTGGGCAGCTGGAGCTAAGAAGCAAAGGGAGGACGACGCTGAACGCTGAGAGATGAGGTGCTGTGCCAAGTGCAGCAGAGCTCCGTGGGATGCGTAGGGAAGGCTGTCGGGATCCACAGCCAGGAGCTGGGCTGGCTGCAGGCTCGCACGCAGCCTGGTCTCACTGTGACTCCCTGCTGTGCTCCTGCAGGATCCCTGCTCCAGCACGGGGTGATCTCAGGAGATCAGCTATCCATGAGAAATCCTGGCTGCAGCCCCAGTATAGGTCTGGTACCTAACTGGGAATCCAGGGCTGGAAGCCCCCATGGAAATTCCCATGGCATATCAACTGCAGGCAAGACAGACTGCGATAAGAAGAAGAAACTGATTCATAGCAAGAGATGTCCAGTGGATGGAAGGAGATACACGGTGTGGGGAGGACTCAGACCTTGTATAGCCTGGCGGAGTCACTCGCAGACCCAGTATGAAGGCTAAAACCAGGCCAGGGAGAAAAGAGCTCTCACCTTTCTAACAGGGGCTCTGAGCACTTCCCTAAGTGTGGTTTAGTGTTAACACCACTGATCACAAACTAAAACCCCAAAGCTTAGTGTAGGCAAATGCTAGGACTGAATGACGGTCCCCAGAAACAATCTATTACTGTTCATAATCCTCACAACAAACACAGGTCTCCCTCACTCTTGCATTTAAACGGATGTTGATGAATAGCAGTCAGCGTCAGGCTGGTGTTCTCAGTTACAGTGCTGTGGGGGAAAGTTACCGCTCTGAGAGCTAGAAAGCAGAGGGTGGAAAAATAGAGATGGAGAAATAATATCAGCTTGTACTGACTCATAATTTCTAGGAATGTAAGTTGTCTTTGTGCCATGATATGATGTATTTACTCTTTCACAGTCTCTCATGATGCTTCATACATTAGCATACGTGGAGTAAGAATTAAAGCCTCTCGGCTGCTTTCCACTCCTAATTACAGAGAACTTTCTCTCTACATGTCTTTAACTGATGTCAGTTTGATGTGCAGGGTCCCCTGTTTCCAGTCACAGGGTCACTACACAGACCCCTTCCCACAGCCACCGCTTCAATAACTTCAAAGCGGGAGAGTTCAGAGAGCTCATCGATTGGAAGAGAATGGAGTCTTGGTCAGAGTTTGGAAAGCACCACTATCCCACCTCTACTCACGAGGCATCCCCACCGGCTTAAGAGAGGCACTGAGCATGTTCAGTGCTGTGCTGCAGGCCGGCTAATTGCTATGGGACACTCTTTCTGCTTCATTACGGTGGGGAGGCTATAGTGAAAGGGATCAGGGGAATCAAAGCCTCCAGTTCCCTGCTGTGGCTGGGACTTTCTGGGGATATAAACAGCAATATGGTAAGTTTTGATTGGCAATGTTTCCCCTACAACAAACCTGTGAAAATTACTTATATCTGGCTACAGGGAATTTTCTTTGGATTTTACTGTGGATTTAAAAAATCAAAGAAACAAACACATTTCCACCCCTGACCTCGTAAACCACCATCAAATGAGGATGGGCTTGAAGCAATATCCCCTGACACGGCAAAGCCAATTGCACAGATTGATCTATGATCCATCGCTATCTCACCTGTCTGGCATGCATATGAATTTTGGGACAGAGGGAATGGACCAGCAGAGAAGCGACAACACTGTACTGAAAAGAGGAAAAGTGGACACGTGGCTGGACCCCTGAGGGGGGACATGCTCGTCGGGGGGGACCTGGGGCGTGCAGGCAGTGTGGTAAATGCAACGGTATGGTCATGTCTGCCTTGTGATGAGGAATGGGAGTGTTAACGGGGGGGAAGGCAGGCAAACTACAGCTACAGCTCCTTCTCGCCAGCATATCCCCACCTGTCTGTGTACATAGAGAGCAGATGGTGATATGGTAGGAGCAGACTTGCAATGAAGCTATGCTTGAGCTCCTTTGCTCATTTGATCCATGGTCTAATTAGAGAAAGTGTTAGCATAGAAAGATGAACGACACAAGACTTCCATCTTTGATGCTGTGTATGGAACAAAATCCTGCCACCTCTTTTCATGGAAAATTCCCTCAGAGGTTGTTTGTGACCAGTAACAGGCTTTATATGCATGGACAACAGGATGTGGTTTATGGAATTCAAAAAAGGGAGAAAAAAAATCTCCATGCTCCATAACGTTAAATTTATGCTATCTCAGAGTGACAAAGGCCCATCCAATATGCAGCCAGGGCGCAGTAGAGAGGGGGGTAGAGAATCTGGCTTTTAAAAGACAAGAATCTGGAGTCCTCGGGCTTTTTGCCAACTTCACGTCTGATCCACTACACCATCTTGCTTAATCCCATCCCTTTCCCATACTTAAACATTTTGCAGGGGACACTGTGGACAGACTATGTCCTTTCCTACAGGACAGATGGGGTGTCTGACTCTCAGCCCCAAGCCCACCTGTGTTTTCAGACCCCCCCGGATGCCACCGCCAGCAGCAGCTCTACTCCCATGTGCCAGCTCACCGCGCTGCTGTGCTGCGTGGTGCCTGCCCACAGCCAGCGCAGGAGTCATCATGGCAATTCGCAGCAGATCTGACCACGGGATCAGGCTAGGAGCAGGTTCCCTCTGCCTATCACCTGCCGAGTTGTGGTCCTGCTTGCCTTCAGTCCAGACACTCAGCCGAATAGTGACCAGGTCCTCAGTTTCCCCACACCTCCTGGAGACCTCCTGCCCTCTGTAGGCAGAGGGAGGCAAGCAGGCAGGATGGTGCATACTACTCTCTCAGCTGGACGTGTGCTTGTTTACAACCCAGCAAAGCGGAAAACAACCGACATCGACATCGTGAGCTGAGCGAGTCTCCAAACACCTGTGCTCCAGCACACGTCCCCCTCCCTCGCCAAGCCCGGCGGGGAGAGCGTGCACTCAGCCTGCGGGGACCAGGCAGCCTCTTCAGAGATTGCTCCTCCCAGCCCCAGCTCAGGGGACAGAAACACTTTCCCAGAGAGGGAAGCACCCAGTAATCTCAGGGTCAGTGATGGGAAGGACCTTAGTGAGTGTCCCCTGCTTGCTTACTGAGTAGGCTGGTGCTTGACCTGCCTTGTTGGTCTCTTTGACCCCTAGCAGCCCCAAATATGCTGCCAAGCCCTGTTCCAGCACGGTGATGCTCCATCGTGAGATGGAGATCCCCCCTGGGGTTCATCCTGCCTTGCTATGACCCCCTCCATGCTGGTATATGCAGCACGCTGTCACAAGGTGCTGTCTGGATGCAGAGAAGCTCCCATTTGCTCTGTGTCCTCTGTGCCATGATAATTCATGCTAACACTCCAGCTCCTTGCACGACTCCCTCCATAACCAGTATGTGTGATAATTTACAGTATCTGTCTGTCCATATACCTCTCTACACAGAGATTCTTTCTCATGGGATTTCTCACTCTTCAGGAAATACCATCAGCCCCAAAAGGGAGGAATTTGCATTACAAGAAAGAACATATATTTGTTGGAAATGTCTCCTGTTGTCTTATGCTCCAGACCTGCCTCAACAGCTTGTTTTTATCCAGAGATCCTTGTAAAGGCTAAGGATGTGCACCCTCTCTAAGAAGGAGAGGATATAGCTGTGGAAAGAAGTTCTCCTGGACATTTTGAGCAGAACTCCATCTCCAGAGACTGAGAACAACCTGTACCACCCCTGAGCTAGGGCTTGCTTTTGCTCCTAGCACGGATCTCCCATACAAAAACACAGACAGGATGTTGCCTGCCTGAAGTCACGGAGCAGGATGAGATATATCCTGGTCTAAATGGAGTTGTACAACTCCTTTTCTATCCATCCAGCCCTAAGAAAGGAGCTACGACCTTTCCATAGCCACTGCTTCTACCTACGTAGCCAGAGAGTTCGTCCTTGCTTTTTGGGAGCTCTCCAAGCAAGCCTTCAACAATACAATCTACGTTAAATGCAGAGCAGGCAGAAATAGACCCTTCCCAGACAGCAGTGTTGCATTCCTTGCTGAGCAGGAATAGATAAACTAGACAGTTGGATCAAATCCTTGGTTTTGTCTGTTTAACAGAAAAAAAAGCCTCGTCAGTGAAATTCTCTTGGGAGGGAAGGTGTACTAAAGGTGCAAAGTGTCTGGTCAGGGAAAGCTGGCTGTAGTAGCAGAAGGAAACACGGTTGCGGCAGAGCAAGGGTGATTCAGGGGTAAGTTCAGAGCCGGTCACTCGTCAGGGCCACGGCTGTGTACGAGCCCAGCGCTGCCTCCGACTCCCAGACAGGGCAGAGGGAGCTCTGGGTGCTCAGCACCGAAATGGATGCCACTGCCATTGTGTCTCTGTGCAGCTCCTGGCAAGCTGGATGGGACGTGCCGGTGGGGATGCACCCGCAAAGCCCTGACTCCTCCAGTGCAAGGTGGGCAGCTTCTGTGGGCAGCAAAACAGACCAGCCCTGCTGCCTTTATTGTGGCCCTAATCCTCCCAAATATGGCACCATCTTGCCCTTAATTTAATGAGCAAATGTGTGACTATTTCTGCACCACTTCTGGTGGACACATGGGGCAGGGGGACAGAAGGCATGTGAATTAACCTTTATGGGGCATGTGATGGGGGGCCCCAGCTTCAGCTGCCAGCAAAACCACCTGCACAAGGGCTTGGTATGTACAGACTAGGGCTCCAAAGGAGGCCCAGAGGGTGATTTGGTGGGATCAGACTCCTGTTTGTCCCGAGTAGAAAGACAGCCAGTGTTGGTCTTTGTGAGATACACCAACCACCCTCTTCTCACCTGGCAGCCTGCATCACTCACCGTTCTCCTGAAGCTGAGTGCTGTAGATTCGAGCATCTAAATTAATCTGAAACCCCAGAATGGACTGTCTGGATTATGGTCCAGGTGAGTGAGCTGCAGCAGCCTATCTTTCTACCCTTCCGATGTTTTCTGGAATCAAGCTGTCTGAAGGCAGCCAGGCAGCTCCTTCCCTCTTACTGTTGCTATACCTGGTGGTCCCCAGAAGTGCTGGGTACTACCTTGGGGAGGAGAGGCCAGCCTGGGGGAAAATGGAAGTACGAGGAACATAGCAAGAAGGAGACCATATGTAGGCAACTTTTCCCACCAATTCTGCAGACTCAAGAAGTGGAGTGAACCATAGTTGCTGTAAGGTCTGCTTGCTCCTTGTTCACCCTCTGTTTCGTGACACGCCCAGATGCCTCCAGGCAAATGCTCTCTCTTCTCCCAGCTTTGATAACGGACCCTTTCATCTTTGCCACCAGAGACAGCTGGGTCCTTTGCGCAATTCATGTGCTCAGCTCTCAGACTGAGAGCATGCACTGTGCTCAGCTCTCTCAGAGGAGCTGAAACAGAAATCTGCTTCACAGACACTGCCAGGTTTAAAAGAGCACAACGGCCAGGCAGGGGGAGCGTGTCTGCCTCCCTTCTGTGGGCAGGCTTTGCAAAGACCTCAGCTAGGGAGGAGAGAGCCTCCCAGAGCCCCCAAAATTCACGTGGTGTGTGTGAAAGGGTTCCTGACAAAAAGCCTGCAGAAGCAGATGTACTTATCCTGAGGAATACTTTGCCTGTCTCTTTTCTATCCCTGTTAACAACCTATTTCCCCATCATCACCCAGTCTGTGGTCTCTCAGTCCCGGGAGCCAAGCACAGGGCAGCTGCAGGGCTGCAGGGCTTGGAGCAGATGGGCTGTTTCAGTGCGATGCAGAAGCCAGCAAGACAGCAGGAACGAGCAGCTGAGATCACATATTCTTCCTGTTGAACTGAAGACACTACTCAAAATCTGTTCTCCGGTCTCCTCCTCTGCCTGACTCAAGGAGATGTGAGAGGTGAATGTTTCAGGCCTGGGAAGTGGTTTGCTGCAGGAAGGCTGTTACAGTAGTAGTAGTTCCCAGCTTTGAGGCAGGATACATCATAGCAAGAGACGACTTTCCCATTTCATGCCTGGCTGTACTTTTACCAGAAAACTTCCACCGGACTAAGACAGTGAGACTCCCAACCTGGATCTGCAAACTCCTTCGAGTGCTGGGGTGCCTGTCCTCCCTGCAGAACTCTCTTTGGGAGAGGCAATCACTCCTGGAAGTAATGGTGATGACTGACACTTGTTGAGCATTTTTTTTATTTCCTGGGAAGCATTTTAATACATGTTACAAAGTCATGTCTTGTTAAAGTTCAAGAAGAGATTGGGATGGTTGCACAAGTAGCACAAGATAGTTGCGCACTCTGCCCCCCCCCTCCCCAGCCTTTATCCTGTCAGAGCACCCGGGGGGGTCTCCAGCTGTGCACCCAGAATGACCAGCTTCAGCCTCCACTTGTACAATTATGGCACTGGTGAAATAGTTAATGGTCCATAGAGAGAACAGAAGAGTGACCTGGGAATGCTAAGGAAGTAGCTGGATATGCACTGAGAGCTCCTGTTTCCTTTTAAGTGTCTGTTAAGTTTTGTATCTAGCAATTTCAGGGCCTGAATAATTGATGCAACACCTAATGTCTCAGGAGATGATCGGGTTGCAGTACATCCATAGAGCTACTCAACCTTGCGCAAGGCGGCTGCTGCAAGGCAAGTCGGAATGGAAAGACATTTTGCTGTGAGCCTGGAGGAGGGGAGGGGGGATCATAGCCGCTTCCCACCAGATGAGTAACAGTGACTCAAATCAGGTGAGCAGGAGCAAAGATGATCTGTGGGGATTTGGGGCATCCGCAAATGAACTGGTGTCAGCAATCTGTGCCCCTGACAACCTTCCCAACAAGTTCTGCAGCAGGAAGGTGGTCAAATCATGACTGGTAAGACAGAAGAAGAGGGCTTTTGAAGAAGGCAACATTTCAGTGGCTATCTGCACTGGGAACTTGATTCAGTGATGCACTTTTAGTGAGGAGCAAGGAAAGGCGGGGATTGATGCACCCAGATTCAAGATACTAAGCAGGATTCCTGCATCAGCATGAAGACACGTTATTCGTGGAATAAAAATGACACACAGCCACTCTACATCTGAATACCTTTCCCTCCTCTCCATAGCTTCTTCAGCTTTACACACCAAGCTCTTTGAGGTATGAGTCAGTCCTACATCTGCAAGCTGTGTCAAGCAGGCTGTTGGTGCTCTTTGTAAATAAACATCCAATGAAGGTATAGACACATAGTATTTACTGGGCTCCAGCAAGAGTAACTAAAGGGAGTTCTCTGCCCCTGGTTATGCAGGAAGTTTGATTAGATGATGTATTGGTCCCATCTGGTCTTAATAATCTTTAAATCTATGGCTCTAATCCAAAGTTCACTCAAGTCTTTAGAAAAACAATGACTTCAACAGTCTTTGGTTCAGAGCCACTGTATTGAACCTACAGAGGTTGAATGACACTTTACAAATAGGTGGTTATCTTGCCAGGTATTTATAATCCTTGCTCATGATCATGATATTTGACTAACTTCCAAAAAAACCAAACAGATACTACCAAAAGAGACCACAATCTATCCAAATGGTCCATACCATAGCCCACAGGAAGCTGCTGGATGTCTGCATAAAACATTAGTCAAATACACATCTATTGATGGAGGAATGAGTAAAGCCAAGAACCCATCTGAATAAGTGGAAAGAGTATTAAAAAAATTGAATAATTTCTTTCATTACAAACTGTTCACTTAAATCTAACTGCAACTTGTTTTCAAGAGCCTAGAGGGAAATGAATCATACTCATTAGGAAAATCAGCCTCCCTTCAATCTATCCAGTGATGTAATCTCTACTGTGTAAAGTTATTGCACTGGAGATAATGGCATGGATTTCACGAACAATGCCTTTGTGTATACGGTAACCTTTATATATCCAACAGAATGCAACAACCTCCAGAATGCCACCTGTATAACTGTGTGCAGTAGCAGGGTGCTGTGTTCATAAACAAGGTTTGTGTAGGAATGAGGGAATCTTGAAAAAAGGATGTCTTCATGGTTCAAATTGCTCTGACATTGACATAGCTGGTACCTATCAGTCTGTGTGACCTGACAGCTCTGACTACTGTCACTTGTCAGAAACAAGATGCAGCCACATAGCATCCATGCTAGCACTCGCTCCTATGTGTGATCATCCACCACAATCTCTCAGATACACCTTTGCACTGGTTGCGTTATTTGAGTTGAAGAAGTAAAGAAGCAATTCAGTTTGGCAGGCCTTCCAGATCTGTGTTTCCTACTCAGCAGGAGGGCGTCAGTGGTGACACCACCAGTGTAAGTGGCCTGCTTACAATCCAATTACCTCTGTGAAACAGCTTATGGCTTTCTTGAACTTGGATGATGTGGCAAGTGATCTGATCAGGTCTCATTGTTTCTAGTGGCTCAGAACCAAAATCTCTCTTAATCAAGCCCAAGCACTGTTCCTCACAGTGTCATGGAATGGAATGAAATGGAATGGAATGGAATAGAATAGTTCACTTGGAAGGGACCTACAACCAGTAGTCCAACTACCTGACCACTTCGATCACCTCTCTAGGAAGCCTGTTCCAGTGTCTGACCACCCTCTCAGGAAAGAAATGTTTCATAATATCTAGTCTGATCCTCTCCTGGTGCAGCTTTGAACCATTCCCACACATCCATCTCTGGATACCAGGGAGAAGAGCTCAGCACCTCCCTCCCCACTTCCCCTCCTCAAGATGCTGTAGAGAGCAATGAGTAGTTTACAATTCCATTAGAAGCTTCCCATCCTGATTATACATAGGCTAGATTTAGCTGGGGTGGTCAGATAAAGTCTATGTCAAGACTAAGCTGGAACAAAGCACTTTTAACTTTCCATGAGTTTCATGGATGCTGGACACATGCCAGAAAATAATCCTGTTCCCTGATTTCTGGGAGAGGAACTGGCCAAGGTAAGACCATGACACTGCTAGTGCAGAAAGGAGGCTCAAAGTACAAAAATTGCAAGCCAAGAGCAGGGTCTTCAGACATTGCATTCAATCAGGCCCATCTCTTGAATCCCAGGACTTGCCAGTTTCGCTACAGGAAGCAGCTGAAAAGTCCCATCTTGGGATGTACCCCAGGGCAAGAAGGAGTCTTTGCCTTCTCCCCTCTCTGAGGCCGTATCTTGTCACAAGCCTGTGTGCAGTGACTACTACTATTAAAAACACCGCAAACATAGTTTGAAAACAGTCTACTAATGAGCTCACAAATCAGAAGGCTAAAAAATTGCTGCTTGGGTACATCTTACATCACTGCTTTTATGTAGGTACCCCTGTGAGCAAGTAAACTCTTTGACCCAAGTGTTTTCCCCACGAGCACAGTCACTGGCTCATGAGATAGGGAGCTATAGCGTTAGCAATCACTGTGTACCATGGGGACCACAAAGGCTACACAAAAAGTTAAATCCACCGTGGCTGAAATTTCCTTGTCCCTCTGAGCAACCTTCCTCCTATGGTCTGACCATGAAGGCATCTCTTGCTGCAGGGTCTTCAAGAGCATCCAGGAGTGGGCAGGAGGCTGTGCAGATCATAACCTGGCTACCACCAAGCTAGGAGATGAGAGAGAGGTGGCAAGGGACTGCGGTGGGAACAGTCCGTCAGGGACACTGTGTCCTCAGAGCATCCCCCTCCCAGGCAGCCCCTGAAAAGGGAGGAAGAGGACTCTGATGGCTGAAGCAAGGATTTGAGGATCTACTCCCAGCTGCGATGCTGACTCACCAGGTCAACTCAACAAAGAGGCTTTTTGAACTTGGCAACTGGTTGCTGCCTGCTGTGGCTAGCTTCCTCTGCTGAAGCAAGCAAGCGATTCCTCATTTGATATATCTGCGCCTGCTGCAAGCAAGACACCCTCATCCTTGAATGCCTGGTGGAAACAAAATTTCTTTCCTTCCCCTCCCTCTGATTTTTGTGTTTGGGCTGGCAGGGTCATAGGGCAATGCGAATGCTCGCTCCGGAGGGGGCCAAAGGAAGGAAAACCGATGACCAAATAACTCCAGAAGAATGGGAATTGCCTCCAGGGAGCTCCCCTTCACCCTGCTCTCTCATCAGTTGAGAGATATTCAACATCACCCTGCTCTGCTAGTTGCTGAATATTTTATACCATGGCTACAAACGCTCCATTTGTATTCTGTTTCTCTCTTTCGTCATATCTATTATAAACGAGTAGTGTCTGGGAACTCTCCCAGGGAAGATTTGCCTGGATGGCTATGGATATTTTATAGTCAAATTGTGAGAGTAAACCAGCTTTCAAGTCCTATAGAGGGGGGGGAAGGTAATAAAAGGGTTATTAAAAAAATAAATAAATGTCGGGATTTTATACAGCTTCTTTTCATAGTGACAGAGCTTTGGTTTGCTCCATGATGGAGCTGGAGCTGCTAGGAGAGGCTTGGGCTGGGAGATGTCCTCTCGCTGGCACTGTCTGCCAACAGGAGCAATGTGATACGCTCTTGCTAAGTGCTATAGCTGGCTGAGCAGGGCTGGCATCTGGCTTGGCAGGACTGGGCTGGCACTAGGTGAGCCGGGGGTTGGGGCTGTGTCTGCAGGCACCAGGGATAGCTGGCTATATGGGATGCGGGACATGGACCAGGGTTGTAGACACTCCTTTTTTATCTTCATATCGTCACATATGTGATACGGGTAGGAGGCCAGGGTCTGTCTCCTCATTTGACAGAAGTCCTAGCCAGGAGCCCTGTAACTGAGAGAGGGCACTCTCCTCCAACCCAGAGCTAAAGAAGAAGGGCTGAAGAAACTTGCTTTGCCCTCAGGCAGGCTGCCGCTTCCCCAGGGGACTGAGAGGACTTCAGCCACCAAGGGCATTGAGCCTGGCACCGTCTAAACAAGCTAAAGCTTTCTGGCAGGGTTTCACAACCTCCGTGCAAGCAAAACCAGCCAGGGAGTAACCAACGTGCATTAGAAATGTAGACCGAGCCATTAGACCTGCTGGTGAAACAGAGCGTGTCCCAAACGCAGGTTGTGCCAGAGTGCTGCCAGCGTGGCAGTAAGGAAAAGGACCAAGTAGCCTAAGACTTAGTAAGTAGCATAGCGGGAATGATGAAAACCAGACAATTTTAGGATTACTAGGCATTCTGATTTCTCCTGGAGAGGTCTCAGTTTCACCCTAGTGCCCCGATATGTAGAAGAGAAGCCAAAATGATTACAGAATATCATGACTGGCCCTGAAAGAAACTCCGGAGTAGAAAGCAGATACAAGGTTCTGAATTTCAATTTGCAGACAGATATATTGTGGGTTCACTAGACCAAGCCACATATTCCACAGGCCAAGAGAAAAAGAAATTTTTCTCATTTCTTTCTCTTTCATTCTCTGACTCTATCGTCAGTCTAATTTTAAAATAATTTATTCACTCTCAGCTCAGCAGCACCCACCCTGGAAATCATCATATGGCATTAAATAGTCTACCCACCTCACACAAATTTATCAGTGGCTTTGTGCAACAAAGGGAAAATGGGGAGCAGGCAGGGGCAGCAACATAAAGTATGAAGGGAAAAATCAACACGTATAAAAGGTGTGTGAAGCCAAGGAACAGAAAATGGCACTCAGCAGCTTTCTTAGGTCTTACGAGTCACTGTGTTTTTTGCTCTGGGCAATTTGTGGGTGGAGCAAATGAATAAAGAGTTAAAACGCTAAAAGCCAAAAACCTGTAATGAAATCCTTGGCATGTCCAGTCCACCCTATCTCCAGACAGACCACCACATGAGAGCTGAAAAACAGAGTTCTCTTGCAAAAGCTGACAGACTTTTACTTTCTCTGTGAAATGAACTTGGAAATATGACACATAGCTGTATTCCTAAAGGAAACAAAGCAAGAGACACCTCCTCCCTCCTCATCTTCTTTCCTTGCCTGTCTCCCACCGGTTTGGGCCACCCTTCATCGCAATCACAAAGCATGAGATCCTTTTCAAAGCCTCCAGGAGAAGACGTGCAGGAATTGGGCAGCAAGGCTGACTGACCACAACAGAAAACTGCAGGGAACAAGGGAGTTTGCCAGCCGGCATTAGCAGCTGGACTCTGTCAGCTAAGCAAGACCAGCAGGTCCAGGAAAACGGGGTGTGAACCAACACTGACAGCGCTCTGCCTGAGCAACCTGCCACTGCCGGCGTGAAGACAGCACGGGGCAGCCTGTCTGCAGGGGGAATGCAGGTGAGTGCAAACACCTCCGACCTAGCCGGACTCTGAGTGCAGACAACAAACATGAGCCCTCAGAGGGAAGACAGAGACGGAGACCTGCTCAACGAACCTCAGTCCCTTACACCCTTACACCCACGGGGTCAGGGTTTCAGCTTCGCCCCCTCTGAGAGAAGGACATCCCAGATTTTGCAGCTTAACCTCTCTGCCACGCCACACGCACGCAGAGACGTGACGGCTGGACTCGGGGAGTGTGTTCACTCCCAATGACATCAACGGTGCCAAGGCAGAGAGCTGTTAATTAACCCCGTTTATTGAAGGGCGGACACATTCCTGCCTGGGCCCTGATTTTTCAGTCAGGCTCCAGTCCAGCAGGTGATTAATAACCCAGCGTGCTGTGGGAAGAGTGCATCTATTATTCAAATTAATGAAATTATAATCAAGAGGTGACGAATTAGCAATTGCTCCTTGACTGGATATGGAAACTCATTAGTGTGCCAGGTGCTTCTGGGGTGCTCACTGCACTCGTAGGCTTACGGTTAGAGAGGAGGGGGTCAGGCAGAGCAGACAGCCCCTCAGCACAGCTGAGGGAACACGCATCCTGCTCACCCCAAAATAGCTGCGGCCACTGAAAAGCTCTCCAGTCCCACAAAGCCCCTCCACCTCCATCTCCACCAAACAGACTGCTCACCTGGTGTTCTGCTGCCTGGAGCAAGGTGGCTGTGGCCATGAGCAGGGGAAATGTGTGCACAGGGGAAATGCTCTTTTTTGTGGAGGGTAGGGAGCCTTATGCTAGAGAAAGAGCGAGCCAGAGGGGAAGGAGTGATGGCTGACTGCAAGATACTGCCCCGAAGATGGGCTGCAACAGCCTCACAACCCTGACACTGCTGGGGTGTGGGTAAGGGACGAGTATCTGAAAGCAACAGCCCACCCTGGCGCTTTGAGCACTAGAGTAGGGCTCATGAATCACTGGCCACAGGCATGGCCGGTGGAGCAGAGGCTGGAGGTCTTTCTCAACAGCCCGCACCAGGCTGGGGTTACCCCTCCCCGGAGGGTACTCACCGATGTGCTTCCCATACATGTGGTAGTAGAATGAGACGCAGTAATACTTGGCAGTAATGTTGTAGAGGGGGCTGATGAGCCGGGCTTTGTCTCCCGTCACCCGGGGCCGGGACGCCTCGATGAACATGTAATAACCTACAAAATGAGAGGGAAAAGTGGGGAAAAGCAACGTGCACTGGGTCTCCCTCCCTGAAGCGATGGGATGCTGGAGGCTGGGAAACCACTGCTCCTCTGAGAGACATGGCCTTGCTCAGCACCCACTGTGATCCCAGCCAGAGACACTTCCAGGATGTCCGCATTGCCTCCCCTGCCTCTGCAGTATTTCGGCGCGAGCAGGAGAGACGGGCATCAGCAGACCCGCTGTGAGCGCATGCAGCAGATGAGTCCCTGAACATGCACACACACATCTGTCTGGGTGCAAAATGAATCTTCCTCCTGCAGCACGAGGAGCCCCAGAGCTGACCGCACTGTGTAAGGAGAAAACCAGAAAGAGGAGGGAGGAACCATTCCAGCCTAATTTCTCTGCCTCAAGCAGAGGGAGAGAGGATTCGGTATATCTGGCCTAAACAATATTGTTATCTAAAGAGAACAATACCAAAGTAGTTGTTAACGACCCAGGGAGAAACAGATTAGCTATTTAATTTGTTGGCATCGTTTTCAATGCTCCATCGGGCGGGTGTACTGAACACTAATGGGAAAAGCCATTTCCTTAGCTGGCCATTGGATGTTTCCCATTTTTTCTGAGTGCAAAAATTTGTGCTTGCATACAAATTTACTTTCCTCATTAGAGAACGGGGAAAGTAATATCCAGCTAAAATGGGAGCATGTACTCCATGCACAGCTAGCATGAGCAATACACAACACCAGTCTCCTCCAGCTAGAGGTGAGGCACTTGCTGCCACCCCGCAGGCAGCTCCCACCTGGTCTCTCATGCTCCTGCTTGGTGCTAAGGAGATCTGTTTGCCTCCCAGAGACCTTCTTTGAGTAAACAGCTGGCTAAAACCAGCAGGGCCGTTTCTAGGTGTTAAGAGATGTTCTCCTACTTACTTATCCTTTTTTGACTTCAAAACAAGCATCAAATGGGACAAGGGCATTAGGCAGCAGGCAATTAGCTGGTAACAAGAACTAATGCTCACACTATTCCCTTAAACAAAGTCATCGTGGGCGTTTTAATTGTGTGTTTAATGCCAATCAGTAACATGCAGATTAACTGCCTGCTCCCTGCACCCAGTGCAGAGGAGAATCATGTTGTGCGGAAAGCAGATCAGCACTCCACCAGCTCCCAGAGCCATAGGGCTCCTGACCAGCCAAAAGAAACCCAGACATGTGCCTACCCTCCGGCGTACCACTGATGTCCGTGGGGGGCCCCGTGTTGACGGTGCGCTTGGGATTCTGGGTCAGGGCATTCTGCCGGGTCCAGTCAAAGTTGTCCATCTTGTCTTGCACGAAGCCACAGATCTTTTCATCCTCAAAGCGGCAGGTGTTATCTGCGGGGAAGGGAAGGGGCTGGTCAGCTGTGGCTTTTTAAACCTCCTCCCCACGGCTGCCTGGGTGCTTGCAGCAAGTTGCACAGCACTGCTACACCACCACCGCGGCTCTGCGCCAAGCTGGGGACAGATGGGCAGCCCCTGACCTCAGAAGGAGGCTGAAAAGGAGTATATCCGTGATTAGTAGGAAGGTTTAATCCAGGTTGGTTGATGGCTGTGATGGTGTGTCAAAATGTAAGAAGGTTATTAGGGCTAAAGAGAAAGAGAGATTCTGCTTGTAGGTCTGAAGGGGTAAGTGTAGAGGAGGATAAAAAGACAATTGAAGGCAAACAGGCCACGAGGGCTTTTAAACCCGAACAACTTGATGGTAGAATAATTTCCTCAGGAGAGAGGAAAAGGCACCAGCAGATGACCCCCCCCTTTGGGCTATGTATTAAACTAAACCATGGCACACATGAAAAAAATCAGCTGTGGAGAAGAGGTCAGCTCAGTGCTACAAATATGTCATTTAGCTAGAGTACATCCAATTTATACCAGCTAAAAGGCACATTTGATATTGCAGCCTATGCTGGTTCCCCTAACAAAATAACTTGTGTAGGTAAAAGATTTTTATGTAGGATCAACCACATGTGCAATAGAGCTCAGTTTTATTACTACCACAAGACAGCCACACCCTACACCATTATTGTAAGATAGGTGAAAAATCTTGTGCATAGACATAACCCAATATGGACCTGCAGAGATTGGAATGAATTGTACTTGACCAGGCTGAAGATGGTAACCTTTGTAGTAAAAAGGTAGTTCCTGAGACACAAAAACAAAAGCCAAGAACCAGCTTTGCACTGCTGATGCAGCAGGAGAGGGATGGAGGAAACAGGCAGAAGAAAAAGAGAAAACAGGTCCAAGACCTGATGTGCAAATTGCTTTGTATTCTGAAAGGTCCCTGGGCAGAAAGCGGAGCTGAAGAATGGGCTGGGAGTGGGATCTCAGACCTCGCGAGTGGCGCAGACACAGTAAGCACAGATCTCTTTACCTTCTGCCTCTACACAAGAGCAAGGAGGTGTGCTATGAAACTGAAAGATAAAGCACTTAAAAGCCAAGAAAGAACACATACAGAAAGGAAAACAAGGCTCTTGCTAAGGGCTTGGGCTGTGCTAGAAACCTCATTGATGGCATGTTGGTGCAAGACTCAACTTTTTGGCGTTTATCCCCACACTGCTCCCGTTATCATGCCCCAGATGAAGAGAAGCCCAAATGCCTGCTCCTGCATTCTTGTATCTTCAGTGGTGGTTTGCTCTGGTTCCTGGACAGGAGATTGTCTGTCCTGGCGTGGGTGACTCTGGCAGGACATGCAGGGCAGAGTGGAATTAGCAACCTATGTGCTGGGTGCCAAGGATGGGGTGGACAAGGGAAGCTTTCTGCGATGCCAGGGCCGAAAGCTCCAGACATGGCATGTTGTGATGGTAGGAGCTTCACACACCTACCAGCACGCCAAAATCTGCCATCTTGTACCAGAGAAGAGAGACTACCCATGAAATGAACAGCATCTTGACTCTGAGATGCTGCACCTGCTGGTTCCTACCCTGCAGCTAAGGCCCTCTCCATCCCCTCCCATTTGGAAGTGAAAATGACCATCATCCAAACAGACATCAAAAACCTGCAGACACGTGTGGTAGGGAAACGGGGTCTCCATGCTGTTGTTCCCCCATCTTGCCTCTCTCCAACATCCCATCAAAGCAGTGAGAAAAGAAGAGACAGTCTCCTGCTATGGCCCACAAAAAAGGTCTTTGCCACCACAGGTTGGGCACTGTGCTGCAAGCCACAGGCTTGGTTCACGGACCAGGGCAGCTGGGTTTTCTGTAAGCTCAGCAGGAAACGCCGCTCCTGTGAGCTGAGCACAGCCATCCGGAGCTTGGCTGGGCTGGCCACTTAACTGCTGATTAACCCTGGCTAAGTGCTTTCCGTTCAATCCACTCATTTCTAATTAGCATCCTAATCCAAATTAGCCACTGCTCCAAAGTGCGGAGCACAGGGGGCCACATGGCAGCTGGAGCTGAAGGAGGAGGGAGAAGCGGGCAGCAGAGGACGGGGCAGATGTCTGTGGGGTCTGAGGCAGGGCAATTGTGTAGGCTGGGAGCCCATCCCCAGCACAAGAAGATGGAGGGGGAAAAAGGTGAGAAAGCAGCTTTTAAGGGTCCTTCCCCAGCCCTCGTGGCTGAGAGGAGGGAGTTCGTGGCTGCACCAGACACCCACTGGTCCTCAGAGGAGCGGCTGGAGCCCACAAGCTTTCTGATATTGCCGGGTTGGTCTAACAGCCCAGCTTCTCTCCATAGGACTGAGGACAAACATTTGCATGGCTCCAGCTCACAGGTTGCCAGCTGCACTTAGAAGACACTATTTTTCTCTTAAAATTGCATTATGCTACACAGCAGGATTCACCATGACTGTCCTTTTGCAATCAAAGGGACCGGGATGGTTTGCAACTCTGACCCTGTTGTGCACATGGACCTTCAGGGGAAAAAGGTGACATCTTTCTCCAGCACATAATTCCCTTAGCAGGGAACATCAGGTGGAAAGCAGAGCTGAAAGCTGTAACACAGAGGCCAGCCAGGCAACCGATTGAGAGGGAGCAAACCCACAGCGGACGAGGCACAGAAACCAAAGGAGAGGCAGATTAAGGATGTCCTGGTTTTGGCTGGGATAGAGTTAATTTTCCTGCTAGCAGCTGGTACAGGGCCATGTTTTGGATTCAGGATGAGAATAATGTTGATAACACACTGATGTCTTTAGTTGTTGCCAAGCAGTCAAGGACTTTTCAATTTCTCATACTGGCCTGCCAACGAGAAGGCGGGGGACACCCAAAAAGCTGGGAGGGGACACAGCCAGGACAGCTGACCCAAACTGGCCAAAGGGATATTCCATACCATATGGTGTCATGCTCAGTATGTAACTAGGGGACTTGGCTGGGAGGCAGCACGGCTCAGGACCTAGCTGAGCATCCGTTCTGGGTGGTGAGCAATTGTGCTGTGCATCACTTGTTTTGTACATTCTATTCTATTCTATTTCTTTTTTTTCTTTTTTTCCTTTACTGTCATATTAAACTATCTCAACCCATGAATTTTACCTTTTTATTTTTATTCTCTCCCCCATTCCACTGTGGGGGGAATGAGTGAATGACTGCGTGGTTGTTTTAGCTGCCTGCTGGGTTAAACCACAACAAGGAGAAAGCCCAAGCTCAGGTGAAGATCAGAGCAAGCTGTGCAAGACAAGAGGATTGAGGACAATATTCCCAGCTCAACGTCAAGGCCTGGTCATACCAGCTGATGGACTACTGTGGCTCATTTGTAAAAAGCCCCACACACCCATGGGATGAGACTGCTCAGACAAGAAGGCTTGAAAGCTTGAAGAGAGCTCTTTTAATGCCAAAACAGGGCCCTGACTCCATCCTCTCCTCTCACTCAGATGCAGCTACTTCCAGAAGGCAACACTTCTAGCAGAAAGCACAAAATAGAGAAGGGTCCTATGCACCACAGATACCACAACATGGTGAGACTTATGTGCACCACCATTTGTGGTGTGGGAATTTTATAACTACAGCACATTGCCCCTGCTTTGCTTGGGATCTCAAGGCACTTTGCAACAAGCAATGAACAAGGCTTTTTAACATCTCTATGAGGTAGCAATGCTTCCTTCTATATACCTCCTGTATTACACATGGGGGAACAGATGCATAAAAGTAGACACACACACGTTTAAGGTCACAGCAGGCAGTGCCAAAGCTGGAAACAGAACCCAAGTGCTCTGACTCCTGGTCCTTTGGTTTAAGATGAGCCACAGGAAGGCAAAGATCTGGCATTTCTCCGAGCTAGAAGTGGAGGTGCCCCAGAATAGCTAGATGTTCAGCGTGGTTTGGGACACTGCCAGCACGTTGCCTCTGGATGATATCAGCCAGGCTCACCAGGAGAAACCTGGCAGATCCAGCCAAAAAGAAAACCTTTAAATGACCTGCTGCGTCTCAGAGGCCACAGCAGTGATCTAACTGTTGACCTTGGTTGTGTGAAGCAAACCTTCTTGTGGATTCACACCATCTGCCAGGGATCCTGGCTCAGCACTGCAGTGCAAAGGAAGCTTCCTGTTTAAAAATTAAACAGTGGATTTAAATATTGAACACAGAAGTTGTTCTTTGGATTGTTAGAGGCGAGGTGGAGGTGGCAGGGGAGCTGGTTCCTCAAAGGCTGGAGTTAGCGCTGTCTTCACCAAACAGATTTCCTTGGCAGGCTTTGCAGTGGCAGCAGCTCAAAGTGCAGAGATGTTTGCTCCTGGTTACAGACACCTCCCTGCATTCCCAGGGGAGGTACCCTCTGCCATGGCTATTAGCATTTCTTGTTGCTTTGCCTTCTTGAGAAACATAATGGAGGTTTTCATTTCAAGTCCTTAGGGGGAATCCATCCCTGGTCCTGAAATTCTGGCTGCCAGATGAATGCAAAAAATAATAATCCTATTCTAGCTGCAGACTATGGGTGAATAGCAGATGGAGCGCACTTGAATAAAATTGCCTTCGTCATTTAGCTGTGGTCTGATGACTGAAACTGGCTTGGAGCATAAGGGACCATGCTCTGAGCCTCAGCTCTGTTGCAGACCTGCTGCGTGACCCACAGGCTATTGCTTTCTCTCTGGAGATCAGTTCCCCCATCTAAAAGATGAAGACAATGAAAACTGTATTGCAAACTCAAAGTACATTGGGATCTAAGAAACAGCATTTAACAGCCTTTTCCATGGTAAGTTTCCAAAGCATTTATAACCAGTAATGGAAGAAAGCTTCACAATACCGTAACTGGTTGGGTCATACCGGATTGCCATCTGCTTTAGTATCTCCATCTGCAACTGGGAATTATATGGCCCAGACAATCCTATTTGCCATCACAATATAAGGAATTGGTGGCTTTCACCATTTTTAACCTTCGTGTTACACACATTCCTGAGGAATGGGCACAAAATTTCAGGAATCCAACTCTAAACACCAGGCTCACATCTTATTCTCACATGTTCATACCGGGGCAACAAGCTCAGATTCCTCTAGACTATGAGGTGTTATAAGAGACAGGACACACAAGCACCAGACAGTAAGCAATGAACCAGGGTAATCTACAAAAACCAGCATCTGGTACTGATCACCACCCACTGCACTCGTCCATGATCCCAAAACATTTTAGCACCACACACAGCCAGACTACAGATATACGAGAAATAGCGTTGCTTCTCTGGAAGGGCAAGACATACTAGCCAAGAGGAAAAAAACCAAAACCCAAACCAGCAATCCCATACGCTTCTTAATGCCCTCATCACTAAGGTTGCAAGACTACATCTGCTAGAACCAGGGAAACCAAACCATCCGCTGCTGATGAGCTGGACTAGCTTGTGGGGAAGCACTGCAGGGTTTAGGTTAGAAAGTGAAGACCATATCCAAATTAAATTGCAGGGGAGACATAAGAAGGACAGAGCAGATCCCCCAGCACTGGAATTTAGTCATGACATTTAAATGATTGGTTATTCTAAAAGATCTTTAAGGTAATATCTTAGATTAAGGTAATTCTAAGACAGGTTTTATAAAGATAAAGTCTGGTTTTTAGAACCAGATTAACTGATTTTTAAGAGTTACGGTCAGTCTAACTGCTAACCTCTAAGTATTTGAAATCCTCAGTGTCTTTTGTTCACTTCCTCTGCTTTTAGTTTGCTTTTGCTTTATAACCCCGGCACCTGGCTCTGTACCCATGCCACATGCATGCCTGCCCCAATGTCATTAACATCTTATTAGGCTGAGAGAGAAAATGCATGAAGAAATAATTGTATTAAGTGACTCTCAGAGTTTGTAAATTAATCACCATTGTGCATGCCCTTGGATCAGGCTGCCAGAGGCATTAATCATCTAATCTTTGCCTTTCACTTGAGAGTTCTCAATGTTTGCTCCCAGAATTTGGCTGGGCAGCCTAGCGTGAGGATACTTTTACAATCTTGTCCCAACTCTTTTCCCTGGGGGTGGTGGTACCAGGGGAAGTTGGGAAAAAAAAGAGGTAGTAGCAGGGATTTCCGTGTTACTGGGATGAGAGTCTGGGAATTGAGCTGTGGCACAGAGACAGAGCTAAGAGCCTTTGGGCTGATATTGCACTGGCAGCAGGTCTGAAAGGAAGGGTCATCTCTGAAAGGAAGTGTGGGGGGTGTAACTCCAGGCAGTCAATCTCAGGGTGTGAACTCATGGGCAAGACCCCGATGACTGGCCCAGAGGTCCCAAAATCCAGCACAGGCTGGATAACTCGTATCAAGGGGAAACCCTAAGTGTTGGGTTTACTGTATGAAAACACAAGTGTGGCTGAGTTATCCTCCACCATAGGCAAATTGCATGCAGTCGTTCTGGTCTCAGTCAAGCTGCCAAAGCAACCCCAGGTGAGCAGTCTGAAGGCCCAGTTTACAAAAACCCCAAGAGATTGATACGATTAGGGCTGAAGTTGCTCTGGCTTTACCAGTGATTTATGTAGTGTAAATGCAAGTGGCAAAAGGCCAGATTTTTGTCACTTCCTCCTGTGGACTGGGATGCTTGCCTCCTCCAGCGAGTACTGACAGACACATTCTGGAGTGAGTCCCTGGCAATACACTCAGTGTTTCCCAGTGATGCTTCTATGGAGAATCATAGAATCACAGAATGGTTTGGGTTGGAAGGGACCTTAAAGATCATCTAGTTCCAATCCCCCTGCAGGGACACCCTCCACTAGACCAGGTTGCTCAAAGCCCCATCCAGCCTGGCCTTGAACACTTCCAGGGATGGGGCATCCACAGCTTCCCTGGGCAACCTGTTTCAATGTCTCACCAACCTCACAGTGAAGAATTTCTTCCTTATAGCTCATCTAAATCTACCCTCTGTTAGTTTAAAGCCATTACCCCTTGTCCTGTCACTACTTGCCCTTGTAAATGTTTAAAGAGGATCAGAAAGTGGGGAAAAGCAAAGCGAAGGGATCAGGAATTAGAGCCACAAAATCACTCTAAGAAGCTCCTGCTCTCAGACAGAGTATGGTTCATCAAACCATCCTCAGACTGCGAACCTGCAAGAGTGAATGCCTCATGGCTCATTTAACAAGATAATCCCATACCCTGAATCCTGGCTACCGTTGCCTAATCCTGGCTTCTCCTTCCCACTGCTACCCTGCAGTGCAGCAGTACCATTTGCCTACACATACACAGAGTAATAGATAAAAAGGCTGAATGGTGATTCAGCAGCAACAGAGAGAAAGAAACAGCTACATGGAACCACCTGCTCTTCACGGACCACTGGCAAATAGTCTGCCCATTTCTGCCCAAGAGCTTTGCCTGGGCTTATATGCAACAATCAAAGCAAAGGGACTTCGTTTCACCCCCTGAAGATCACTCCACCACTACTTACAGCACACTAGAAATCATCTTTCGTGCTCAATGGGCACCATCATGTTCTTGTTAAAGACCGTGCTTCTGAGACATTCTGCTCTCAAAATCAAAGGGAACTCTGAGTGCTCAACAAAGATGGGCCTGCATCTTGGCAGGAATGACTACAAGGTAAATACGAAAGTAAACAGTGATGACACTGGAGGGAAAGAAGAAAGGGACTGTGCTCAAGGAGTGCGCAAGAAAAACCAGATCTGAGCTGGAGAATGCTCCATACCAGCCTGCAGAAGTGTCCAGTGGTATCTTTCCTGGCCAGAAGAGGATGGGGGGATATATATTCCTCAAACACAGATATTTTGGGCAATATTTAATAAGCTGCTTACTGGATGCACATTGCTAGCGTTAGGGACAGGGTGCGTTCAAGATCACAGCCTATCCAGTCACTGAGATATCAGGTGTGAATGGGAGGCGTATCTCTGGTATATTTCTCCTGGCAATAACTTGAGGTCCAACAAATGGCATTACTTACTGGAAGCATTAGTTTATGCAATTTCATCCTCTTTTGGGGAAAAAGATTTGGCAAAGCCAGCTGTAGACTCCAGCTGTTTGACTTCCCTGATCTGCTGGAGCACTTGACTAACACGCATTACATTCAAAACATAAATACAAAGGTCTTGGTGCTTACCTGTTGGGTTGGGATAGTTGATTGCTGGAAGAGGAAACAGAAAAACAAGTCAGAACAGCTAATACTCCCTCAAATTGCAAATTACAATCAAAGTCTGAAAATAAAACAAACACATCAAGAAAGATCACAGATGCACAAATCTCCTAGCAGCATCCCTGTGTAACAGCAGTGCTTAGTGTCTGCCTTAGTGATGGAACAAGATGCTGTCTCTCTGATCCAAGCAGCAACAGGCCTTAAGAAAACTCCACCTAAGGGGTCATCCCAGGATCGCACAGGGGAACCCTTCTGGCAACCCAAGCAGTTTCTTTCTTCCTGGAGCACCCACTGGGACAGCACCTACTTAGATACCAAAGCTTGGTATCTAAGAGGGACATCAAACCAGTTTGAAACACTGTGGAAGTTTAAGACAACAGGTATGCTGGGGACACCAGACATTGTCACTCCACAGGACAAGAGGGCTGTGTGAAATCATGCAAACATAGGAGGAGGTGGATCTGTACTTTCTGCTGAAATACAGGGTCCAGACTCCTGAGGGGAGTAAAGAAATCATAGGGTTGTGGGAATGGGGAGAGTTGTGAGCTGTTGGGATGCTGGGGAGAGGAGCATGGTCAATGTATATCAATGGGATGATCTGGGACTCAGGCTATTGGACAGAGCAACACGCTTACTAGTGACTGGTCAGGAAAGGAATTGTGCATTCAGCTCTGGAAAGAACTGAAGACCCCTGAAATCCTCTCACTTTTATGGGCGTGTGGCTAATATGCAGTGTCCAGTGGCTGTCCTCTAAAACATGTCATTGTGCCACGGGAGGCTGTAGCATGGCTTGACTGGGGACTGGGATTTTGGGGATCTGCTGCCCACAGAGCAGAGAGTGCAAGTCAGAGCTTCTGAGCGAAGGATGAGTGGAGACTGGCCCTCAGAGGTCTCTACCTATTGCTCTGCATTGATGGCAACAACCAAAATATAGCCAGATGTGATAGCACCGTGCCATCAAAACTCCATAGAGCAGAGACATCCACCCAAGGGTCACAGGAGACAACGTCTATGCATGCCCATGTCCCTAGGCCTGAGGCTCGGACCTGCTCTCGTAGCCAGGACCGAGGAGGAGACACCTACGTTCCATGTACCGGATGATGCGGGCAGCCATATCTCCAGCCCCAAAGCTGGTGATGGGTGTCAGGCGAACTTCATAGCTCTGAGGAACTTTCAGGTTGGGCAAGATGTGCTCCAGCAACAGGCCCTTCTCCATTTTCTTCACAGGAATGAAGGTTTGGATAGTGTTTCTCTGAGCCAGCTGTATAGAAAAAGAACCCACAGTGTTACAAAAATCCTGAAACTGGAAACCTCGGGGATCCTATCCACCATCTAACACCCAATTCCTCCTCTTCCTATACAGATAAGTACACCTGGTTTATCAATGATATCTTAATGTAGAATTGGTTTGAAAATTCCCACCCCTGGTACAGAACAGTGACCAGGAGCCTGAGCTCTCCCTGAAGGAAAGCCTTGGGGTCCTCCTGCCTGGGGGACAACTTGAACTACGGGTCCTGGAGCAACTCTGTTGGAACCAATGTCTCCAAGAGGGGAGGAATTAGCCCAACTCACGCCCATTAGTACAAAGGTCCTGTGCACATACAGTGTGACATTTTGCCAAGATACCTATCAGTTCACAATCACCACTGCAGAATTCATTCATTTGCTGTCTGGGCCCTGTGGCATTTCACTTGGTGCCTTGCTGGGACCTGTCTACTGCCATGCTTCCTCTGCACCCTTCCACAGGATCCACCCTTAAATCCTAGCCCACACTGCCTCCACAGACCAAAGCAAGAGATCTAGTTCAAGTCAGTGTCCTCTGGAGTCACCCACAGGCTCCCTCTTTCTCTGGTGCCCACTGAGGAAGGAGCTGAACCATGCTAGCTAAACCATATCGTGCTGAACATTGTTCAGTCTGCTAAGGCAGCAGGGAATTTTCAAGAAAACAATGGGAAAAATATCATTGTCAAAATCACCACCACTAAAAATGATGAATTACGTGTCAGTGAAACTTCCCTGCCACAGTCATGCTTGCTTGGTGGGGGAAAAACAAGAACAAGGATTGCATCGTGAAGGTACAATTTCCTGCCTGTTGCTGTGAGTGCCTGGATCTTTGTGGCAAGATTCAGTCTTGACGTGTTATTGAGGATGATGGTCCTGGTAAAAAGACCTTTGGCAGGGCTTTCCATGGCCCAGTGTTCACTGTCCCAGATGCTAAGCCGCCCTCTGCCTTTGATATATCCTCTAGGCTGACAGGTTTCATCGCAAAGGCAATTCTCCTGACAGGCAGGCTCAGTGTTCATCATTAACTCCAAAACTACAGGATGACTGGTACAGGGATACAGGGAGGAAGGTTTACAGCAAAACTGTCAGTGTGGAGAGTGTGGGGAAAGAAGATGGAGTGAGGGCACGGCAGGAGTGAAGGTCATCAGCAAGGCAGGGCAGGGGAGCAATGCAGATGTGGTGCTTGGTAAAAACAGGCACATGCAATCCTTCCTCTGCCTGCCTCCAGCCCTAACACATAGAACTCTAAGCTCAAACTCAGAGACGACGTTTGCCACTGGAGAGCTTCCTGTGGCAGAGCCCTGTTCATTTTCAGCATGGCCAGGACCCACCTCCTCACCTGAGCTGATGTATCCACAGTTTGGATGATGCTCTCAAGTGAAGAAGGGCTGGACCAGATCTTGCCACAGTACCGTGCTGGGGCAGGGACTAGCCCCTGGGAATCTACGGCTGCATGTGGTTCTCACAGTGAACAACAACTTTATACTGGTCTTATAGATTGTACCTAAGAGACCTTTGTACCTAGACAGATCAGGGTGCAAGTTGCTCAAGGAACTGCTTTCTGCACCCTCCTCCTCCTCCCCTGGGCAAGATGGGTCAGAGGGCCAGGAACTGCTCCACTGCCTTCCCCCAGCTCGGTGCCTTCCCGCAAGGCACCTGGGAGCAGTCCCAGTGGGCAGGATCAGGGCAGTACCTCTGGGAACCAAGCATGAACTTGGCACCGGGATGCTGCCAGGATGCATTCGTATCAACAACGCCCCATCTGCATGCACACGAGCTGGGTGCTGATCCAACTGGCATGCCTACCGCTCAGCCTTCCCATCTGCCAGCCCTCCGCACCGCCGCTCTGCCAAGCAAGAGCGGAGCTGGCTCCCAGCGGCAGGAACCTCACCTGGGATCATTAGCACCAGACCCCCAGTTATCTGGGAGGAGAGGAGGGGTCACAAGCCAGAAGCAGGAGGCTGGAGCGGTACGGCTCCTGGCATGGGGCTTTTTGGGGAGCGGAGCCTGACTGTGTGGGGCTGGCGGCAGCTCCTCCCCACAGGCTGCCATGAGCCAGGGGTGCTGGGAAGGCAGACAGCAAACAGAGGGAGGTCAGGAGCCATTTCCCTTGTCTAGACATAACCTTTAGAAGAGAAACAAAATGGAGAGCTGGAGAGAAGCCTGAGGCTGAAATTCAGACAGTGCAAATTCCACCTCAGCTGGGAGTTAGGTGGAATTTGGGTATCTAAAGCCTCTGGGAGCAATGTCAAATCACTTACCCTCCCACATCACCTAATCCAGGACAAACTGAGACGTCAGCCTCCAGTCTGGACTGCAAAGCTCTAGATCCCCCAGTTGAGTCTATCCTCAGGGGCACGTGGTTTTAACCAAATAAATATCTGGCTGCCACCCAGACATGGCTATGAAACAGAAATTAATAAAGGCACATATGCCCCCCGGGGGCGGGGGGGCACATCCTGCTTCCCAGGAGAGACCTGGATCACTAGGTAATGGTAACGGCAGAGCCTGGGCCCAGCACGTACCTCCCCTCGGAGCACAGAGGAAAAGTTTTGCAAGGGTCTCTTCCATTCACTAAATACTTTGGACCCAATTCCTCTCTCAGCCTGTGTCCTGTCTCTATTTGACCTGCAAGGTGGGCAGACACAGCAACTGGCTGCCAGCAAGGCTGCCCTCCGCACATCCTTACTACAGTCCCTGCAGTCCTGGCATCCCGACAGAACTGGCCCGGGATGTCTTTGGACAGACTGGCTCTTCTGGGGGAAAAGCAGCATGGGCCAAATGTCTCCCCTGGGCTAGCTGCAGCCATCAGGAGAAAGGGCCAGGTGTGCTGCCAGCACAGCTTAAAGGGCATGAAATTAATGCAAGGGAGAAAAAGGGAACAGGTCCAGCCAGCCGCTTGCTGTGTGCACGCGGAGCAGGTGCCAGCTTGCAGTCACTAGCACAGGTCCAGCAGACAGAGAGGTTAAGGCCAAGGTCTGGCTCTGCCTCCCCCTCCCTAAACAACCTTTGCCTCCCTGATTGCCAGCAGCAGGTCTGTGCAGAGCTGCATGCATCAGTCCAGCAGGAACCCATTTTTTAATCCTCTGCTTCAACTGCCCACTGTTGCCCTCATTCTCTTGCTCCGTGTGTCCTCTTATCCCATGCTACCCTGGTATCTTCCTCCCTCCATCCCCTCCTCAGCCTCCTTCCTCTTGATCACGCTGGCCCAGTGCTCCAGCTTAATATTGCTGTGGTGCAGTTAATAAAGCAGAGGCAGGCACAGAGGACAGTGAAATGCTGGCCACCTTATTAGAGATGCTGAAGCCTCAGTGGAGGATCTCACGCAACAAGCTCATTCATCACCAGGCTCGGGATGCTGCCAGTGGGGCCAGAACAAGAGCACAGTGCAATGCACAGCCTCATCTCTGCCTTCACCTCCTTTCATTTCCAATAATCAGAGGGAGGGGATGGGAAGGGAAAAAACAAACAAACCCACAGTTTCCACCAGCTGGCTGTGAATATCACACAGGCTGCAGAGGGGAGAACGTTCTTACAGAATGCATTCGCTAAAAACACCTTACAAAGGGCAAAATCAGCTCCACGTGGGACATATGCATTCACACGCACAGTGTGCAACCTGTCCCTTTCCCTTGTCGCTTGTAAGCAGTATTAGCGACTAAGGGAGAGCACACTCACATGCTCACATGTACTTAGCCATCAAGCCTCCAGGACCTGCAAACTAGGTCTGCCCTTTCTCTTTCCTCACCATCACATTCTGTTGGTAGGTATTGTCTGCCCAGTGCCCCGTCTTATCATCTGAGCTGGCTCGTGATGCTTAGAGAGTGCTTGACCCACTGTGGCCAGCCGAGACAGCTCACGGTCCAGGAATATACACAAAGAGCCTCAGAAAGAAAAGCAGGATGCCACACTACCCCTGCCCCCTGCTTCAATCCCAGCTGGGATGCTGTCACAGCAGAGGGCTCCAAAGTATGAGACTGCCACATCAACATTTTCTCTTTATGTAGGTTATTAAAGGAAAAAAGGATGTGTTTTCAGACTGCATGATATTTAAACCAGGTACTTATCAGCTAACAAACATAATAAAGCCAAAGGATATTAATAAACACATCTGTCAACAGTTGACGTTGCAGTCCTGCTCAACAAACCGCAGCACGGATTCACAAGACCACGATAACCTACCAGTGCTGGGACTTGGTGTGACCTGCGTAGCCACACATGTGGTCTCACAACCAGCTGCACATCAAGCAGCTGCATGCTTGTTTGAGGGAGAAATTAGAAAGAAAACCTGTTTCATCAGCAAGCCCCAGGGAATTGTTGCAAACACCAGCTAGAAAAACATACATTAAAATCATACCGATTCTCCAACAAGCTGATTGGAGCAAAGGAACTGCTCTGCGGGCATCCAGCTTCCCAGCATTGCTATTCACTCCTACCACTCTCTCCTTACTTGTCCCGCTTCCTCAACAACTTCTCAGCTCAGGGCATGAGCGCTAGCTCTGCTTTGCAGTATCTCCCTCCAAATCCTTTTCACACACGCTCACTCTCTCTCCCTTTTTTTCTCAGCCTCATTCTAATTCCCCCGGCTGCTCCTTCCTGCAGTGCAAACAAGACGAGGGTGGCTGCGCACACTCCCGCTCCGTCCTCGCCTGCTAACCACAGACGTGGGGCACTGGGAAAGCTCCCAGCTCCCATCCCCAGCCACACCAGCCTCTCCAAGGGGAGAGGAGATGGCAGACGAAGGCAGGCTGGTGTGGCACAGCAACCTCGCACGCAGGCTCCCTCCCTCTGACGGGCTCTTCCTTGCTCCCCGCACAGCTCTGCAGAGGAGCCCAACAGACAAATGCTGCGGGGCGTTAGGCTGAGTGCCCCCCACTCCAGCCCTCCTCTCTCATCTGTGAGAGTCAGGACACTCTGGAGAGCAGATGTGCACAGGACCTGGAGCTGTGGGGAGCCTGGTGGTGCAGGAAGCACAGGTATTTCAAAAAGGTCTGAAAAAAGCATGGGGCAATAATGTGGACAAAATAATCTTCAACTGCCCATGCAGCTGGTGGGCTGCACTCTTCAAGAAACCAGCAATCTAGGTGGTCTTCAAAGCTCAGTGCCCTGGCAGCAGTAGGTGTGAGGCCATCCGTCTCTCTCATGCCTAGAACAGCCTGTCTCAGCCAAGCTGCCCAGTTTCTCATCAGGCATAGACATCCCTGTTTAGCATGGTCCAGGGGCCAGGAGAAGGTGACAGCAGCAGAAGGGCACTTTTCCTCTGACAGGCAATGCCACTCAGGGTGGGAAAAAGCCTCCCATTTTTACCAGTTCAGCCTGTTTGCCAGGAGTCTTGGACACATTATATATCTCTGTCCTAGAGTGCTGCAGACATCATCTCACATCGGATTTCCCCTGTGGCTGTGACTGCCATGAATTCATCCCAACAAAGTCCAGCTAAGACACAGCTGCTCCCTGCCAAAGGGAGTATCGTTCACAAAGACCAGAAACAATCACACCATTGCCCTCAACATGATGGGATGGGCAGTGTCTGAGGCCTTAAATTGGTGACAGCCAGGAAAGATTACTCCCAAGCACCCCATCCTAGGGACTGGAAGGGGCTGAGCTTTGCTATGGCACTGGTAACAACTCCTGGGATGAATATGGGGCTCTGCAATGCAAAATACCCTCAGCAGACATGCCTTGCCCTCAATTTCTGCCCCAAATGCACCTCCAAAGCTACAGGATGCCTTGGAGAGGTAACTTCAAAGAGTTTAGAAGCCATGGACTTCTTAAAGTTTAAAAAAAAAAAGGAAAAGATGATGACAGGATTTATGTGGGTCAGAGTTTACAGTGTCAAAGATTGAGAGCAAATTATCCAAGGGCCAGACTCATTCTCCATTGCTGGAGAATGAAAAGTCCAGGAGATGAGTAAGATCATTGCAAATTCCTTGGGAAAAGAGGAATGAAAAATGCTCAGAATCAGGGGCAGGAGGGAGGTGGGGACAGGGAATTTTAGGAACCTCTCCTGAACATGAGGCTCCAGTATTTTCCACAATGATAGAAAAACGTGCCATAAATCTGGCCCTTCTCTCCCACTTCCTTCCACTCACTTTCTGACACACAGCAATGGATTGAGATTCTAGTCCTTGAAGTCACCTTGGCACCACAGGGCAGAGCAGAGGAAGATGGTTTGGTTTTGACATTGCAATTGAACACCACAGATTTGATTCTTGCTCTCAGTATTTTGGCAGAGGGATAAAACCCCTCTGCACTGGCAGCCCCCTCCTATCTTCCAGGAGTTCAGAGGAGGGAGAAGCACAGCCACGTTCAGGGACACAGCAGGGGAAGCACACTCCTGGCTGACAGAGCCCAGTCCCCTGTCACCGCGGGGACTACCTCTGCTTATTCATTTTATGAATGTACAACATCCCATCTTAAAAGCTGTTCCCGTTTGGCCTGCTCCTCCCGCTGGATGGCTGTTCCAGAGCCTGACCACCCTAATGTTCTCATTTCCAGCCTGAATTTATTCACAAGCAGCTTGCACCCAGTTGATCTTGTGCCAATATTGTCCTTTAGCTTAAATGGCTCTTTTCCCTCCCTGCTGCTTGACCCCCTGATGTTTTTATAGACAGCAATCACACCACCTCTCAGCCTTTGCTTTGCTAGGCTAAACAAGCTGAGCACTCTGTGCCTCCTCTTGTAACACAGACTCTCACTTTCCCTGATAGACTCTATAATCCTTTTCTGCATGATCCCACTTGCTGGAGTTCGGTATCCCAGCCCTGCACATAGGATGCAGTAGCACTTCTCCACCTTGCCTGGAAGTACCTCAGGCTTTACCTAGGAGTACACCTTTCTCACACCTGCATATTACCAGCAGCTCCTCAGAGTCAACTCACCCATATCGTTCCTCCACTTCAGTCATTTCCCACTGATGAGCTCCTAGCCTGTACAGATTCCTCTGACAGCACTCTCCACGTGCGTGACCTTGCATTTGTACCACTGCATTTCATCCCACCTGAACCACTCAAGTAATTTTCCATCTTTCAGATCTTCCTTATGATATCCTGAGGTGGCATTGCCTCCCAACCTGGAGTCAGCTGCACAAAATTTGAGCAGCACAATCTTAATAGGGGATTCTGATCTGACTGGCTGGGGAAGATGCCTGCCCACTCTGGAAAAGCCATTTGGGTAAATTGTGGGGAGTGGAGAAATTTGGTTTGGATATGAAGACAGTCACTGTGATGTTTCTTTATAATCTCTCATCACATTTCCTGTGCCTGTCCGATTGGATTAAAACATTTTCCTGGGTTAGTACTTCATCAGCATCTTAGGTGGAAATGATGTCAAGCATTAACAGCATCAGTTAAAGGGCTAGGGTAAGTTTAAACTTGGATTTATTTCATTCTCCTTGCTTGATAACCATTACTCATTAGGTGTTTCCAGAGCAAATAATCACATTGCAAACATAAAGTTGGCATTTGCCAGACAAGCACACCAGTGAACTGAAATTCATGCCTATGTTGTTCATCAGTCAAGCACACAGGTTCAGATCCTGGGGTTAAGCAAGCATGGATGGCCAAAGCCAATCTATTATTCAGTCCATATGAGGAGTCCTGGAGGCTTTTCATTCTAAATTGTCCTTATCAGGATGCTCCCTTTCTGGGCTGAAACATCCCCAGCTCCAAAGAGAGAAGCAACTGTGACCTTCAGTGGCTACCGAGGACAGCTGGAGCCACCCAAGCCAGGAGACAGTCTCTCTCTCTTCCTCTCGTACATGCAATCAGCTGCCCATCCTCATTAGGCGCCAAGAGCAGAGGTTTACAGCTTCCCAGTGAAGCCAAATTGGTGCTGTCATGAATTACTGTAAGTGCTTGTTCCACACTCTTCAATAATGTCTTTCATTAGGGGCTGATCAGAAAGCAATATGTATTTTATTAGCATATGTTCCCTGGTCTAAGAAGAACAGACCTAATCTTCACTCTGTCAGGGAGACAGTCAAGTAAAAGCCTTAACTGAGGCACAGCACGACTGGCGACTTCATGAGCCATGGGCTCACTGGGGCATCGCACGGCTACGCATCCTGAGGAGGGGAAACCCGGAGTTAGAGAAGGGGTAAACTAGCACCTGAATTTGGTGATGGGTGGGAAGGGAGGGAGAGCCACGCACTCCCCAGTCTGTGCAAGGAGCCACTGTGGTTTGTACTGAGCTAGACAGGTTACGTGTATGTCTAGCCATGCTTGTTATCTCTCTCCTACTGTCTCACAGCCATATCTTCGATCCTGAAGGCACACGCGGTCCTTCTGTTAAGACTGGAAGCTCTATAGTGCTGCTGCAAGATCCTACCCGTACACAACTATGCACTGCAGAGCCTGAAATCACCTACGTCTGCAGCATGGGCATAAGCTGAATAAGGGACAATATCCCTCACGTTGCTCCATAGCCCTCTCCTGCAGAGAGCAATGGTTCCAGTCTCTTTTGAGTCTCACATCTGGAAATCAGAACTGCTCGGTGCCTTACTGGATCCAACTTTAAACCCGTCCCTAACCTCAGTGAGCACAGGCTCCTCTTCCACCCATTTCCTTGCACTGGACACGACTGCCTGCAGCCAGACCCATGTACATGTCTATGCACCATGCTGTCAGCACTTCTGGCTCCAGAAAGAAAAAGCATTCTGGCTCTGCATAGCCCATGTTTGCCCAGCTGCAGTTAGGTGGAGCTCTGAGCCATTTTGTCTATAAAATGGTTGTAACTTACAAGGGAAACATGCTCCACCAAAAGGACTCGCCATCTCCCACACTTCCTTTCTTGGGTTCTCTACAGACCCTGGCAGAGCCCTCTGTTAGGGCACCTTTACCCTTAAAACCAGCAATTAATAAAGGATGGGGCCACTGCTTACTGGAGCAGAAATAGCCTTTGTATGGGACTCTGGACTTCCCAGTCTGGTACATGTAATGAAGATATATAGGTAAGTATCATTCCAGAGCCTATAGGCCATCTCTAACTCGACTGCATTTGCAGTCCTGTCTCTAGTAAAGAAGAGGCAGGCAGCACAGCATACGCAGGGAGAGCCATAAAGCCCTTCACATTGCTCCATGCTGCCTGCACTGGCAGCGTGACTCTGTAAGTTTCATTTCTTTATGAAACACAGTCAAAACATCTATCTAGTGCCTATTCCTGCCTGTTTGTCATTAGCTACGGGAGAGGCGACGTCTCTCTTCCAAACCCTTCCCCCTCCGCTCACACTCTCCTCTTATCTCCAACGTGTTCTAGGAAGCGAGAGCCAGGAATAAAACCCAAAACCAAGAACAAAACCAAAAAAGGAAACAGAAACAAAAGAAAGAAGAGGTGGAAAATAGGAGGGAGAACAGGGAAGGGGAAGAAGGTGCACAAAGAAAAGACTCTGAAGCAGTAGGACGAACATGGGCTGTCTATTGAAAACAACAGATGAGCAGAGTAAATGGGAGGAAGCTGCATCACAGCCTATCGATAGGGACTCTCAGAAAGACTCAATAACTAGCATGTACCCCTTGAAGCCACCAAAGGAGTGCGGATAAGAGATGCACACAAAGCACTCACTTTTATCTTTGATACCTGGCAAGCATTTTTCATCCTGTGCTCAGCTTTGTAAAACACAAGCCAACAGCCTGCTGGATATGAACAAGCACAATGGTGTGAAAACAACGTTGCAAGCCTGCAAGGCTGATATGAGGGGTATATTGGTTGGGGGGAATGTGATTATCTCTTCTCTCACATTCTCCTTAGCCTGAATGAGCACTGAACAGTGGTGTTAGGAGCTAGAGATAGATAAGATTTTGCTACTAGATGTGTTTTAAGATCATATGAGCCTTTCTAGAGAGATTATCTGTACTGTTCTCAGGCACTGTAACTATTCCAAACAGAGCTAAGAGTGGGAAAACTGTTTTTAATTATTCCCTTGTACTAGGAAAGCTAAACAATATCCCGCTTTTTCTCTTGCACAGTCAAGAACTTGAAGTGCATTAGGAGCAGTGCTTATGAAAAGACTAAAACAAAATCTCTGCTGCAAGGCACCTTCTGAATGGCAAGCCACCTTGTAAAAACTTCAGCTACCGTGGTTTGGGCAGGTTACCTTACGTACTTTGGATAATCAGAGAAGAGAAATGGTACCATGAGGCATAACAAACCTGCCACCACTCATATTACCAATTTTCCCAACTAACTGACTGCAAATGATCTGTGGACCAGGGATAACCAGCTCAGGAAAACTATGAATCATACTGAAGAGCAATTTGCAAAAAGACATAATTAGTCAGACTAATTCATTAGTTAGGGATCATTTGTTAAGCTCTTGTAGGCAAAGGGAAGTCTCAATAGCGGCATTGGAAGATGAGAGGCAGACCTAAAGGGGAAACCTCATCCCACAGCTCCCAGCCGTTTCTGTTGAACTCACCTGACCCATCGGTGCCAGTCAGGCCTGTATCGAGCTTCCCTGGCCAGCCTTGTAGGAATCACACTGATCCTCTGTCTGACAGGGATAACAACCACCATGGCTGGGCAGACACCCCCGCCTGCAGTGAGTCATGGCCAGGAAGAAACTCTCTTCCTTTCCATTGGGTGGAAAAAACATGAAATGTGGAAAAAGCTCCTTGTTTCCCACCCCCACCAAACATCCAGCTGTCCTGGAGTCTTCCCTTACAGCACAGGTAGAAAAGACCTTGTTCTAGCAGGTCTCGTCGACACATCATACCCCATGACAGATTGCTAGGGATGAAAAGAGAGATGGCTCAATGTGCTGTCAGCTGCAGTGACTGACGTTGATGTCCCATTTTCAGGCAGCAAAGAGCACAGCTGCGGCAGGATTCTGCCCTCTCTGCTCCCAGATGCCTGTGGCAAAGTTGCTGTTTCACCCCCAGGTCCCACACAGAAGTCTCATTAAGCTTCAAGCACAGCTTGTCTATCAAATGCTATTGATCAATCAGCTCTCCTTCCACCAGCGTGTGGCTGCCACTCAATCCCACTGCATGTCCCAAACCTGTCCTCCTCTTGAAGCCTAAAAAGGCAATGTCACCTCTCCGTCCTCTTGCTTTCTCTGGCTTTGCATCATGACGGCTGTTCGAACCATCCACCAAACACACCTCCTGTTGACACACCGGCTTCTTTCTGCATCCTTTTCCACCTCCCTCAGGGCCGAGTTCTGCATGGCATCACATAGCACAACTGAAGGCAATTGACTTGAGAGCACAAATGTAATCTGCCTGTTCTCACTGCCTGACCAAAAGTTGAAATAGAAAAAAAAAAAAAGAGAGTGCATCAGTGGGGGAGAGTTAGAGCTGAAAAAAACACGTTTTCCTGCTACAGCAGACGGCTCAGCGGGTAGGTGGAATTGTGTTGATTTGACGTTGTCCCATACGACAGCAGCCTGTGATCAGACAGCAAACTTGCAGTGAAGGCAGGCAAAAAAGAAGATAGGATTAAAGAGGCTGTCTGGCAGACGTGACTTATAAGCCATTCTATGACAGAAGGTCAGCTTTGAGATTCAGTCCTGGGAACACTGGGAGGCCAAGTCACTGCAGTCCCCAGTCCTAACACCAGTGAGACTGGACCACCACAACCCATATCAAGTGAAATAATAAACAGTAAAGGGATGTGCCATTTGTCACGCCCCACAAGAGTTTTGATCCATGCAGCATCTCACATGCAGCTAGGGCCACCATCCGCTGCTTCCTGGGAAGTCACACTCCCTTCCTTGGTGCATCCGGCTGGGACTGCAATGCTCTATCAGGGAGGAGGAAAGAAAAAAGGACTCTCACGTCCCTTTTCCATGTGCCCTGTCTGTGCACTGCACTGGGGCACCAAACTAGGCTGTCCAGTTAAACAGCCTCTCAGCAAGAGGATTACTCAGTGGATATGGCACCACAAGCCCTTTCCCTTTTTCCAGGTAACACCAGGTGAGTGCAGCACAGGTCACATTTTACAAGTCACAACTCCATCCTTTAAGGTTTTCATCTTCGAATATGAAAAGGAGTTAGGAAAACAGCCCTGACTGCTTTTCAGCTAAGCTGTCCTAAAACCTCACCATATCACCTCCTCAGCTCCTGCAGCATCCCCCAACTTAAAACCCCACTGCATCACTAGTGGGGGGATGCACAGGATGGGGTCACTGGGGACACGGTGCCCACAGAGCAGCAGGATGAGGGCGATGGACCCAAGCCTGTCGACAGCCCTGCGTCAGGTGGTTACCTTGGTGATGGCAGCGTTGCCCAGACAGCGTGTAATCCCCTGGAGCCAGCAAAATGTTAGCCCCTTGGTTTGTAAAGCAAGTTCAGTGACCTCTGCCTGCTTGTGCAGAGCTGCTTTCTTTCCTAGCTCTTGGGATGCCCCCGGCCCCCATGTGCAGCCCTCAGGCCACCCCCCAAGACACTGGCTGCTCAGTTTCCCGAGAAGCTTTGCCTGAAGCCAAAGCTGCATCTGCAAAAGAAAAGGGATTTTGTTCATCTCCCAGAGCGCAGAGCTGGGCTGCGGCAAGGGCCACCACCCACTCAGGTACACCATGACCTGCTCGGGAACACTGCCTTTCTGTGTTCACAGCCTTTCCTAACCTGGGGCCCAATAAACAAGTCGGCTTAAAATATTTAGAGGCAGAGAAAGCAATACTCTGTGTGTGTCTGTTTTATACTCTTCTCCAGGCACTGCCTACTGCTGAAGATGGGAGGAGACAAGCTTTTGGCATGGATGTTCTCACTCCTGATGAGTGCAGGGCTGGGTAGATTAGCTTGCTCTGGAAGTTTGTTCTACCCTGACTGCCCACACTAACTGTTTATGTTATCACAGGGTTGCTTACAAGCATTGGAAGATGCATCCAACTTCACTATGCTGGGTTCTTCATGGGCCAAGGGCCACACACATGGGTTCATCAAGCCATGGTGTTGCACGAACAGGGGAAGCACAGTGGTACGAGTTAACAGTGTTCTCAACTAAACATTTATGTAAAAGACTATAGGCTGGCGTACTGCTTGCTCATCCTCCCTTTCGAGTAGTACCACCCCTGCTTGGTGTGAAGGGAGCGAGTGAGAGATGTCCCTGCCTGGGTCTGCGTGTCCTTGGAGCAGCATCCAGCTCTGTGCGGCAATGAAGCCAAAGACAGACAGCAGTTGACAGACGCTGCTGAAGCGGGCTCAGAGGAGAGCAAAAGAACAACTCAGAGGTAGAAAGCAAGTGATACAAATCTGCAGCCCGTGGGCCTCAGCATAAAACCTCTCCCGCTGTGCTGCGCTGGCCATCAGTGGAGTTAACCTTCCACTCTAATCACAATCATTAAATTCCTGCTAACGCCCCTGTCCTATGTCTGTCCACACAGCTCTGTTATCTGTCACCTCCCCACACGGTGAGCCCGGCTCCCCACTGCCGCAGCTCTCATTAATGCCGCTCTGGCTGGCTGATGAGGCAAGCGGCAGCCAGCTCCGGAGCCCAGATGAGTTTTGTAGACAGCAGGGGATGTTTATCCAACATGGAGGGGATGAAAGTACAAACAGAGAGACCATACAATTACTCAGGCATTGCACAGGGCCACTCTCATTAAAGATGGTCTCCCCGACAGGAATTAATCTGAAGTGACAACCCAGTGAGCTAATTTAGCAAATGGGTCTGGGGCTTGGCCGGGTGCAAATTACAGGGGTCTGTCTGGCAGGTAGAGCTGAGCCTGCTCCGAGGAGGGGAAAGGCAGGAATGTGTTAAACTGGCCCTGTTCTGGCCCGAGCCTGTGTATCAGAAGGTATGGAGGAGACAGCAGCCTCAGGTCTCCTTGAGGGGCACAACAAAGATTAAACTTCCCTACTGCACCAATACCTTCTCCTTCCTCTTTCTCCTGCAGCCTCAGGTCACAGATGGGTTCCAGCTCATTAAGCGCACAGTAATTCTGCCACTATCCCCTGTAACCGTAACCACCAGGCCAGCTCAGATCTTTCCTCCAGGATGCAACCTGCTTGCAATATTAGATGGCTTTTCTTTTCTCTTTAATGTTAGAGGAGAGCTCTGGGAGGGGATAAAATACACAGAGAGAAACAAGCAACTTAAAAGGCTTTTTATTTTTTAAGCAAAGATCTGGTTTGGGGAGGCTGCTTTGAATCCCCAAGCAATGAAAAACATTTTCAGTTGGAGCACAATGCCTCAGTACCTTTCTATGCTGCAAGAATACATGGAAGGAAAAAAGATGACCAAACAAATACCCCAAAAGCCTCATGGCATCTGCCCACAACCAAACCACCGAACTCATGGTGAAGTGAGGTGGTCGGCATTTGGATCAGTTGTCTCAGAGCAAGAAAGGACAAACCTCCCAAGCCGCCAAGGACAGGTGTCCGTGAGGCCCCTGCAGTTCCTCAGTGGGGACGTTTTCCCCTCTGAATTGCTACTCAACACGAAGCCACTGCCTAGCCCACCTGACCGATGCACTTCAGGAAACAACAGCCTATTTGTCAAGACATAAAACAGAGGCTTTACAAGAAGCCTGCTCCACATTGCTATCGTATGTGCTTTGCCTGGGTCAGTGGCTCCAAGCTGTCAGGCTGTTTATTTGGTTTTAATCGAAGGTTAATTCTTATTCTACTGGAACTGGTACGTCTGCTGTGCCGCTCGGCCTGCTCCTCAGCGCTGGGAACAATGAGCTCCTGTGGAAACACACCTGCCCGTCTTGCTGGGAGCCCCCATGCATTGCTTAGGAAACCAAATTCCTCCCAGACTGCTTGCAATCCCCCCAGGAATGCCCAACCAGCCCTCGGAAGCTGCTGAACAGGAAGAGTTGGAGGAGCCACAGCACCAGCCAGTTAATAAACAGCACTTTGACTCTCACTCAGCCCCATTTTCAGCAGCTGCAGTAAGCAAATTTAATTCAAGGGTTCCCAGGTGCCTTGCAAAGCATCCTGCTACTTAGGGATCTTCATATTACATATGCCAAGAGCTCTCCTAGCAAACTGGGGAGAGCAGCAAAGCATTTTACAACCAGTGGGCATCCCAGCTGGCTGCCCTTTGGATTCCAGCTCAGCAAGAGTTAATGTCTTCTAGACAACCCCTCACCACCCTGAGACTGCACGCTGCTCCTGCTGCTGCCCCGTTCATCCTTAAGATGCTGAAGAGCACCTGCCACCGACCACCGAGGCTGGGGAGCTCCCAGAGCTGGAGGAGAAGGTGAGTTGGCTGGCTGGGTAAGCTTTCATCAGCTTGATGCCAGCAATAAATCAGTCGCGACTGGCTGCGTGTAAGGCCTGTTTTTATCTGAGGAGAATAATTCCACTGCAATCCTAGCTCTCTAGGAGGATTTCCGTGCCACCATGGCCAGTGCCTGGAAGCCAGTGTATCCAGTGAGGAGGGCATGCAGGCAAACAGCGGCTCCTCATTCAGGCAGACAAATCCCCTGTCTTAAAAGCTCTCCAGTCAGCAATGCTTTTAAGCTTTTGAGCTTTTCAGGGTTGTATTCAGTAATGTCACCGTGTTCTGCAGTCCAATGATGGAACAGCAGGACACGAAGCTCAGCCCACCACAGAGAAGGTGCAACGGAGCAGCAAAGCCTGCGGGATGTGGACGAGGGTGACGGCGCAAGGGAAAGAGTGAAAGGTCAGGAGGTGTCACAAGGCTCCTCTGGGACAAGGAAAGGAAAGGAAAAGGGCTCTGTGAGACCTCAGTATATGGCACATGGGGGCGGAGACCTCACCATGAAATGCAAGTGTCTTCATCGGAGGAGGGCCAGGAGGAGGCAATTACATGAAAGCCTTTTCCAGAGTGTTTCCTGCTTGTACTTGACAGAAGAGGGAACAAAACTCCTCTGCTTCCTCCTCTCTCTGCCCTCCCTTATTCAGACACCACCACAGCAGCACCTGTAGCCATTTCTAAGACACTGCCCATACGTGAGACTGGGCTACAGCAGGGCCGCGATACAACACTCCTCTAAACCACACCACTGAATAGTCACAGCTATGTAGTAACGCTGCAAAAGAAACATTAACAGCAGTAACTGATGGGATATGAACAAAACCAGCGAGGGTTAAATTCGCATGGGCACTCAGCCTCCTTCATGTCATAACTTAAAGCAGAAACGTGATTTTCCCTTTTCTTGATCCCTTTCAGTAGGACCTCAATGAGGAACAGATCCAAGATTACTTTTAGGCACTGTGCAAAAGAAAAAACCCTCAGCATCACTGGAGAAGGATAAAAATCACAAATTAGTTCATTGAATTGCACTGCTGATAATAGCAAAACTCAGCCAAGAGGGAAGGGGTACTATGACAAACTGCCTTCATTATTAGAGGCTCCCCTGTGTCCTGTATTATTATTAAGCACCGACAATGTGCTCCGCATGGTTCGAGTAACAAACAAAGGCTGTCCCACCCCAGAGAGCTCACAATCAAACAGAGACATAAAACTGGAGCCTACTGTGCAGAACTAGACGAAAGAGACACTTGGATCTTTTTAATTATTTTGTTTTCTATCTACAGTAAACAAACTTTTCCTTGCAAAATGCATTTGCTCCCAAGCTATGACTGAATGGCAAGAACCACCAATGTTAAGTGTCCACATTTTGAAAAAATGTTGAATGCGAGAGCTTTGCTGACTGTGGATCAAAGTAATCCTACTAGGTTAACGTGCTCTTTAAAAACATCAGACTTTTCCCTAACCTTCTCCAACCAGTGATCTCTTCAGATTTCCCTCAGTTCTCCCCCTCCACCCTCTGGTATGATTTCTCTTTAGACTCAGAAACCTTGAAACCCACTTCTCTTCCCCTGCAGAGTTTATATAGTCCAAATAGCTTCATTACTGTGACAGTATGAAAGCCCTTCTGCAACACAAACAGTCGATGACTTTTTCCTGCAGTTCCTGCCTGGAGAGCTCTTCAGCTTATTCCCTTTATTTCATATGAGTGAGTAGGATGGAATTCCACTCGCTTGAATCTTTGGCCTATAAAAATCTACAATACCTACTAATGACTGTGGCGTTTTGTTCACATTAAAACCCCATTCAAAACACTGAGCATGAGCAGTCTGATGGGAGGCAGCAGGGCTTTGAAAGCTCTCGATCGTACCCAACACCAGACGTAAAAACGAATGCTGAGCGGTGCACTTGGCCTGTCTCTTCCATTTGGTGGGGAAGGTGCAAGACCACCAGGATGTGGCAATTTCATCACCTTCAGCTCTTAATCAGCAAGGAGACATCAATGTAACTGCCGCCTGAGAGGTTCCTCTTCCCAAGGGCACGTGCTAAGGCTCCAGAAGAGCAGACCTTACCTGCCGGACTTCCAGTCGGTACTTCAGGATGGGATCCACAGCATCGGGCTCCTTCTGCGTCCACTGCAAGACGTAAGAGTAATTCTTGGATTGCTTCTGGCTCAAGGTGGGGTTGGGAGTGTCATAGTAAAACTCTGGGCTGTAAGCTTTGGCTGGAGGGGAGAAAAAAAAAAAGAGGGAGGAAAGTAAAAGAGGGGGATCAAGGCGAAACATAAATTACAAAGAGACGTGGTGAGAGTGCAACAGCCCCACTTGCCCAGCTCATCCGCTTGCCTCTGACGTGACGGACACCTTTACTATTGTAGCTGGTGTTGCACTGTTGTGCCATCATTCTCTGTGAATCACTACTGCTTTCACAGCTAAACTACTGGGAGGGTTAGCAGCCCTGCAGTACCAGTGGGGCATGACCGACACCAAAGAAGGCGGGAACAACTTCAGTTCTTCAGCTGGAACCAGCTCTAATCTTTTCTCTCTTACTTTGTAGTTTAGATTGAGGTAACAGCTTTAAACTGGCATTTCTCCTGTTTCATCTGCTGCTTTACAGAGTCTCCTGCTAACAAACCCTGAGGAAAGATCATTTGGCCAGTAGGTCACAGGAAAAGTGTTATTTATCACACAGGGACCACGGCATTAAAAAGGAGACCTTGCTCCCTCTGCACCTCCCCTGCCTTGGCAACACAGTGCCCCAGCCTCTTTGTAACACGACAGTCAACTCAGCAGCAAAGAGGATGCTGACCTCAGCCTGAGTAAAAACAGCGGGAGCTTTTGCAGGGATGGAGATATCTTTTTCTAAACCCATGTCTCCCCTTAAAAAACAGAGGGCAGCAGGAGGAAGGGAAAGACAGGAGAAACAACATAGCAGAGAGAAACTGGGTGATTCAAAGAAGGGATTTCCCATCATTTCCCCAGCCGCTGCTGTCTTGAACCACTACCAAACAGAATTCGAAGGCTACTGCCATGCAGCCCAGAAACTGGTGGACTAATGCACAGGGTCCAGAAGCAACCTGAGGCCTTAACCACATGTGGTTTTGCCCTATTTGAAATTACCTTCATTTCACTCTGTGCACTTCAGTTTTTGGCAGGTCCTGTCCTGAGCTAGGCAGGAACTGGACCTGAACAAAAACTCTCCTTTCTGGGTTCAGGTCCAATCTGGACCTGCACAGACCAGAAAGAAGCCTGGGCAGCAAGGGATGCCGGAGAGCAGAACTGGCATAAACACTGTCTCCCCCAGGCAGTTTGTTGCACCCTTCCACTTGAATCACAGGCCCTGCCATTCTATGTGGTTATAATTAGGCTCAAAAGGATTCAATGCTTATTTTTTATGAACTCAGATGGATAATATTGATGTTTATTTCCAAGTCCTTTTTTTCTTATTATTTTTATTGACTTGAATTTTTGCACAAGCAAGAAGTTCAGAACCACCTCAGAGACTAATTGCTGCTTATTCAACTTGTATTGACTGTGGAAGTCAAGCTTCGTAATGGATTCCGAAATAAAATCAGAACTGATGATAATCATCATCTTGCATGATATTAATTCCTTATTAATTGACTCCAAGATGGAAACGGAAGCTAAAAAAACCAAACCTTCTAATAGAAATGCAGCACATCAAGATACTTTTGGAACTTCCTTTCTGGAAACTTTTACCATTGCTGGAAAGTTTTGTCTTTTGCTTACAGCTGACATGAAGAGCTGAAGGTTATTCACTCCATCTCTCACAGCTTTTCTATGCTTGGGGCTAGTGGGAGTGCAGGTGGTGACCAGTATGGGCTGCCCTGATAACCTGCTCAAGGGGAGTGGGTTGGATGTCTCGCTATCCTTCCCAAACACCTCAGAAAGCTAATCTCACATCCATAGAAGAAACTAATCCCATCCTGGGCAGATTTATGAACTCTGTTTCCAGTACATCTGAACACCTCACAGTCACAAATGAGTCACTACCTCCCTGTCAGACAGGAAAGTTTATGGTCCTTCTTTCACAGAGAAGGACCAGAAACAGACTATGCCATCCCCCCTGCTCACACAGGAAGGCTGTGGCTGATGGGAATTAAAACTCCAGTGGTCCTGAGCCCAAGCACAACAGCCTAGCCACTGGATTATTTTTCAGGTTGCTCTACAGGCTCAGAAGGTCTAACTGCTTTGTAACTGTCCAGAACACAGGCAGAGATGTCTGGAGCTAAAAAGCCACCATCAGGTATCAATGCCTTGGAAACGGAGAAGGGATGCAGGAAAATAAATGCTTGCTGCTTTCCTGATGAGTGCTCTCTAGGGATGAACGCTGCTTTTTGCTGAGGGGATCTTATCTTGTGGGGCACAGCATGGCACACCAGGTGGTAAAATGTATTTGTTACTACTTCCAGCAAGAAATTCAGATCCTGGGAGCATTCCCAAGCTTGCTAGGGACACAGTTTGCTCTGGTGGCTCAGAGTGGGATATGATTTGCCATCACTTAGTGACATGAGAGTTGGTAACATATGAAGAAAGGGTAGAGAGGGCCAAAGCTCTCAAGTAAAGTCCACTGCCAGACAAATTCCAGGAAATCTCAAGGGGTGAGAGCAAGGTCCTGAAAAGGGGCCCAAACACTAGAAGTGGTCTGGGCTTCCCCATTTCTGAGAGCATCTCAGAGTTACAGCATACCTGAGCTTTTCCAAACCCTAGGAAAGATTTGCTTCAAAATCAGGCCTCTTTGGATGTTATTTATTCTCATTTGTTCAGCCCTGACTTGAAAAGTATTATAAATTGGCCCTGGACTGAAAACCCAGTATTTTGGCTGAATTTATTGCTTACTAAGGCAACTTCATTGCAGACCTTGTCGAGAAACTGGTGCCCAAGTCAAATCTGGGGTCATGGGAAAAGCAGATTTAATGATCAGCTGGAGAGGCTAGGTCAGATGTGTGGTTTTAAATGCTATAACTCTGCCATCCCTCTTTGCAGTTGCAGGTGCTGAAAAGGAATCCTGTTATGGTGCCTGCTGGATTCACAGAAAACTGTGAGCAGCAATTCCACTGAGTACCAGTACCCATTCCCAGCTCATGTTTGTCCTAGCAGGCATCGTGAGACACAGACCGACAGGAGACACAGGGAAGGTACAGAAACACGTAATACAGTTTGTTTGTTTTTAGAGGGGAAATTAGATGTTTTGGAGCCTGTTGGGGCCTTTCACTCCCCCTTGGTCAATACTTATCTATGATACAGGTTGTCCAAGCTTGAAAGCTGAAGGCAGTCTTAACTCCTGTACCTTTCAGGCAAGTGGTCAAACACAGCTAAAATGTACCAGTGGCTGGCACCAACTGCCCCAGGTCCATCCCAGGACTGCCTGAATGATGGAGGCAGATCTCCCTGTTGGCTTATGGAAAGCCAACCCCTGTGAACACAGTGTCGTGCACAGAGGAGGCAGCAGAGGTTGCTGGTACTGGCCCCAGTTTATTGGGAGCAAGCTTCCCACCTCCATGACCGCATCCAACAGCTCGCTCCAATGTGTGCTCTGTGACTTACCAGACACCTGGAAGAGGCAGGTGGAGACCCCCACGTCGTTGGAAATGCTACACTCATAGCTACCACTGGTCTCCCGGCTCACGCTGTCCACCTTCAGCTCCGAGTAGTCCTGCTGCTCTGCCAGGGGCTGCGCCAGAAGGGTCCCGTTGAAGCGCCAGACGGAGGTGGCCACCTTCATGGGGCTGCCTTTCAGCATGGTGCAGCGCAGGGTGACGCTGCGCCCCACGCCCTGGCGCATGTCCTGGAAGGCCGGCTCCACCACAGGGGGAACTGGAGACCAAAGAGCAACAGACAGGGACACCATCAGGGAACAGCCGTCTCGCTCAGCACGGTCACCCCAGTGGTGCCTCTGAGGAGGCAAGCACCTATGATTTCCAAGAGGATATTTATTTTCTGGTGCAAACTAGGCTTCATCAAAAGCAGCAATAGTCATCTGACATCCCCTTCTGACTGGGCTGTGGCCACCTCCCACCTCCCTCCCATTTATTAGGTAGGGGTGGCCTTTAGCAAGCACTCATCCCATGGTGAGACACTGCTTGGACGAGCTACCAAGCCCTGCTCTTTCACGTGAGAAGTACAACTCCAGCAGCTGAGGGCCACAGCTTGGATTCAGTCCTCAGATCCTAATCAGAACCACCATAGTCCTCGTACCCAGCATAAACTGCACTTCCTGAGCAGGCAGGTATGCTCCTAAGCAATTACATTCATGTTCTTCTGGTCAAGGTCTGACAGGTTTATGAGGGACAGCATGTTCAGATGGAGGGATACGCACTGGCTGTCCCCACAGAGCACAGACCTGAAAGGGTGTTAAAGCGCCTCTCCCAAATACATCAATATAACACATTAGGGACTGGCTACAGGGACTCTGGGTCCTATTTTTATCTCTGGCAACAATTCCCCAACATTGAGAGGCAACTGACATCTCTCTGTGTCAGCTTCTCTGCCAGTAGTATGAGAATGGTGATGTGTGACCACCTCCTTAGCAAAGGGAGGCGACTAAGTCTTGTTCTTTAGCACTTGTAAAAATTTACAGGACCCTCATGATTTGGGCATGGTTGAGGCAGAGCAAGGAGAAAGTCTGGATTGGTATTGCTTGGGTTACCCCTTATTTAATGCAATGGCAGAGGACTTCAGTCTCCACAGCCATCTGATGGACATCTTACACTTGCAATAAACTCTTAATTAAAACACTCCAGCATGGGAATAACCAGGAGCTCATCTTCTAAAATGAGAAAGGCTTCCTGAACACAAACCAGCTGTTAGCCTGAATGTAAAAGAGGGAAAACAGACTTACAGCAGCTCCAGCACAATCACAGCTCACCTTTTCCAGGTTCAAGCACCTGCTCTTCCACAGATGTCTATGCACTACAGATCTACAAAGCACCTGCCTCCTCTAAAGGTGTGCAAAGCTGCCAAGCACAGCCAGGCCCTAAAACCTGCAACACACAGCATCTGCAGTGCCACAGACACAGCTCCACCAAGAACCATGGGTCACACAGCATCCCTGCCGCCCTGAACACAGCCGTGCCTGGAGGGCTCCAGCACACCAGTGTCTCCCCTCCCACAGCCTGACCCAAGCAAGACTCACCTACAGCTCTGTAACACTAGTGACATCTCCATCTTTACCACAGATGAAGGTGGTGCACATACCGCCCCAGAAGTCTTGCATGCACAGTGTCCCCTCTCCCAGGGACACAGACACATCTGTGTGTACACAGCGTACGAGCATCCCCTCCACCTGGCAGCCCTTGTTTGACAGTGTTTTCTAGGTACCTGTTCTCAACTCTCAGCCTCTGGGCCCTTTGCTGCACTTAAGTGGATTAAAAGCAGCCCTTGACTGAGCTCACGCTGCCGTGCTGAGTGGCATGGTCAGCTCATTACAGATGGCTTCGCTCGCAACGTGTCTCTGCGGGTGCTCCAAGTGCTGACTTGCCTTTGGCTCACACGTCTCCCACCTCACGGCGAGAATAATGTGAGAAGTTGTTTGATTAGACCTAGTGCCATGGATGTGTCATCTCCATCCCTAGCTGCTATCCCATTTCTTGGGTCACATCTGCTCCTTAATTGAAGCCGGTGGGGTCTCACATTATAATCAAGGCCAGCTGGTGATGTAGGAGGAAAAAAAAAAGAGAAAAGGGGAGAGAAAAGAGAAAGGAAGGCTTAAAAGAAGTGGCACAGCAGCTCCAGATGTACTCAATGCAATCTAGGAGGAGAGCGAGCAGTGGGAGAGCAGCTTCCCTCACTGCACCGAGCAGCGCCTGTGTACAGAGCTGGGACAGAGGAAAAGGTCTGAAAATGGACAAAGTGCCCCCTGCAAGGACGTACGCTGCAAGGAAAGTGCCCCCCTGGACCTCACCGAGGGAGCCTCTGGGGCTGGTAAAGGGTCACAGAGGAGCGGGGCTGGGACAATCCAGATGCTTCCTTAGGTCACAGGAACAGCAGGGCAGCCAAGGATGCAGAAGATATTAAATCTTCTTCAGCTGGGAAATGGGATTTACTTGATTTGCACTGGGATAGGCTCTGGGCCTATGTTATCACCTTGAGAAGGGAATGTCTGAAAGTGCCTATACAGTAAAAACTGATTACATTTTCTCCTCTTGTCTGTGGCACTAGGAAACACCCAAAGAGCATTAACTCTGCAGGTAGTCCTGGAGCCCCTGGGTCTTCTGGAGAGAGCAAGCTGAAGCAGGTGATGTCATCACTGCAAAACATGCAGTACTACGCCAAGGGGCTGCTATTCCTGAAGGCTGCCAGTGGATATGAAAGCAAAGAAAGGTCAACAGCAATTACAGAGCCAGACATCAGCTCTGGCCTCCAACGCCTACTGGGGACCCCACACTTCTTTAAGTAGGTTGTACACAAAAGGGAGACCCACCACCAAGACAGGGATTCAGTCTGCAAATCCTAGCAGATAACACAGCTTTTTCTCATCCCTGGCTTAAACACAAAGGAAAGCTTGTTTAAATGAGCCTGTGCTCCAGCTACCCAGAACTGGGAACTGAACAGCTCCAGTACACCTGAGACAGTGGCTGTCTCGGAGCAGAGACCTCCAACCTGACTTTTGCACAGACATCTTAAGGGAGCTGCAGGAAATAATGATTTTCCAGGTGTCTCTAAAACCCACAGGGAAGAAGCATCCTTGCTGGCTATAAGGGAGAAGTATCTGGCTATTCTGGATCACTAAGCTGCCATGGTGCTCTTTGGGGAACTTGGGTATCAGCCCCAGTGTTTAGCCCAGTTCCAAAGGCAGGTCCTTGTCTAGAGCTCCTCAAATGCCTTTCTGTATCTCTCCTGAACTCCAGTGCATGCAGCTGAAGTGCTCTTCTAAGCAGCAGCCACATTGCAGGCAGCAGGTTGCTACGCTTCAAGGAGGAGGTAAAACACCTGTCTGCATATACAAGACTTTTGGGATCCCCTGGTAAGAAACACAGCAAACAAATATAGACAATTACTGTTTCCTCTCAGCACACAGCTTAGCTCTAGAAGAGCTAGCTGGCAGGAGGAGTGACAAAAGGGGTGAAAGAGGGCAGCGCATTACTGTTTGAAGCAATGTTGAAGGAGCAAGGCTCCTCCAGCAACCTTGTTAAGATGCAGCTGCTATGAAACACAAGGCAAGGCAGCCTACCTTCACAGCAGAATTATTGTGCAATAGGAGAAAACATAAACGCTCACCTGCTCATTAGAAGCAAATCAAATCAGCCAAACACAGGTGACTTACTCCAGCATGCCAGGCACCCCAAAGCAAAGGTGGGCTGTAGGCAGCTCCCTTGCTGTGAGCCAGAGCACATGCTCTGCACTGAAAGGTTGCTAAGCTAGCACGGTGTTCATGATGATGAAGGGCAAGATTGAGGGAAGCACAACAGAGAAATGTCAACTGTCAAGGGGTGTTGCTTTGTGCCCCAGTAACCTCTTATTTTCTTGGTTTCACTCAAAATAACCAGGACTGAAATGCTTATTCTGCTAGATGAGTGAGAAGTGCACTGGCTGTGGAGCTGCGGTCAAGTCTGTAAGTATTCGTTTTAAGTCTGGTTTTATTTTAGCCTTGAGGAAGAGAGAAGTGTTCTTCCTTACAAGAGCCAAAGTTCTTGCAGGACAGACCTGCACTGCTGTGCAGTGAACTCCTTTCACTGTTACATTGCTGTCCTGCTTGAGCACAGCTCAAGAAGGGGTACTCAGTGGTCCGTGCGATGCTGTCTGATGGCTGCAGGCTCCCATCAAATTCAGATGCCTACAGAAGGCGGAGATGCTTCTTTCACCAACGGTGAAGTCAGAGCATCCCAGGATGGCAGTGATGCACTATGGAAAGTTTTTCACTTATGGAATAAATACAGAAAAAAAAAGTTTTTTGTTTCTTTTCCCACTTTAAAAAATGGGCATGTTGTCATGAGGCTGCTCAATCTGATATGGATGAAAGGCAAAGAAAGGCTCATATTGATTGGAGTAGACTGATGCACAGAAATCAGCGACAAGCTTAAACACAAACCAGCATATAGAGAACAGGAGAACCGTGAGTGAACAGACCTTGCATTAAGAGCTCAGCAAGAATTGAGAAGGTCAAAAAATCCTAGACGCCACAGTACAACACTACTATGCAAGACACATGCAAAGTCTGCTTTCCCACAGCAGTTTGAAGACTCTGAATATCCTGGTCAATTCCCAAATGCTGGTTTGTTTTGAAAGGACTGTCAGAGCTGAGGAGCTCACTCATAACCTGCTTCCTGACTCACAGGCAACCCCTTCCCCTCTGTAGCCACTCTGACCAGCGACTGACAACAGCTATCGCTGTAGGTGGTCAGCTGCCCGCATTGTACTGCTGGTCTATGGCAGCTGCACTCTCATTGTTCTAAGGGATTTACTTCCCACAATGCATCCTCTGCTGCAAAGAGCACCACGGCACAGCAATATCTGGGCAGAAAGAGGGGCACAAGCAGAAAGATGGCCTGCCCGTGGTCACACAAACTGGCAGCATCAGACAGAAGCAGTGCAGGAGTTCTGTATCCTGACCCACACTTCAGTCCTTAGTCCCGGCTTCCTCCTCTGTGAAAAGCACCCTCTACTCTACCCTCCAGAGTCAGTCATCATTTACATTTTTATTTAAATCTAGAAAGTGCATAAGTGCATCATATAACACAAGTGATGAAAATAGCAAGCCTTGCTAGATTAGAAAGCAGCTTTATTTTCAGCCGCTCTCATCCCACTCTGCTGAATGACTCCCTCCAAGCTTAGCCATGCAATCAGAGCGCCGGAGGGACTCCTACTTGTAGTGTCTGTCTTATCACCCGTGTGAGAGCTAATTGACCACTCACTTGCTAGATTAACATTGCAAAGGACACACAGATAACCTGGTACGAAAGACTGCACCTCCTGGTTAGTTACAATTATTAGCTGTGTTTCATTATCCAAAGTGGCTAATGACACCAGGCAGTAATCTCCCTCTCTCTGGAAAGCAAATCAGCACATGCTGCTACTAGGGCCTTACGAGACCTATATGACCCCATCCAGCATTCATTTAAATTCTGATAAGTACCCTTCTGCAGTCTTCCCTAATCTTCCCTAGACAACCAAAGCTATCCCAGCAAAAGGTGCCTTCCTTATCCAGCCCCTGGTCCCACAATCTGGGGCAATAAAGATGTCACAGGCATCAAAGATACTGCACCCCTGCTTTCACAGCAGGTAGAAATTCCACGGATTCAGCTCCAGGAGAGACCAGAGCTCTCCACTTGAGCAAGTGGGAAGCTCCTTTATTGTCACAAGGCTGGGAAATCACAGCTGAGCAATTCTGTTCCCCATAACGGCACCCACATCCCAAGACAGCACATTAGGCTCTAGCAGTTTTCCATGTGGAGACAAATGTCCAACTAATATTTACAAGCCCAGTCTCATCAGCTTATTTCTGAGAGATGATATAATTGAATAGTTAGAGGAGGGGAGATAGAGGAAGGCTTGCTCAACCTACTTTGGCTAAAAGCCAAGATCTCTTTCTTTCATCTTCTAACCCTTTTGCCTTTGCACTTCAGCCTCCCCCTGTATAAAGAGATAAAATGTGTATTTTTTGCAAAGTGCTTGAAAGCCAAGTTGCAAGTATTGTTATTTCAAACAAAACAAGTTTGAGTACATTTTCTGCTAGACAAGTGGAGGGACCAGAGAAGCAGGGCTCAGAGCAGAGGCAGCTTAGTTCTGCACTAGCTGACTGCTTTTAAAAGAAGAGCAAGTGAAATGTATTCACTACCAGCTTTTCTGCTTTCCTGTTCTCTGAACTTTCCAAGCCAATTAGCTCAACCAGTCTTCACCTTGTTTTAATAAAGAGGGATTTACTAAAGGATTTCCTCTTCTGCATGACAAGCTGTGCTGATTAATACATAAGACCTCTAGCTCACTTTACAGAGTGCTTTGAAGAAAGTCCATCCTGGGTGGGAATTTCCAGACCTTCTGCCTCACAGATATGCCTCCTCAAAAAAAAAAATCTGTCCCAGACATGCTGGAACTCCACTCAGACTCACTGCCCAATTAATTCATGCTAACAAGATACTACAAAGACAAGTATTCTCCTGCAGTGTAAAGCTACCTCATTCCCATGCCTCACTTACCTTCAAGTGCCTGTTTCAAAACAGTACACTCCTCTAATTGAAAAAGATAAGTGGGAAAAGATGGTGGACGTACAGAAGACACATACACATTTGTATGTGAAATGCATGCTGATAATCCCATCCACATACCACCCAATTAGCAAAGTTCCGCACAAGAGAAATAAAGAGGGTGAGAGAGTGGGCATTTCAGAGCTAATACAAGACCAATGGCATAACCCAAATCCAGATTTTTTTTTTTGCCACAGACTAACATAAAAATATCATCTCTAACTCACAGCCAGTTTTGCTAGTTATAGCATGGTGAAGCAAGATGACAGCTAGGGTAGATCTGGGATTCTCCCGCCCACCCACATACTCACAGGAGGGGACACCTCCATGTGTAACAGTGTCAGACCACCAACTCTCTGCTCACGTTCTGCCTCTGTCTTCTAGAAGATAACAAGATGTCAGCTCATAACCATGCATCCATTATTACATGCTTCTGTTTAACAAATTGGGCTGGCAGTGACATGCCGCTCCCAATAGCATATAAATAGTTTAGATCCAAACATTCACTAACAGTCAGCCAATGATACTCTTTCCCCAAAAGCATCCCATATGCATTAGCTTTTGGCAGAGAACCAGTTATCTTACTACTCAATAATTCATAGGTGAGCTACTCAGCTGGGTAGTACTGGGAATAAAGCAACTCATTGCCAGAGCAAACTAAGGAAAAGAAATAAAGAAAAAAATCAGCCCACAAAAAAGAACCAAATGAGGTTCTTCTTCCAAAACAGAGAATCCACATCTTTCCTCTTACTTCAGAGTTTATCAGTAGTTTTTCTTACCATCTAACCCAATTCCCTTGCTGCAGTTTAAGCCTACTGCAAGTCCTGCCCATAGGTGTTTTTATGTCCTAGTAATCAACTCTGTCCTATCCTCTGTAGCCCACAACCTCAACAAATACTAGGAGTGAATTCTTAGTTCTCTTCTCTCCCAAAGTCCTTTACAAGATGATGTTGACATTTTATATACACATGTGTGTATGTATATATATCTTTACAATTCTCCTTTCCTTCCTCTGCTCTTCAGGTGGCAGAAGCACAGCTTTAGTTCCTATTTAGATTTTGTTTTCTCTGGGCAGAAACACTGTCCTAGAGTTTTAAATGCCAGAGGAATCACATGCAAAGAGTTTGGGACAGGATTAAATAGAAGAGAAACTTTGAATCTACAGCTCTGACTCTCCTCACACACCTGGCAGAGACAAGCCTGTAACGGGACAGAGATCAACAGGTACCATTTGCAACCTCACGAGCAAAGCGCGAGCTGCTTGGCCCATTGCAGCAGAATGCATTCCCTGTGCTTCCATCCACAGTGTAAAGAAGGGAAAATAGAGGGAAAACAGCCAATCTGTGATGTCCATCATCCTAGGATAGGCCCTCCACATTCCTGAGAACCTGGAACAACTGAGAAAGGACTGATCATTTGACAGCAAACCTGGAGCTAGCTGGAACAGGGCTTTAAAGCCCAAATTTATCCCATCTAACTTCAGGCTCTTCATTGAGGCACCCAAGTTAGGAATGCCACCTCCCTCCAAAGCCACTGAGAGGGACATCTCCAGAGGATGACTTGGATAGTAGGAAACCCTAGTTGGCATTACCCCTCTTCATCCTGTGCCAGCCCTCACATCTCTGCTAGGTGGAATGAATGCAGACCTAAGTAAATGCTTTTGTGACACCTGCACAGAAGTGGCCAGTGCCACCCTTCTATATGAACTTATCCACAAGCTCTCAGTGCCTTGTTTAATGAGTTCATTGGTAAGCAGAGTCAGAACATGCATCTGAAATTTGGGCACCATGTCCAGCTCTTGGACAGGAGACACCTCCTGCGTTTAAGCTGCTGCATGCTGCAACAGAGCTACCCTGGGAAGGAGAACAAGATACCAGCCTGCAAATATAATGTTAAATCTTTGGACTCCAGACAGTGTCCAACTAGTGCCACTGCTAGGGCTCATGTCCAAAGCATGCAGCTGCTGCCTACAAGGAATCAACTGAGTTTCCCTTGTCTCCTATGGAGGATCTCACCCACAACCAGAGGAGCTACCAGGCCAAGGTGACTGCTGTCTCCAAGCAGCAATCTGACAGCAACAGGCTCCTATTCCATCACCAGCTGCCTGAGCAATTCAATTGCCTCCATATGTTTAGACCCTTTTAATAGAAGAATTAAAAGTTAAGAGCAAGGAGGCTGCAGGAGAAAGTGCCTCCGAGAACTGCAATCCTGTCAAAATGGAGGAGAGTCCCTGCTTTAGAAATGCAATGATTGTCAGGGCCACAGGTGGTCAGAGCCTTCTGCTCACAGCTGGGCTACAGCATTACCTCACCTTCTGTTTTCAGTTTGAAAGCTAAATTTGGAGCACTAGATGATCCCTCCACAGCTGCTTTCCAAACTGGCAGGCAAAGCAAGAGGCAGAATAGCTAAAAGCAGAAATCTTGATTACAAAAATCAGACCTGCTTTAATGATGGGGTGGTGGGATCAGAGCTGGAAAGGGAAGAGATCCAAGCCAGAAAGACCCTGGTAGGGGAAGGAGGGCCATCCAAGGCAATTATGATAATCAAATATTAACCAGCACTCCTTAATGTGTTTACTTTTAATTCTTTGTCTGTACTAGTAAGCAAAAAGGACATGAGGCAATGCTAGACCAGGAAGAGTTAATACAGTGGTTGTCCACTTATCTACAGAGTGGAAAGAGGACAAGCCTCTCCATACAAACCAGGTTCTTCCTCAGGCTCTCCTTCAGGCCTAGTAGGGAATTTGGACCAAGGAGGAAGAACTCAGCATAGAGCAACACCCAGTTGTCCATCACTTCTCTATTTGCTGCCGTAGAGTTCTGCTGCCAATTGTTTAATATCCTGCTCCGCTAACTGTCATCGTTACCCCATTTTTCCATCCTTCACCCTTGATTGATCTTGATTCATCTGAGGAAGATGACGACAATGAAAACGTAACCGTTCAGAAAGAGGCTGAAAGGATGCTCAAACTAAAAGATTTATGGCAAACGTTCAGTCTCATAGATGAAGCAGCTGAGGTCAACAGATATCGAAGCAATTTTTCCGATAAGAATTAATGTAACAAGGGGGGTGGTGCATACAGGAACTTAAGAAATGCATGCAACTTAAAAACACAGGATCAGTATATACAGCATAGAGAAAGGAGAGGCAAGAACATTTTTTACTGTAAGCATTTTTGCTGTCACTATCTGGACGGTTACCTCTTCATCATTGTCATCATCATCTTCAGACGAATCAAGGTAGATCAAATCAATCATGGGCAAAGGATAGAAAAATGAGGATAGGTTCAGGCGGTCCAACAGATGAAATGGTTGAGGCCTTTCAGAAAAGTGACCGGCTACAAAAAGCCAGCTGCCAAATAACCACCATCTCTGCCATCCAAAAGTCCTGTCTTCCCCCTCCATCCTTCACATTGTTACCTGCATGCATTTAAAACATGTGAATTTCGTAAGTGCCTGTGTCCAACTCCTCCTCAATTATGAAACAAATGCTTTATCTGTCATATCAGTAACTGTCACAGCTTTTCATGAATGTATCTTCAGCAGATTGCTAGTTACAGAGAATCATCTCCCTACACCTTATTCCCAAAACTGTTAACCACCTATGGAGACAGCAGAGGATTTGGCAATCCCATTTCTTCAGGCCTGGATGATACCGCCCATCTCAAGAAGGGCATGGTCTCAAGCTATGGAGGACTTTCTTCCCCCTTGAAACCTCATGTCTTCTCTCTACATCGCCACTGTGTTTCCAGAGAAGCAGCAGCACACCAGCCTCGCTGCTGAAGCAGACACAGCCCTGCAGCTCTCATCTCCCCCTGCATTAGGAAGAACAGTGTCACTTCTGACAGCCGCAGGTGTTGTGGGCTCCCAGAAATCACCCTCTGGGGCTCAGGGTCTCCTCTGCAGCAGAGGGCACAGGAAGGAGGCCAATGACAGAACTGGCAATCATTCAAGGACAGCAGCCTGCTCCCTCGACCTCCCCATCTGGCTATCAGCTCTGTCCCATCTCCTCCGGACTTGGACCAGGAGAGGGAAATTTATTAACAGTCCCGCTCACTGGATAAATCTGCTCTGACGTTTGATTTCCCAGGCTGCTTCTGTGGCTGACCTCAAACTGGGCCAGCACCACAGGAACCATTTGGAGGAGCAGCATCCCTGTAACGTGGGCACATGCCTATCTCACAGACACTTTTTCATGTTGACTGAGGAGGACTTAGGCTGTAGGGAAGGTGATATGCATGACAAGTGGGAAGTACACACTCCATTTCTTCTCCTGATGCCTGGATCAACAGATAAATGCCTGAAACTGGTTCCATACAGTTTCTGTCATTCACATTCATGACTCTTCTGGGACACAAAAAGTAAGGTCATTACCTTCCTCATTCCAACCACTGCATCAAGATCTGAAGGTGGATCCTCATCTGAGTCAGTCCATCAGCAATTACCAGCCTGAGGGGTTCCCGCAGCACACACTGTAACGTGGCATCCGGCTCCTTCCAGCCTCTCAGTCACAGATAATAACGCCTCCCAGAATCAGATACCCCAGGTGAAAAGAACATTTTAAACAAGTTTCAGCATGCTGAGCCATCTCACTACAGTGGGCAGAGAGAGAGAGTGTATAATTCTGTGTACAGCACTGGAAATAACCTGCGTGGACTTAAATCTGGGAATATCTGTGGCTAAATCTGTGATAAAAGCCAGAGACGATGGAAAGACAGGCTCCTCTAGGTCCTGTTTATAAGGCTCTAGTGGGATCTGTGTACCCTGATCTGAATTCATCAGTGCAAAAATGGCAGAATAACAGACTAACAAAAGATCATAAAAATCTTAAAAATGCCATAGAAAATAGGAAAAGATGGGGGAAAACTTCATCTAGCCAGGCCTTTGAGGGGAACTTGGTGATAGCATTCTGCAAACACCAGAGGAGATAAAATTATTCTGTATCCTCCATGCATATATTGCCTATGGGAGTACAAACACAAACCAATTGGGTCAATGTAAGCAGAGGAGACCTCAGAACAGCCAGCAATAAACCTTTTTATTCCTCACCGATTCCAGAAAAAAAACTCATGGAGGATGAATGTGGGATGCAACTTTACAAGTTAGAAAATGAATCATGATTAATATAGTTTTAGGGGTCCTTGGCAGACAAACTGGGTAGTGTTTGAGAAAGCAACGAGAAAAGTAACTATCTTGTCATAACATCCTTAGGCATTAGAAAGATCCTGGCTTGCTTCCACACGACAGACTAATTGAAGATGTAATACTAATCAAATGCAACCCACATTAAGCAGATTAAAACCACATTAACTGAAAGAGTTCAAAAAGAAATTTTAAACGGGTGCACGCACTACTGAGATCTCTCTAGCGAGAAGGAAGACCTTCTCTAAGAAGACCTCTCTAGTGAGATCCCATAAACTGATGCTATTTCACATCTTCATAAAGGTCAAAGATCCAGCCAGCAGGTCAGCATAGCTAAAGCATATCAATTATAAAGTCCCCCACTCAGGCTGCGTAGCCAACATCACACATAACCACGTTTCATGTCTGAATGACCTTACATCCCTTTGCAGCTGGGGTGACTGGGTGCAGACTTTGGCACAACTCTGGGATGTGGCTCGTGCTTTGCTTCCTTCCCTCCACACAAAGGCAGTGCTTTAATGTGCAATAAATGACAATCACCATCCCTAAGTGCCTATGGCAGGATAAGATATACAAAAGAGGACAAAATACGCAGCAGGTAAATAACATACTAGAGAGATACATCAACACAGGACAATTTGGTTTGCTTGATGGAATAGGCTTAAGGTAACTGCATTCAATTTATCTTTGTTAATGTAAAGGTCTGGAAAGCAAACTGTTGAGGAAAGAACGCATCGCTCTTGTTAGGAAAGAGACAATGACTCCAAGAGGAGCCAGAGTCAACATAACCCAGTGAACATCAGCTTTCAGCTTAATTCTGTAGTCCAAAGATGTCCAAATCTTTGGATGATTAAGCAAAGCTTACTAAATGTATTGTGAGATGGGCATCACCTCTGCATTGGTGAAATCATTTTTGAAAATCTGTTTAATACAGGTGACCATGCTGCCAGAATGATGTTGGAAAAAAAAAAATAATGAGAAGAGGGCTATAAAAATGAATCAAGGGCTGGAAAACATGCCCTGCAGTGAATGGCAAAAGAGACTCTTTCTGGATTGCATACTGAAAAAAAGACTAAGCGATTACTTGTTCTGGTGTTTGAGACTACACAAGAAAGACTGCTGATAACAAATAGCTATTTATGTGAGAAGACAAAGGCATAAACAGAGCTTCTAGTTGGAAACCAAAATGAAACAGGCTTAGATTAAGTCATGACAACTGAACCATGAGAGTAAAAAAATTCTGGAATGAGTTACTGAGGCACACACTGAATTCTCCGTCACTTCAGTCTGTGAGTAGATGCTGCACTGAAAATGTACAAATAATCCACGTTTAGATCCAGAAAGGTAAACTCACCTTGCTCCTCAGCTCCACTAGTGGGAGAGACTATGCTTGGCACATAACTAACTCCCCTGTCTAGACAAACAGCACAAAATGGTTAGAACAAGATTCAAAGAGCTTTTGTTTTCTCATAATGATAAGGAAGCTGAAGTCCCAGCACTTTGGGTAGGCAGATTAGAGCACGTAAGCTTCTCCACATTTGTTTTTTGGTTTGGGTTTGGTTTTTTTTAAACCAACAACCCATCACAAAACCCAACTGTCTTTCCTCCTCTCTTTAAAACCTCTAGGTAGTTTAATTTGCATCTTTTCATTTACACACGTGAATTGGTTCCTAGAAAGCTAATCAGACTGAAAACTTGCCTATTTCCACACATAAACTTGGACTTTTGCAAGGCCTCATTACAAGTAGCCCAAGGGGAAGAGAAAAATCCCCAAACCACAAAACCCCATTTTGAGTGTTGCTCTGTTTTTCTCTGACCCAGCCAACTGCCACCATCTTCTCATCCCTTTAGACTCATTATGCTCTTTCCAGCAAACCACCTTAGATGGAGGGCTGCTCCTTTCCCCTCAAGCCCCAGTTGCCCATTTTCCAGCACACCAAAATGTTGGCTAAAGGGCCTATATTATGCATAAACTACGGACTGCTCAGAAAATCCCAACAGACCTAGCACTATTAAGCCCATCTATATTGCATTAAGTTGTTATTAGCTACTGCATTCTAGCTTATGATTAGGAGAGTAAAATATTTCTTTGCAATCAGCAATTGCTAAGGAAAATCCCTGTTCAGTGCAAATGCCACTGTTGTTTATTGCTTGCTTGACCTCAATCACAGCCACTGTTGGGAACCCCTGTTAGTTTTGGCACCCCAACCAATTCCTCCCATCAAATGCTTGGCTGAGTTGGGCCCAGAGTTGTAGCATATTTGCGACAGATGAGACTTACAGCGCTCATTTCATCAGATGCGAGAGCAGGTCACGACAGATCAAGAGCCTATAAAGGGTCAGATGGAATGGCCTTCAGTTGCCATTCTTTCTTCAGCCAGCAGGGATTTATCCCAGATGCTTCTCTGCCACATAAATGGAGTCATTTTCAGTCTCTTCTACATCCCATTCACCCCCCTGCAGCTTGGCAAACAAGCAAACAGTCTCAGAAGTCAGTTTCCTCCCGGTCAACAGTAATGAAAAATTTCCATGGTTTCCTGCGATCATACACAACCCTAGAAACAAAGACTCCAAAATCATACAAAATGCAACAGGTCTGCATGCAACTAGGAAATTTAGGCATGTCTGTCAGTCCCTGGGACCAATGAGGGTTTTGCAGGTTCATCACTAGGTTCATAAAAGAAAACTGACTGTTTTACCTCAAGTTCTGCAGGCCAATTACATTTGAATCAGAAGCAAAAGCTGAGATGAGGTAGGAGCGTGTGCACACACATGCTTATTTGTGTTTGCAATAGAGAGGCAAAGAGGAATAGAAATCAGGAACTATATGAAGTGAAATAGGGTGAGAGGAGTGCACGCTGGAAATGTGATCTCTGCTCATTGAGAAAACACTGTTTCCTGGCTTTGAAGGAAAAAAAAAAAGTTTTTTCCTCAGAGACTGGCCCAAGTGTAAAAGCACAAACTAGTAAATGAAGAGTTGTTTTCCCACAGAAAGCTCCAAAAGCCCCCTATGCCATTCCTAAAAACTGAACCCTCAGCCTCCCAGTACAGTGTCCCATCACAGAACTGACAGCAGGAAGACCTGAAGGGATGTAGAGAAGCCTGAGCACCTCTGAAATTTAATTAACATTCAAATAGTTTCCCTCTAGGAGTGAACATAATTGATGCTGTTTCAGAGCTCGAGGTCAGGATGGTCACGGCTAATTACCACACACACACCCCCCCCACACCCCCCCCCCCCCCCCCCGATGCTCAGTTTCCAACTAGGGCTTCTGTTCATATCAGGAGTGACTCAAGGTCTTTCCTGCATAACCCCCCTCCTCAAAAGCACCATCGCTCCTCTGTGCATTGCCTCCATGTGCCTGCCACAGTCCTCGAGTGGGGCAGGAGAAAATAGTTCTGCTCTAGTGCCAGTGTGCTGGGAGCAGCTGAGCAATAGCATGGTAGCCTGCTCCTGCACCCTCATAGGTGCTGCTTGGCATGGTTTATGGCCCAAAAATCATGGGAGAAAAGCACAGACACAATGGCATGGCACCACACAGCTTTCGCTGGGAAAGAAGGTGGAGGAAAAGAGCCTCTGCTCCCCTGGCACAGGTCTGTGTCAGGTCTGATGTCCTATGCTCCCCTGGAGGTGTGGACAGCTGCTTTCACTTCTCTCTGCCCCACACTCTTGTGCAGAGACTGAGGTATCATGAGAAAATGAACTGCTTTTTTTGCCTGCTTGGTATCTTCCCAGGTCCCCTACTGAGTTGTGGTCCGTGGCATCTCTCTCCCCACAGCTGGGCGCTCAACATGCTCACGTCCTGGTCACAGACAGGCAGAATTTGATAGGGACAGGACATTCGCATTTCCTGTCCTGTGACCCTACCCTTGAAACATGAGAGCTGACAGCAGTTTTCTAACTCTGTCCATCTACCATCTCCCTTGCCCCATGTCTCCTGATGGCAGTGTTACCGCATATAGCTCATGCCTTCCCAAATCTACTTTGCTCAGCTGTCAGCAGCAGCTCTGTTTTGCTAGAACATGTATACAAACCTTCCCATCCTCTTAGCTCTCCTATCCCCAAGTCTTTTCTCTTTCAAATATACCCACTACACCCAACCCATACAAGCAGGTATCACCATCTCTGCTCCCTAATGCATCCCCTGTAAAATCAGATCCCAGTCCCATCCATCACCTCTGGCAGAGAATATCCTGCCACCCCACACTCCAGGATCCATGGCCCTTTTTCTGCCTTGTCCCAGTTCCCACATCCCCTGGACTGGTGCTGTGCAGACCAAGTGAGAAAGGTTGACAACAGCTGCTGTGCCAAGCTCACCACCTCTGACCTCCTACTGACTAGAAGTAAGCGCAGCAGAAGTACTCACAGTGTATGTTAGAGAGGAACCTGCGTTACATCCCTGTGCAAACAGAAGCAGAGCCAGGACAACCTCTCCCTCCAGGCAGGCTGCCTTGATGCAGTCTGGGTACCACCAGCTGTATTGCAGTTCAGAGATCTTTGATACAAGTGGTTTCACCTGCGGCCTAAACCAAGACAACAACCACAAGGCTCAACACCAAAGCAGTTTCTTCAAAATGGCAAGATGGGAAGCACTGGGAAAGCATCTGACAGTACTTCAGCAGCAGTATGCTCCTGTGGCTTAAAGACAAGGACACGCTTGAGCGAGACTCAAACATGCACAGCCTTGCAGGATACCCAGCACAAAGCATTTGAGAGGATTCTGGAGTTGTTTTTTATCCCAACAAGTTGATGTATAGCTAGGTCCTACAGGGAAAATAGCTGCCATGGCAGGAAAATCTTAAAAGGAGCATCTGAATTAGAACAGCATGAGACGTGGTGCTCAGCCCTGAAAGGGCCACGGTAGGTGAGCAACTGTCCACAGAGATATGACCAAGACTGTCTGCCGTCCACTGTCTATACAGCTCTCCTTCGCTTTCCTGACAAAACTGTATAACTGGATGTCTGTCTCTCTCGATAAAATGAAGTTGCTCTTCCTGGAGAGTCTGGCCAAAAAACAGGATAATGGCAGCTTATGGAAAGTGTATTTGTTTCTCCCAACAATATCTGAGAAATGGATTAGCTGATTTAAACCAGTTCTCTTCTGAGTAAATTCATCTCTCTAGGCAAGGAGCTCTCACACAAGCTTTTACTCAGCCTATTGTTACAACCACAGAGGTGTTTAGAGATGAGCAATGAGCTGCACAAAGGCTCAACAGCAGTGCAGGCAGGCTGCAATCTCATGTAGCAGACCCAGGTCCCCTCTTTAAGGAGGGCTCCCACCTTTCTTATATACATATCTGGGTATTGCCCTCTCTTCTTTCACGGTCATTTATGCAGGGCACAGTGAGGAGGCCTCCTGGTACTTTGCACCTGACATGCGGTGCCGCAGACTGAACATGCCAGCTTTGCAAAATCTGCTCCCCAGCCTCTGCTGCTCCTGTGAATTCTCCCTGCCATCTGGGTGTTTTGCTTTATGTCTCAAGTCTCCTACATATCCCGGCCACCACAGTGTAGAGACATGCTCTGTCAGACCAATTTCAATCAAAGAGGTAAATCCGAAAAGCTCTCGGGGCGCAAGGGAGACTTCCCAAGCAAATCTCAGTGAGTGGCAGCACACGGGAACCTTCCCCACAAGGCAGCAAACAGGGAAGAGACCGGGGTCCTGCAGAGCAAGTCCTAACTGCTACATACCAAGGGGAAAAAATTCAGGGTAGCCAAAATTCATACAACTGCTTTGCTCTCTGAAAGGCGTTTTCCTCCAAAGTTGCATACACCAAACACTATAAAAAGCAGCACTGGGAGTCCTGGGGCTTGTCTCCACAAACATAAAGGTGGTCACAAAGAAGAAGGTTTTAGCTAAGCATCCTTAGCCTGTCAGACTACCTGCTCCTCAAGGCCACGAGGCTGGCAGGAGGGTAGGGCCTTGTCTTAGACAAACAGAAGCCATCCTCTTTTCAGCTACATTTGGTACAACTCCATCTCAAAACCCAATGTAAGTGCTGCCACAGCTCTGTCTGCCAGGCCCCAGGACCAATAGATGGTAATTTGTAAAACAAATCTGAGGCCAGCAAAGCCTCTGTGGTTGTTACTGTGCTCTGAACCGTGGCCATTTGGGTTTACAGCCATGATGGAGTAAAAGTGATTCCTCCTTCAGCCTGTCCTTAGACTGACAACTCTAATTAGTTGTTAGCAGCCAAGGCTCTGGGAAGCCGAGGGAGCAATCCTAACGCCGTATTGCTGAGGACAGGGCTACGTGCACAAACACAAGCTCTAAGCAACTTAATCCCAGACACAATACTGCAAGGAGAAAGTGTGTTCACAATCAGGAACAAAACTCTCTGCTCTTAACGGGAGGAGCAGGGGGGTTCTGGGTATTCATAGAAAGACAGAAATAACTTTCAGCTTAGTCACACAAACCTCTGTACAACAAATTAGGGGATAAATAGGGAGGACTTTCATCAAAGTGGGACCTAACAACCAGGTCATGCTTTGTTCAGACTGGTGGTTTGAGGTCATGCCCTTGACTACAAATTATTTTCTTCTTTTTGCTAACGAAGGTCTCCAGGTTTGCAAACACTGAACTTGCAGAAGGCACAGTTTTCCTGTGGTTTTGAATACAGACACATCTTCCTGAGAATATCAGTTCATTCTTAAGCCTCTGATGGTCTAAAATGAACCAGAACATCCCAGAGCTCTGGTTAGTAGTACAGCCCGAGGATTCCCTCCTTTGGGAGCAAGACCTGTATCGTGTAGAACAGCAATACTGAAGCATGAATGGAAGGGCAGGAAATCCCCAGTCACTACAAGGGTAGAAAAATCACCTTCTTCCCCCAGGTTAGCTCCTGAACTGCACTCCTCAGCTTGGAGGAGGGTGTCAGGCCGGACTTCACTGATGAAAATATGAAAATAATTTAAAAAATTAAAACAGTCACTATTAATAAATACACTCAGAAATGAAACCAGCCAAGTCTAAAATTCTTAGCAGATGGCTCCATACTCCAGCTCACGTGGCCAAGCAGCAAGACAGATAAGCCAGCTCAGTCACAGATATGGGTCAGCTCTAGCCACAGTGAGTCTCATTTCTCTTAAACTCCCTTCACATAGGCAGGAGAGCTGCAGGAAGCCCTCAGGAGCCAAAAGCCCAGTCCTAGCCACTCTGCAGAAATATCTCCATGCTAGGAGCATGTCTCAAGAGTACTTTTAATGGAACAGTTAATATCCTAGCTTATGTTTCAGAGGGGGCAGGGTACGAGCAAAGAGCATGGACACTGAGCTATGGCTTCAACAGTTGATCGAAACAGTTTAATGCATTTCCATTTCCAGTTGCGTGGATCCAGCAATGCTTCTTACTTATTTACAGTATCACCCCCTCCTCTCCTGCCTGCTCTTCTGTTTGCTACATAGATAACACAGGAAATTGATACTGACTATTGCCCGCCTGATGTACAGCATTGCCAATGGGTTCAGCAGGATTTTAAAGAGGAATGAATCAACAGCATGTGACCAGGAATAACAGTTGCCAGTGTGTGAGCTTGAATAGGAAAACATATCTGTGCCCACCTGAACATTAGTTTAAGTGACAAGGGCAACAGATGCCCCAGCAGGATGTATTCTGGCTGCCTTACAGATCAGGTCACCAGCCCTATGGCAATGCCTATGTCTAGGACTACGCAATGGCTGCTGAAGTCCTGTTAACCATGATAACTGCCCCTCCAAAGAGAACATCACTCTACTTTCCTGATTACACCTAATATTCCCTATACTTTGGGGATAAAGCACAATAATCCACCAGCTGTTTAATGTGGCAAAACTACCTAAGGGCAATAAGCGTAATCCTTTGGAGATCAATCCCAGATGACTGTGGAATATTATTTTAGATCCAGAAGGGGCCAAATTCACAGGCCATGTTATTCCAGGAAAGGAGACTCAGGTTAATTCCTTTTCTAGTCTTTCCTCCCGCCAAGATATCACCTGCTGTGTGACCCAAGGATGAGAAGCAGGATCATCTTTCAGACTTGACTATCCAAAACAAGGTCAGCCCTACATAAATATCTCTTCCTTCTTCCCTTCTTTCTCTGGGCACTTAGAGACACCAAGATTTCTTCCAAAGACAAAAATGGCACCAGCAAAAGTCTGCTTATCCAGCCATCAGAATTTGGTGAACTAATTAACATCTCTCAACAGAGGAGACAAGTGCTCTGCTACCAGGCTTTGGTGGTTATCCAAAGAGGGAAAACCCATTCAGGTGATCGAGCAAGAGCCTGAGACAGCAAGTAGTGAGTGCTGTGAGGGAGGATAAACCGATCTGTGGGAAAATACTGGAGTGGATGTATCAAGGATCAGGTATGATGAGGAGTGCAGGGTTGAGCTGGACTTTAACTGAACTGTCCAGAAGTTTATGACATGCTGGTCAGGACTGACAAAGCATCAGAGTTGATACAATATCATTCAAGCAGGATAACGTACTAGGATTGCAATTTACACCACACTGTTATAGAGGCTCTAACAGAGCAAATGTAATATTCACCATGATAAGACAGTCATCTCAAAGACCAATTCTAGCAACAGCTAGAGTTTAGAGTCACTACTAATCTTTGCAATTCATGGAAATGCTATTTTGACCAGGCTTTTAGGATACATGGCTAATTTTTTTTTTTTTTTTTTTTTTTACAATTTGTTATTATGTACTTGCTAAATTTGTATCTGGGTAGCATCCTTTTCACTGATTCACATATACACACTTTCTTTCCTCTGTTCATACATATTGGATCAAATGACACTTTGTATTCCAAAACCCAGAGTGCTGCACATATTCAAGCCCGGGGTGTATTTTACAGGCTTACACGATCTCACCTACAAGGGTGACCCACCCCTGATTTTACACCCACCTCTGCAGAGGATTCATTTTTCTGCTGGGATTTTTCTTGAGCGAGTACGTGTTCCTGAAAAAAGCCTTGACAACAGCATTAACAATAGCATTGATATTATTAACAGCAGCACTCTGCCCTTCCATTACTATTTTTATTTCAATATTTCAAAGTGCTATGTTCATTATGCCTCATAAATCCTTGAAGAGATGGGTCAGTTTTATTCCTGTTTTGAAGGTAGGGGAAAGACGACAAGAAATTGTCACTCCAAGCGGTAGCCAGATTCCCAGGAGTTCTGACAAGCCCAATTTCTCACTCTAACCAGTATATAACATTTCTTCATCCTAACCACAGAGCTATAAGGCTGCAAGGACTTTCATGAACTTATTAATCTTTCAAAGCTCTACAGTGCAGACCAAGAAGTCCAGGGAACAGACCATCCAGACTGTCAGAGAGCTGATGATAGACAATTACAGCTCGTAAGATAAAAGGAAAGCAACTTTTTCTGCTTGCAAAATACAAAAAAACAATAAAAAGCCCAAACACTTTTTTTTTTTTTGACAGCTGACTTGTTCTTTTTGTCTTCTCATTCTCTTTCCACTACTGCAGTGCAGTTCGCAAAGCCTATTTCTGGGCTAGTTTGTTACAATACAGCACTATATGCATGAGGGTGAGGGGAGAAAAAGAAAAGAGAAACACAGAAACAGGTTCTGACATCTAATCAGATCTACTGTATTGATTTTGCAACTTTAGCTTTGGAGCAAATCAGAGAAACAACCACATTATCACCCAGAATTCGCTCTTCCCTTGAGTAAGCCAGTTCAAAAGGAGCTCACACCGACACAAACAGGCACGCATGCATGCACACACACATGCACACGTGTGCACACCCGTGTGGATGCACACCCCACCTAAGCAGCTCTCTGATGGGATGCTGGGCTGGGGTAGGCAGGGGAAGTGCTCATCACAGAGGCTGCAGGAGCCACACGATCCACATTTCCAAGAAGATGAGAATTCCAGAGCAAGCCACCAGACTAATGAGCTACCCACGCTGGAGAGCAGCATTTCAATTAACCATGGCGGCCCCCACTGCAGCACCCACCTCCTTCCAGCTGCATGAGCAAGGAGGAGAGGGATAAACAGGGACTGTGGGATTTGGTTTTTTTTTTGCAGGGGAAGGGGGTGGTGGAAGGTGGAGCCTATAAAGGGGATGAGGGCAATTCTTGCTCTACTTTCTTGGTTCAGAATTTGTTCTTCATGCTGATGGAAGGAGCAAATTGACAGCCCTGAAAGCAAAGCTGCCTGCTCAGGCACAGAACAGGCAGTGCCACCGTAAGGTCCTTCCACAGATTCCAGGTGGGAGGAGACAGCTCAGGTGTACAAATACTCAGTACGCACCCAGCTCCAACTAAGGGTACACAAAACTGAAGGAGAAGGGAAGAGGGCCGTTTGGGTGGGCTGCCGCATGGATCCACACCACCATTACTTGGGTGAGATCACAATAAAGCATTGCTTGGCTTTGGGAAGAGCTACAGGAAGAGTACGTTGAGTTGCTCTTTACATAGAAGTTCATCACATCTTTGCCTTCTTGGCGGTCACATCAAAGGCTCAACCCCCAGAACAGCTTCTGGCTTGTACCTACCATCTTTCTTGCGTGGGGAGTCATGTCCTCCCGCTCCAGCCCCGAATTCAGGGCTGTGATCCCCTTCCAGACCACTTAGCCTGAATTCATCCCAGGCTTGGCACTGCTGCTCCCTCTGCAAGGGCAATGAGGGTCAGCGAGGACCACACAGCTTTCAAACATCAACACCAAAATGGGGACACCATCAGGTGTGGTTCTTTGTTCCAGAGTGAGATTTTGCTGCAGCTCCCATCAGTTCTTAGAGTGACCAAGAGTCACCCTCCCTGCCATGCCCCATACACCTGAGCCAGCCTGCCTTCTAAAACAGCTTAAAGCAAGACACCGCACATTTCCATCCTGCTTAAGGGAAGCTTCTCCACACATACTTACCTGCATGGAAATCGGCACACATTTCCCTGTCCCCATCCTGTAATTTAATTCCTGCCATGCTCCTGAATGGACAGAGATAATTTTAAAAGGGGATCTTGGAATATTCTAAGTGCATGCAGGTCTTTGCACACCTCCATTACTGCTGTGCTCCTAGCAGCTCACATCTTTGAGCAGTGTTTCTGGTTGGCTTCAGCCAGATTATCCGCTCTGGTCGCACTTTTTCCTGGGGAGCAAGTGTGGCAGCATGTCTAACGAGCACTGCGGTGCTGTGTGTGGAGGCTTGTCAGTCACAGCCCAGAGGCAGTGCGCCTGGGGGCAGACTGACCTGCTCCCTACCTATCCCACAGCTGCCAGATCCACGCTGCTCAGAGGACTCTGCGGGAGTTCAGCAATGGCACTATCCCGATGGGATGAGGTCTGCAGGGAGGGCTACTCCTACAGTCATGGCTCTTTCCGGACCAAGGCATTTTAACCAGCTGCCTTACCCCTGTCTGATTCAAAGTCTTTAAGGAGAGAGCACAGACTCCCGCATATCAAAACACACCTCAAAAGCATGGGAGCTGAGCAGGCACTCACTTCTCTGGAGGGAGAGAGAAATCACTGCAGGGAAAGGATGGAGATAGTCACCCAAGGCAGACACCAGCAGCATCCTTCCCTCTACATTCACCTTTGTGCACAGATATCGCCTTCAAGCAGAGCTGGGAGCACCACCCATCACTGAAATCACTCAATACACCACATGCTAAGAATCATTTTTCTGTTACTCACAGCTTTATTACATAAGAACCATTCGGAAGTATGCAGTCCTTATTAGGGTCTGCCTAGCACTGCTTTTCGGCAAAATGTCTCAAGTATGTCCAGAAATGGTAGCTGGGGTAACTAAGCTGAAGAAAGAAAGGGTTGTGGCATGGAAATGGTCTAATTAACATTTGTTTGCTACCTTTTCAGTGCTTGACTTTACAAACTTACTAACATATCCTGAAGGTATTTTACACATATGTATTGCACACAAGCACACACCTGGTAAAGCTGCTGTTCTGCACTCATCCACTGACGGGGAAATGGAAAGCATTATATACAACCACACACAACACCTCTCCCTTCCATTTCCAAAACACTGGCCATACGGTATCCTGCCCTTAGCCTTGTGTAGCCAGACCAATTAAATATAAACTCTTCAAAGGTCCCTAGACAAAAGTGATGCGTCTGCTCAGCCCAGTAAGATAGGTCAGCTCTGCCTGAAAGCAAGATTCAGTGTGTTAACCCTGCTTCTTCCACAGGCTTTTATGTACACAGGCATTCAGACAGGCACTCTGGTAGCGTACGGTTGTACTCACACTGCACGTTGAGCTGCACCAGGGCTTCCCGGGGTCTGATGTTAAAGCCATTGTACCTGGCTGTCTGACACTTATAGGTTCCACTCATTTCTCGGCTCACACTCTCCAGGCGCAGCTTCCCATCGTATGTCTCCATCGTCATTGTCCCTGAAGGCATGGGGGCTTCCTTATCTACCCGGGACCAGATGATGGGTGGCTTGGGCTTCCCTCGAACCTCGCACTGCAGCTCAGCCCGGGAGCCCTCCCGGACAGTGATTGTGGACTGACCCTTAGGGACACTGATGGTTGGTGGCACTAAAAGGGAGACAAGAAGGGAATCATTTTACAGTGAATTTCCAGCAAGTAAGGAATATTCTTGAGATGCTTGTGTTCGAGTAACACCAACAGCTCTGAACTCCAGAGGTTTCCACTCAACACACTGCAACCCCTACAGGAACGTACTGCCCATGTAAGTCATCCTACAGGGTCTGGAGCCACAGGGTATCAAGGAAGATCCAACAATGTATCCCAATGGCAAGTACTAGCTGTATTGGGACATTCTCCCAGCTTCCACCCCTCTGGTTGCAAAATGCTATCTAGCAGCAGGGCTAGCACAGAGAAATCCAAAGGCAAAAGCCTCTTTGATCTATTTCCCTACTTCTGGTCAGTGAATTTCCCAAATAGAACTGCAGTCTTCTGACCAAGAAACGGGAGTCATATCTGCCAAGATATCTGGTTCCCTTACACGGGTCAGACTGAAACTAAGACTTACAGGATTAGTGCTTGTAGATCTCATCTCAAGCCTTATCAGACATCCAGGATCTCTGCTAACTCCTAAATCACAGCCAGAAGCCAGCTCTGTTAAATGCCTTTGCTTACTTTACATTGAGATTTATATTGCAGTAGTTACCTCCAGCTCACTCAAGCAAGAGATGGGTCTCAGCAAAGATCACTTCAGGCATCGCTTCCAGGCCAGGCTAGGAACAGCAGAACTGCTGCCGAGCTGTGGCTAGAGCTGGAGGCACAGCAATGCTCAAAAAAAATCCAGCTCTCAATTGACAAACAAAACTTCGCTGATATGCAAAGCTCAAAAGAAACCCAATGACTGCAACTAAAGGCTGCAGAGGTGTTGGTGGGAAGAGCTTTGTTGTTCATGTCCCCAAGTCCAAGAACTGAGGAAAGGGGTGTTTGTACTAAACCCCATATAATAACTGACATTTTATTTGTATTAGGCTTCAGAGTTAACACTTCAACTGATGTAAAACAGAGCTGTAATAATTTTCTGAAAGCTCCTCATTCAGCCCTTCCTGCTGACAGTGGCAACACTTGGATTGACACTTCCATAGCCGCAAGGACCACATACTTTGTTTCCATTTAAATCAAAGTTTAGAACTACAGAGGCCATAACAGGCTGGTCTGACCAACATTAGCTCAATTCAACTCCAGCAAAGGAGAGTGTGCTATGGTAATTGCAACACATTACAGCCCACAGCTGTTTTAAGAGCAAATTTAGGATGGCTCCAGCCCAATCTCCCTCTGCAGTGACCTCCCTATGCAACAGGGAGGCCATATTTTCAATTTGCAGGTCTCCTGTGGGCTGGGGAATCTCATCACACCCTGTCCCGCACAGTGCGAAGGGATGACAGCGCGCTCAGTGCCCAGCACTGCCAGCAGCTGCTCACCTGGTGAGAGGCAATTTTCTCCAGGGGAAAAAGCTGTAAATTGCAACTGAAGATTTTTTTTTTTAATTAAAGCGATCTCCTCAGAGCTGCTTAGTGGAGGCGGCCACCTTAGTGAGCTCAGGCTTCACTCAGCAGGGAAACATGGAGCCACCGCTGTCACCCTCCTGCTCTGATCCTGCGGTCTGAGGAAAACCTGCTGGGTTTTTATGCGGGAACCACATGTCGGAGGCAGCTCATGTCTGTTCATGGGGATGCCGCATACTGGACAGCCTCAGCTGCTGCATGAAGGGCTGCTCCAGTGGGGATGACCGTCTTCATTCCCTGGGTCACAAAGCAGTCCTGCTGGCCCAGGATGCCAGAGAGGCGTGAAAACACCCCAGGCTGCCCTCCTGTCCTTCCCCATCAGCAGCATCCACATGAGCACATGGGGGTCAGCCTCCACCGGCTGGGCCAGAGCTCAGGGCAACCTGCCACTGCAGCACCTCCTTTGAGGTAGAGGCCAGCTGGCACCTGATCAACACCTGCACCAACAGAGACTTGGTGGGATCATGCAGGGTCTCCCAGCCCTTCGCAGCCTCCTACCCTTGCAGTCTTAAACACAAATGCACTCTGCCATCTAGTGATCTTGGGCAAAGAGGATTGCTCCTGGCAGCAGCAGCCACACAAGGTCAGGAGAGCCAGCTTTGCACCAGGACTGGGGGGGTTGCCCAGATTTTATTCCAGGCTGGTACAACGAGGATGGTGTCTGCTGGCACAGAGAGCCCTACTTGCCAGGGCTGCCAGCAGCAGGGAAGCACCACCCTTTGGTGTTTAGTAGGTCCATGGCACAGTCAGGGCTCGGTCTCCAGGCTGCTACCGAGCACTGGGCACAGTCCCATTGGGAGCGGGCTGGCCCCTGCATTTCTCTGGTGAGAGCAGAGCTTCCCAAAGCAAACACAGTCACAGCACCTTCTGCTAGGGGGACGAAGTGAGCAATGCCCAGAATCAAGACTGGGATCAGCCTGACCAGCACAAGCAGTGACTGCGAAAATTTTCCATGAAAATTCAGGACAAAATCTGTGGGCAACTGGCCCCCTCGGGAGTCCTCACCAGATCACTAGCCCAATGTTGCTTTATGCCATACCCTCGAGGTCCTGAAAGGCAACAAGATAGCATGGGTGTAATGGAGAACAGAGCTGGACCCACCACTTCCCCAGAAGCAAAAAGGCAGCCCTGAGACCCTGCATTTCAGTCCTCAAGGTGACTGACAAACACACTTATGGATTAGTCCTGTCCTCACCAAGCCATGGAGTGAAGCTTTGACCCTGATTTTAAAGGGGGGAGGCATTTATAACACTTGGACTCCTACAGAGAGTGTCCAAGACAGATTGCAATTGCAATCCAGTAAACATTAAAGCTCTTCACACAATTTGCTATGACAGATGATACCAATCTCCTGGCCACAGCTCTGAAAAAAGGGACATTCCTCATAAGCGATGCCAAAGAGAAGAAAGAGCAGCTTTATTTCTTTTTTACTCCCTTCTAAGCAAAGGGACATTTGAAATTTGGTGAAATACCATCCCCTCTTTCTTCCTTCACAATTTGGAGGCTCCTTTGAACAATCACGCTCTAAACCTGTCTCTGTAGTTTTGACTGGACTGCACTTTGGACTTCTCACAGGGAGAAAACATTAAGGAAGATCTGTTTGGTGCACAACACATCTGGCAGAGGATCTGTAACTATTACCCATCTCCAATCTCAGCCAAATGCTTGCCTGAGGATGCGATACTTTTTCCCACTGGGATTCAAGACACTCATGAGAGGTCCTTCAAAAAAGTCAGAGGGATAGGGGTGGGGGGCAGCTAGTGATGTCAGCCACTGTCCTGGGGTCCCTAGCTGCCACAGAGAGGCTCACCTGTCTCTGAGGAGATGTTCACCTCCACACTGAGGTCAGGAATGTGTGCTCCCTGGAAGGTAGCCACGCACAGGTAGGTGCCGTAGTCACTGAACCTCAGGTCAATAATCTCCAAGCTGCAAGTCACAGGTGGGAGTTCGGGGTCATTCCTGGTGATGAGCAACCGGTCTGAGAACCTAGCTGGTTTCCCATTCTTGTACCAGGAATAGACAACTTTCTCCTGGGGTATAGCATCCACATGGCACGAAAGCTTCAAGTCCTGCCCTAACTGGATGGTCTCACTCTCTTTGATCACATCAGGGGTGATTTGGAACGTGGCATTCTTCATGGCTGGGACAAACACAAGTGCAAAACTGGTTAGGGACAGCAAACCATCTTACATGGGACAACAGCTCTTTGCTCCTCAAAGGCAACATCTCCATGCAAAACCTGCCTCAAGACCTCCCCCAGTTATGTTCCCACAATAGATCCCCAGGGCCTCACATCTGGCAGTCTGGGATCATTTTCTAGCCCAGGACAGTGCTATAGTCTGGGATGAGGCTGCAAGCAGTGCTAGCACAGCTGCTGGTCTGGGAGCAAAGAAACTTGCACAGCAGCTTCTCCTGAATACTAATCTCTGCAAAGTATCACATTCACCCTCAGCTGTACAAGAACAGCCAGGAGAAATGCAAATCAAGCCCCTCCACCCTGAAAACCCATACACTGAGAAAAAGAGCAACTTACACCGCACCAGCAGGTTCACCATCTTCTTTGCTGGGTTCCCCACATTGTTGATGGCTGTGCAATTGTAGTAGCCCGAGTCTTCCACACGGATCCTCCAGAGAGTGAGGTTGCCTCCTTGTACAAGGCTGTTGGGAGGCATTGGGCCAGGAGAGTGAGACCAGACCACCTCTGGCAGTGGGTCACCGCCCGTCAGAGAGCACTGCATAGTGATGTTGTCACCAGGGTTGACCACCAGTGTCTCATTGACAGACAACTTCAGAGCAGGTGGGGCTGGAAGAGTACAAAGAGGGACACTTCAGAGCTTGAAAAAGACCCACCCACTTGCCTGTGCACAGCTTCACACTTTACAGGATTTGTTCTTGAAGATGGCTGGTTTGAGTAGGGAGAGCTGGAGGGATCTAGCAATTCTTTACAAATACAAGGTGTTTGTGAACCTAAGCATTATCATTACAATGTTTTTGAGTTAGAGCACCTTGCTCTGTCATAGCTCGGAAACACTGCAGGCAGGACCTCACACTGCCCCAGAACAGAGGTCAAACCTAAAACACTCCACCACTAGTGCTTAGGATTGGGCCACAAGGTAGGTATGACGTTTTAGCAGTGTTAGTGCAGGTTCTCTAGGCTCAGGACTCAGGTCAGAAGAAACTCCTGATGAATCCCCTTATGCACAGACAAAATTCAGCAGTGGAGAATCCAAGGCTAGGGACTTCTTGACTCCTGATGCAAACAACTGCAGCAAGGCAGGACAAAGGAAAGCTGCTGTGGCTCTGCATGACCTACCTGCACTGCATCCAGCCCACTCCCCTGCAGACATCACAGTGCCTTCTGTTCTCCCCTGACTCTAGACAGGCCCTGCAGAAGCATCACTGGAGAAAAAGCTCAACAGATAGCTCCTACTAGAGCGCCTGTATCTCCTTTACTGAAACACTATTGTATGAGCCACAATTAGTCTGCTTGTGCTTTGGACAGAAACAGCACACTGGGCTGAGCCCTGAGAAAGAAAAAAAAACCAAAACAGGACAACAAGAGATGCATTGTCATAAGGCATGGGAAGTCTCAACCATGAATTGAGCTTAGCATTTCAGGACCTGATAGAAAGCATGCTGGGAAGCTCTCTGGATGTCAGTGTTTACTGGACAGTTCTCACAGTCCCAAGGGAAGGTCAGGCAGAGCACCAGGTGCATGCCCAGTCACAGCCTGCTCCTTCTGCCTGACCACCAGACCTCCACCCTGATGGAGAGGTGAAGGAGAAAGGACAGGCTCAGAGGAGCCTGCTTGAATCCAACAGTTGTTAATGTTCAAGGACAGTTGGGATTAAACTACTCCTCCTCCCATTCAGCATTGCCATCCCCAGAAGGAATTTTGGGGAAGGTCTACCATTAAAAAAAGGACCTTAGCTATCCCATGATATGCCTCTCCATCTTTCACACCCAACAAGATGTCTTTGAGAGGCAAAGCCTTTGCCCAGCAGCTTGCCCTTGCAGCTCAGAACCTGACACAGAGGACCAGGAGCTGTCTGCACCATAACAGACCATGAACAGCAGCTCTGCATCCGCTCTTAACCTCCTTCACCTCCACAGGTGTCAAATACACTTCTCTGTAGACCTGGGGGCTATAGACCAGGTCACAGGGATTGTCTTTCATGCACAACTGAATAACTAGGATTGATTCAAAATAACTAGACAACCTCTCCTTTGAATACCCTAACACGGGTTTTGGTTTATTTTATTTCTGCACCCTTCTCACTACATCCCCTTCCAGGAACTGATCAAAAAACCCTTCCCTTTGTACTCTCTATTTCATCCCATGAAAAGCCTTTTAAAAGCCCTTGTCAGCACCATCACTGTCTCCATCCAGACAGAGTTGAGAAAGTAGCAGTCCACAGCACAAAGGCGGGGAGTATGTTTTAAGTAACAGCCATAATAATGCAAAATAAGACATTGTTCCATATTCATGAAGCCTGATTTAACAGCATCATTATTTCTGCCTCTTCTCTCCGTGGACCCCACGTTAATGAGCTGTGCTGGATTTGTGTTGGATCTCTGAATTACAGCCCATACAAACAAGGCGAGGAGAACTGCTCTCTCCTCAGCACCGGCACCATAATTTAGCAATGCAACTACTGCCATGCTGGGATATTGCTTTGGTGCACTGAATCAAATGTCCCCTCCCTGGCCACAGCGCGCGCTATTTGTGCCAACAGTGGCCAGCTGTGCCTAAGGAAGAAGGTGGCTCCTCTGCCACCTGCACTGGTCATATTGAGGTCAGTGGTTGCAGTCCTTGAATTTTAGGAGGCCACAGCCTGCGCTCAGAGCCTTTGACAGGTCTCTTTGCTGGAGTCTTGGAAACTGTGTGCAAGGATTAATGCACGCTAATCAGCAAAGGAAGGATTTGTACATCCTCTCCAAGCTCCAGGTGGTGTCATGAGGCTCAGCGAGGCCCAGGAACACAACAGCTCAACTCACCGTTGTTTGGTGGGGCAGGACACATTCCTGTCACTAACAGGCTGTCAGATGAGCATAGCTGATACCAAATAGCTGTTCCTGCCCTCTGACGTTGAACTGGGCTTGAGTTCACAGGGCACATAGACAAGCTGACAGATGCAGCATCTTGCTTGGGAATCTCTACGCATCCCCATCAGAGCCAGAGAAAGGCTGAGACCAGCCTATGTCCAGAGATAAGATGTCAGAGTTGGAGCACAAACCAGAAGAGGTCCCACAGGCTCTGGTTAAGAATTAGGGATCTTGTGGTGTTTGATGTGCAAATATATGAACAACACTCATCTTGCTCAGCAGTGACATGTTCTGGGCAAGGCAACCCAAAAAAAAAGTGACATGCTGGTGTGAGCACTGCCTCAGGGTAGGTTGTGTGTGCGTGCAAGAGGGAGGCAGGGAAACTGCAAAGCTGCCACCCGCACAGCTCCAGGCAGCAAGCTCCCATGATGTGCCCCAAAATGGAGCCCTGGCTGTGGCAGCCTGTGCAGCCTCCCACGCCCACTCCTGTCAGCAGACAGAGGTTAACAGTCTGCAGATATTGTTATGCAGGAGATGAATCTCATTTATTTGTAACCTGTGGCAATTCCTTTTGTTCTTGGCTCAGAAAACCTGCTGGCGGAGTCTGCCGAGCAGCAAGGGGACCATTAAAAACAAAGAGTCGCTTTCAATTCCCTTTGAAGTCCAATTTGCTGCAGAAAAACTGCAGGAGAATTAACCAGCTGGGCTGCTTAATTTTGCAGAAATCAAGGAAGGGGAAAACGCCAGCCTGATCCTGCTGGAGCAAGCGATGACAGCCCGGTGCTGAGGTGGTCCTGTGGCTCTGCAGACCCAACCTGCTGGTCTAGAGCCACACAGCAGCAGCAGGACAGAGGAGACGCAGGCGAATCCTCCTTCCCATTAAGGTTGCGGACAGAGAACCCATCCCCTGCTGCAAGGGCCAACCTGCTAACGCAGAGCTGGGCAGAAGCACGTCTCCTTGATGGAGATCTGCCCAAAGGCCACTGCCAGAGGAGCCAAAGGGAACCAGCTGAGGAACAGCAAATGAACCGGGAAGAGAAGATTCCCTTGGCCTGACATGACCTGACCCACTAATTCCCCTCAAGGTCTGTAGTAGTTGGGTCTATAAATATTTAAGAGATCGATTTCCATGCACCTCAGCGCCCTTTGGGCCATCCTCAGTTGCAAAGGCGAAGGCATCCTGAGCACAGCTGCTCAGGATTCAGCGCACAGCCAAGGCTACAGAGGTTGCTAAAGCATGAGCACAAGAGGGAAAGAAAAGACCTATGCAAAAAAGGACAGAATTAAAGATTTTTCTTTAAATATTTTCTCACCTATGCACAATACTACCTACAGGACAAATAAGCCAGATAACAGAAGTATATTTAACATGAAATATTATTTAACACAAACCCTGCTCACAGCACAATGCCAGCTTCATTTTCACCTCCAGCTTTTAAATGCAATTTGCTAGGAACATGTTTTCCATGGCCCCTTTGAGCTTGTGGTATCAGGCTCCACTGTTAACTATATAGCTAAACAAGAGATAAATAACTAGATATATGTGCTACACGGACCAGGTTCAGACCTGAGGTAAGTACCTAAGAAGTTGGTGTAAATTCAGCCATATCACTGGCTTCTGATCTGGCTACAACCTGAAAATACATTTTTCCCCGTTCACTCAGTAAAGGGGCTGGACTGAAATGAAGGGTAGTTTCCCTGTGCTTGGGCTGGCAGGGGGGAGTGGACATGAAGAGAAATCTGATTTTCTAACTCTTCAAAGGTAAAGACACAACAGGGAAGAAGAGCTGTATGAAATCCTTTCTTCATCATGAGCATAAGATAAGTTTTTAAAGGAAATATTCCAGCATTCGCTACAGTCTGATCCTGAGATAAACTCAGGCAGTGGTGTGAGCTGCTGAAGACATGTTCAGAGATCTTACTACATAGAGAATATTTTTTCTGACTTTAGCTATAGTTCACTTTAAGATCATTAGTTTTCTTCTTTCTACATAAAATGATGCAACTATTGCTCTGCACCTTGGGCTCAAGTCAGATCAATAAACATAATTTATACAGTATCAACAATATCCCATCAACAGTTGGCAACATCAAAAGAGTTCTGTTTCCACTGCACAAAGATGACACAGGGGATGCAAACTGCTTTGTGTTACATTAGAGAGGTGAATAATTCAAACAACTACAATGCCTTCCTTTCTGATCATGGAATACCCCAGGGCTGGAAGCGATTTCCTGACATTTACTTATTATTTGAAAATATTCAACACATGTGGGGGCTTTGTGGGTGGTTTCTTTTGTGGGTGTGGTTTTGGTTTTGTGTGTGATTTTTTTTTTTAAGACAGGTTGCAATCAGGTCCTTGCAAGTATTTGGTACATGATACTCACTTATCAGTCAGTTATTGCAGGTCAAGAAAGAGGCACCAAATTGATTCTGTTTGCAACTGGCGGTGCACTCAGGCACTGCCAGTATGAATATCAGTGTACAATTCATTTATTGGGAAGGCAAAGGAGCCCATCGGCACCAGTGGAGCCTGTTAGCTGGGCAGTACTGAGAGCACAGCCTGGCAAACCAGGGCAGTCACACACAAATTAATTATTTGTAAGAACTCCTGCTGCATCTGCCCTGCTCTAGACTGTATCAAATCTATTTTTAAAGTCACTTAGAATTATAAATAAATAAAACAGTGTCTGGATTAAAAACTACCTAGTGCCTCAACACCTACACATAGTCTGTTTTAATGATCTCATGGCAGGCCTGGCCAACGCACCGGCTATACACAGAGCCACAAGAAATTAGGGTATCCCTGGCCACAAAACTTCTGTGTGAAGGATTTGTAATCCCAGCAGCCATGTATGAGAATGTGGGGTGCTGCAGGCCCCGGACAGGGGGCTGTGTTACCCTCCTAGAGGGGTAATGGCTGTTGAGCAAGCAAGAGGTTGGAGGGCTGCAGGGACCCTCTGCATCCCCTCTTACCTGTGGTGTTTGTGAGCTGGAAGGTGATGGATTTGTCAGGGATGCTGCAGACATTGCGGACGGACACCTGGCACGTGTAGCTGGCGTAATCCTGGGGCCGCAGGTTCTTCAGTTTCAGGACTTTGGTTTCGCCCTAGGAGTTGGGAAAAGAGTCAGGAAAAAAGACAGAGGTGTACAAACCACAGCTCATCATTGCAAGTCCATAACCTGTCCCAAAGTTTACAGATTACCAGCAGCTCCTATCAAAACCTCAGGGAACTGTACAAACTCCAAGCCCCCCTAGCTGTATATAAGAGAGACACAAAATGTCTGCAGGATTCTACCTCCAGGATTTCTAAAAAGACTCAGCAACCAACTGACATTTAACCTGAAAGCACCGCCGAACAGGTCTAGGCATAATTTCTCATCAACTGCTGTCAGAATCATCTTGTGGAACTGGAAAAACCTTAAGCGTCCAAGAACAGACCTTGAGATCTCACATTGAGATGTCGGTAGGAACCCAAGTGATGTCATTGGGATCTCAACATTGCAAAACCAAAGTAAAATCAGAGCCAACTCAGGCATTAATGCTGGCCTAAATGACAAGTTCAACAGTTACACTGTAAAAATTTGGGGGGGGAGGGGAGATAATTCAGAGAAATACTCAAAGGACCCTAAAAAGCTTTCTGATCTCTCTTCTCCAGATTCTAATCTCATTTATGATGGTGTAAATCCAGAGTGACAGCACAGACTTTGATAGCCTTTTCTCATACTATGGTAACAAAGAAAATCACTCCCTGGCACTCCATTAGTTACTGGCTTGTTACAGAAACAGAATCAAGTTGTTAAATTAACAATAAATGCATTCCATAGATTTTTATTTATGGAATGTGGAAAGCTCCGAGATGCACCCTGTGGTTTGTACACCCTGCAACTCATATGTCTTCCCACGACAGCTTGTCGCTGTTGTTCTCCTTGTGTTTGTCTAAATCTCTTTTGGAGAAACCATTCCGTAATTGCCTGCACATGTGAGAAGGTGTCAGCATGACAAATCCTCTTGAGGACAACCTCAAGGGACTGGACAATGAGCTCAGGCATGCTAATATGCAGAGAACAAGGATCTGAACTGAGTAAATTAGAAAGATAAATACCTAGGAGACCAATAACCCTGTGAAAGTCCTGTCCCCTGAGATCTGTTGCTATGCCACACAAATGATGGCATTTACAATGTGCATGTCAGCTACTCACTTACAGGGTCATATATATCCTGTTTATTGATTAGTAAATGTTGAGTAAATGTGTATAAAACTTCAGTGTAAATAAGTTTTAAAAAGTTAAAACAGTAAAGTCTTCACCTCCTTTTAATGTAGAAGCCTACCCAAACCTGACACTAATACCATTCATCTCTAAGACAATATTACAAAGCTCTGTGAAGGGTGCTTTGTTAAACATAGTTCATTTGAGCACCAGCAAGATTTTCCTCTCCCAATAGTGTTGCAGAGGTGTGTTTTCATTAACTTCTACTCTTACCAACATAAAACTCACAGGTTTATGCTGGTGCTATGCAGAGGACCGTAAGGGCATGCCTGTGTGAGCACAGCAGTCCTAACACCCTCTTCTCAGAGCTGGGAAAGACCCATCATGGTGGGAACGTTGCCTGACAGGAGCTGCAGGATGCTGGGTCATTTACACATTAATGCTGCAACACGGTGAAATTCTGCCAGATGCCTTATTTCACTGAAGAAAATCTCAAATCCTAAGACATCCTCTCATAAGACAATGTCTCCTGTTAATTACACTGAGCTTAGTGAAAGCTGGAAGAGCCCATGGTGGCTTCCTCTAAGGCCAGGGATGTCCTGGTTGTATGTCACACAGCACTGGACTAGACAAAGCTCTCTTCAGGGCCCAACAACAGCGCTGACCTACAGCTTTTCTGCAAATCTCCCGCTAAGCTGCAGCTCTCTCCTCTCTTCATCCCCCTGAATGTTTCCATTTGGCTGCCCATTTCCATGACCTACAGAGATGGCGTGTTTCAATAAAATATGAACACGACTACATTAACTGAGAGGTTGCCTGGAGCATCGCTCAGAAATCAAACTCTGCCAGAATGTGCTCACAGGGCCCAGCTTTAGGAGCGCGAGGAGGTGCGTGGGATGAAACGGGTACCCTGGGGAGCAGCCCTTTCAGCCCTCCCTTCCCACCCATCACTGCCTCGTGCTGCCAAACAGCCTTGCTGGAAGCACTGGGGCTGGTTAGCATCTGAAGGACGTTCAGAGCGAGAGCTCAGCTTAAGATAACATGCCCAGAGTGCCTTGGCAAAAGAAAAATTCCCCTCTGTCTCCCACTGTGTTGGTGAGCTAATTACTGTAAAGAAAGTGGCGTTCAGAGGAACAAGTCTACCATAGGCAAGCAGGAGAAGCAGAAAGGATGTGGATACCCTGTCACAGGACGACAGTCAGAAAGCACCTGGGCAGTTGGTCTGCCTCTGTTCCTAATGGCCATTAGGAAAAGTTCTTCATTTCCCTCATGGATCCCACAGCAGTTCCTGCCAGTCACTCACACTGCTAAACAGGAAGCAATTCCCCTGATTTATGGAGTTTGGGAATTCAATTAAGAAAAATAAAAATTAGTAATGGGAGATAGAGACCCAATCTTGGAATTGTTTGCTTGGATTTTAGTCTCAGCCATCCAACAGCCACACAACCTCATTAGGGGAGCTGTGATCTGCTCTCAGGGACAGTGCCGAGAAGGAATTTCTAGGCTGTCATGCTCCCTCCTGCTGCTCTGCTCCTCTTGCCCCCTGGGAACCTGCATGCAGAACTAGGCTCTACCAGTCCTTTTGGAGAGAGTGCTCCTTGCAGTGGACACTACCCTCTCCCCAGTATCATAATCCACACAGGGAAAAAAATGTTGCCCACTACTGAGTGCCCTGCATCAGCAAGATGCTCAACGCAAGCTGGTGGAGGTTTGGATTTTTTCACCTGTGTGTAGAGGGGTTCATAGATGTCCACGCCATTGTCCTGACTGTGGGAAAGTGTCTCAGCTCCCCGTTTCCAGATGAAGCGAGCTGGTGGGTTGGAATTGACAGTGCAGCGGAGGAAGACAGTCTTCTCCTGGTAGAAGCTGCCACGTACATCACTGATGGTCTGATGAATGGTGAGAACAGGTTCATCTAGATCTGGAAGGAAGGTAAGGAGGGTCGCAGCAGTTGTTAGTGAAGCTTGGTCTGCACATACAGCCTGCAGAGCAGATGATGCTCCAGGCGCCATAGAGGACAGGGGAAGCTCCCACACATTTGGCTGATGACAACTGCTGAATTAAGAGCTGATCTGAGGGCAGGTAACACAAACAATATCTAACAGGAACAGACAGGAGAAGCCAAAATTGTCCCACTCACCACACAACCTTCAGAGAATAGAAAGCACCCTCTGGTCTGCAGATCCCACGTGGTCCTCAAGGAAACTGCCTGCCTGTCACATGCCTCTCAGACCAGTGGGCTGCTTCACCTTCCCCCATGACAACCTGTACCCCAAATCACTGCTCTCTACTTCAGTGAAAGGTCAGAAGGATCCCAGGAAACTCTGCTCCATCATCATTTCTTCTGCTCCCACTTTCCACTTCCCAAATTCCTCCTGAAATCATGGGGCTAAGCCTATGGCTATGAGATGCCCACACAAAGGGCATGACAAACCTTCAAGTCAGTAGAAGTTAGGACAAGATCAAGGAGCTGAGATGAAGAGTCAGTCATCTCCCAGACAGGAGCAAGTCTCGTGGGCTGCCATGGGAACATGAGATGCAAAACGCTGTGAGAGCTATGTACAATTTCTCCCTCTTCCTATTAAAATATCCTCTGTGTATTCTCTTCTTTTCAAGGTCTATACTGACTCTCCCTCTTCAGCAAGTTCTGCTCACTGCATCCCTATCACCCACCCCTAAACTGATCAAATTCTTTTCTGTTTTCTCCTTTTACAGAAAATGCTCCTTCCAATTCCCTCACCATACCTGTACCAGTCATGCAGCTGTCACGATTGGATCCATGGTTATCAGTCACTTCACTTGCAAGGACACAAGCAATAGCCCTGCAGGGAGCACACTTTATCCACCCAGGGCACACTGTTCCCAAGGGCTGCCCTCCAGCTAAAGAAGTGATCATTTTCTTGGGCTTTTGCACCAGACACCAATGTCTGAACATCAAGGAAGCATGGGGAAAACCTCAGAAGGGTTCTTCTCCCAGAACCACTTTGAGACTGATTGGGATTAAATGTAAAGATCCCATTTGACAAGATGGGACCCTCCAACTGAAATCTGTCCCCATGCCGTTAAGCATGTCATATAAGGCATCTGTTTACCTCAGCTGAAACAATTCTACATTTTCATCAGTCTTATGACCCCACCTTCAACTGCAAGGAAACTGAGGTGCACACACCCAGTATTCCCTTGTGCTGCCAGCACTGTCTTCTGCACAATAGCAGAGAAGAGGAGGACACGTACTCATCACCTCCTGCTCTCCTATGCCATCTCATTTTCATGATATTTTATTTTAGAGATTTGTAAGTTTGGAAATCTGACTTCCAGAAAGGAAGGCAGAAGTAGGAATGAGTTTCTGCTCACATGTCATCCAAATAATGCATGTTCTCTGCTGCATCACAAGTGTCAACTTGTGGATCTGCAAATTTTAATGAGCTGTATGCTTCGTAGACAGCAATTGTAATGGAACCTGAGGTTTGTCAGCTTGATCACGCCCTAGCTCAGAGATATGAGTAGAGCCATTCGCAGAATAATGACAAGGTACAAAGAAACCAACCCCAAAACAAACAGCCACCAAAAAACCAAGGCTGAAGAAAAACATACACAGGTGGAGAAAAAAAGGCTCCTCTCCATACAGTGCTATCTCCATGTGGCCACAGGGTGACCGAATTTTACACCAAGTTTTCCTGGACCAGTACTTTGGGCACAGCCTCTCCTCTCTTCTCCTTCTTTGTTCTTAACCCTCCATCATTTGTTCACACTTTACATGGGTAACTCTGTAGCTACAGTCCTTCTGAGCCTCCATTTCTCAGCAGGATGCATGGCAAAACACCTCCCTTACTGAACAAACAAGATACCCTTCAGGTCTCCTGGCTCCCAGCTACTCCCCACACAGAAAACAACATCTTCCTTTTGGTTGCTAAACCCTTCCTCCCTTTAATTTTTCAGCCTTCTTTCGTAGCAGTCAGGTCTAAGTCTAGCCCTTCAGAGAAAAGCTAAAATAAGACCTACGACAATATGTATGTCCTTGATGTACAAGTAACACCACTGATGTCAGTGAGCTGCACAAATGATAAATTTGGCCCAAGGCAGCTCATGGAGATGATCACATAGGATGTTTCATGCGCAATGTAAGCTTGTAAACATCCATTCTTTTTCTTTACTTTCCCTTTCTTCCACATGGAAATACTCCAAACAGCAGCTGCCTCTCTGCCAGTATCTAACCAATACTTTAAAACCTCACTCAATGCCTGCTTGGGGCAAAGGAATAACATGCTACACAGGTTAGTGTTTCCAGTTTAATATCCTCTTGGCATCCTGGCACCAGTCACGCTCTCTGCACAACCTTGCTGTCTAATACTAAAAGTATGAGTGAGGACTCGCACTAGCTGTCAAATACACCAAGGTTCACATGAGGGTGATTACTCACCTCCAACTACAAATTGGGATGCAGGGAAAGAAGGGGTTTATTTTCAAATTCTGGTTCATTCAGCTGAAGGTTGCCTGGGTGAGTGTTCAACAAAACCTGTGGCTTTTCCTATGTGTTCCCTTGTACCTACTGCAAATACTAGCAGAAAATAGCGTCTCCTCCCCAAAAACCAAGTGAGCAGAACAGAGGTGCATTACCAAGTCCATATGCAGAGTAGATGTTAGTATGAGAAAGCCCTTGGCCACCCCATTAGCCCCATAGTTCTACAGGTCAGAGCTGCACGAGGGACCACGGGACACTACATCACTCTAGCTCCAGCCTGCACCCCAGAAGTAAAGGGAGCATCCTCAGGGCATAAAGAGATTCATGCCACAGTCCTGTTCCTAGAGACACTGGCTCTGGCAAGGTGTCACACTGAGGCTTGAGAAAAGCAAGTTCCTTTTGCAATGGAGAATTATCATATGTCTCCACCACATGTAGGAGAAGAAACGGGCAGAGAAGGCAAGTAGATCTAGGTGGGTGTCAGAACTCCTCCAAACAAAGCTATGCAATGCCCATGAAGAAATGCTCATCCTATCCAAAGTGGCTGCTGCAGAAGCAGTGTATTTTCCCAGCCTGCAGGATGGTGCTCACACTACTCCAATACAGGATAGGGCAAGGAAGGGACAGAGACGGGAGCTGCTCCGAGACATATAATACAACTGCAGATCACAAACCTACCAAAGCCTAAGGATGTTCAAGTCTACAGCATACTTTGTGAGGGTCACATCACCATAGGGCTGGACAGTAGGACTAAGAGGAAGCAGTCAAGCAGCAGCTGCTGTCTGCAAAGCTCTGCCCAGATTCCAGGCAGGTATTGGGGTTTTGAAGCCTGGAGATTGCTCCACTGACAGATAACCACAGTGCATCTCAGCACAGAAGACTGTCTTGCTAGGAGTGTGTGAACAGGTGGTGACAGGTTCTGGGAGAGTTCCAGCTGCTTTATCATACTTTCCATCTTTTTAGCATCAACATCTTGCTGGCATTCTCAGAAGATACAAGTGAGAAGGATTTGGTGTTTCTCAGGTTGGAGAAAACTGGAATAGTGGATAGCCAAGGACAATGAGCAGAATGGTAATCTTCCCCAAGAGAGCAAATCTCTTCACAAGTTGCCTAGACCTTAAATCTTGCATTCCTCCTATATGGAGCTTATGGAATAAGTTTAATTTCCCTCCCTTCTAGCCACAGCAGTGCAAGAATAAACAACGCTAAGCCATCATAAGAAACCTTCAAAACTTGGGGCCCAAGGTGGAGAACCACTAACAGCATTTCCAGGACAGAAGAAGGATGGACATTGCAAGCAGCCAGAGAAACACTGAATCACTGAAACCAAGGGGTCCTCACAGATTCCTTCATGTTCATCCCTTCACAACTCAGTCTCCTCAGGTGCATCCCAGAGTATTTTGCTGTTTCCACCATGCTGCAGAGGTAGCAATGCTGAGCACAGGGCACTAGTTTCAGGAATGCCCCAAGCATCTGATGCACTACCAATGTCAAAAAGCATTGGTTTGCTTCAAAATGAAGACAAACAAAGCAGAAGCCATCTACAATGCTATGTCCTAGACAAGTGCTAGGGACCTCTGGAAGTGACAGACATCATGGCATCTAGATAAGAATGACTCACATGGACAGGCAGTGCTTATCTGCTTTGCGGATGGATCTAATCTCCTAGGAGAAAGGGACCCTGGGGACACCACACCAGTCCCTTTGCTCCTGAATCAGGTGTGTGTGGTCCTAGAGCAATGCAGCTCCCTGCCGGCCCCGCAGCGAGGCAGAGACATGCAGTAGAACTGTGGGAAGGTCTGGGTTGCCGCTAAACGACTTACACTGCACATCTACTCGAATGGACTTGATGGCAGGGACCCCAACCCCATTTTCTGCTTTACAGTAATAGCGGCCCCCCTGCAGCCTTTGGATCTTCTCAATCCGAAGGGTCTCATTAAGCACTGACGTCTCTTGGAATTTGTCCGATGCGCTGCCAGCGGTTTTGGTCCATCTCACCTGCATGAGAAGAACAAGAGAAATGCAAGCAATCGGTGACACTAGAGATCCCAGGGGACAGCAGCACTGCCTTTGCTCCTCTTCCCCAGCCTCCCTAGCCATTCTCAAAAATGGGCCCTACAGCACCACCAGACCTTACCAAAGTTCAACTGCTGGTCTCAGTAGACCGGCTGCTGATTCTCATCCATCACCTTCACATCTGAGTGTCCAGGATAACCCCTCAGTTCACCCAGACACACACTTCATATTTACCACTCCTGCTCTGGCCCTGTAAACCCAAGAACTTGGTTAGTTTTATATCACTACCTGCACAGCACAGGACTTCCAGCATTAAGCCTCGGGACCCCATGTGGCTGGTAGGGCAGCAGCAGACAGCAGCTCACAGCTACAGAGCTTTTATTGCAATCAACACTCTTTCATCTTTCTGTGGACAGAAAGGCTATTTCTACTGTTTGCTTTTCTAAGAAAGAGGGAGAAAATGCAGTTGCTATCTGGCTCTTGCCCCTTTTCCACAGGGAACCCCTGTGTATGTTATATTTATAAGTCATCCTTTTGCAGTACACAAACTTGTACTTTGATTTTAAAGATACAGAAAAGGAAAGAAAAAAAATCCCTTCAGGTTTCAAGCGCGCTCTTGCATTTTTTGCCCTTACGTTACACGTCTTAAGAGCCTGGCTTGTGGGGGCAACGGAGCTGCATGATATTTCATAGTAAACGGTGACAAGAGGACAGGACTCCTAAAGATTGAATGATTATTCTTATGTGTGGAATGAGGTACAGCCCTAGCAGTGGCGGTACAAGCTTCCCCCCTTGTTTTCTGCAGTCCAGAAAATCAAAGGGAGAGACGGCTTTTCTCAGCCCATTGGTTTGCCATACCTGCAACCTCCCTTCTAAAGGTTGCTGACTGGTGGTCTCCCACACTGGTGCACATTTAGGCTCTGGGACTGAGATCCAGCAAGATCAGCCAACAGAAAGGAGACAGACTTTCCATTCAGCATCAGTCACAGTTGACATGGACCAGATACCTTGACTCCTCCCCCAGACTTTGCCTACAGCTCACTACCACCACCTGATTGATGATGATGCTCTAGAAAGAGCAGGAGTGTCTACTTCCCATTCCCAGAGCGCTAGGCTGAGCAGATTTTCAGAGCTAATGATCATGGATTTATTTAGCCTTTGTAGGCTTATTATGAAATTGTCTGAGGGCCCCAAGACTCTCAGAGTTTCCTGTTTGCAAGGACACTTCAGCCAGCTCTTTAATCTTTGCAATTTCAATCTCATTTAAGTATTTTGGCCACATTTTCATACTTTAATGACTGGATCATAGAAGGGAAAAGAAAAGATTAAACAAAGGTCAGGATAAGAACTTCGCTGGGGAAGAAATCCATCTGTGAGAAGGGAGAGCAGAGATAGGACACAAGCCACATTTTACATGCACAGGTTCCAGCCTCCCTGATCACACCTGGTTCCATGCTCTGGTGTCCTCTCTGCATGTCCGGGCAATAAAAAGCCACAATGTTGCCCGCTAGCATGCTGTCTACATCGGGCTCTGCTCCAGCAATCTCTCTGGCTACTCAGGCTCAAATCCTCACAACCTGCCAACACCTTCCCACACTTTCAACATTCTTAGGCAGGGCCAACCCTACTATCTTCCTCATTTCTGATGTACACAGCTATCATCTGCTCATCACTGTCAGGAGCCTAGGCTGGTCATTTTTGCTGGCCTGGCTCAGATCATTTCCTTCTTATTGTTTCCAGGATATCCTTTGATGGATAAGCCATTTCAAATCCTGTTGGCTGAGTCTCCTTCTCCTTTGTCATCGCCTCTTCGCCAAGTAGCTCCCCACAAGCAAGTCCACAGAAGCGTTGATTAGTGTATGCAGATGTATGGCTTCTCAGCACAAGTATCTTTGGCAGGATCAGGGAAGGGGGCCAAGACAGCACACGTATTGCACTTGGCTCCCTTGAGTGTATTCTGGCACATCCAGCCTCGTAGCACGCACCAGCTGCCACTCCTACCACACTCTGTCCCAGAGCGGGCAGAACCGTGCTCTGGTCCAGTATCTCTGCAGACACATCCACACTAATAGCAGCCTTTACGCGGAGGCTACAAAGACGTGCCATGGGGAGCACAGGTGACAGGCAAGACTGAAAGTTTACCTGTGGCCGAGGGTGTCCTGTGACCAGACACTGCAGGACCAGCGTATCCCCCTCCCGAATTGTGTAAACGCGTTCACTTATGTTGTCTTCCTTCACCACGCATGCCTGCCCAGCATGGATGATTTGGGCCTGAGCAGGAGCTGTGGAGAGGAAAGAAGAGGTAAAGAGGGAAACAAGCAGCACCCCAGCCCCTTACACCCACTGACCGGGGTGGCTGCTCCCACAGCAGGGTGGAAGAGCCACCTCTTAAGCCACACAGGGGAAGAGCCAAAGAGTGCTGGGTATGAGACACAAAGGTCTCAGGAGATATAAAATTGAGCCATTTTCCCCATCTCCTGGGTGGCTAGTATCAACTGCTATTTTAAAACCTTTTGTCGTGTTGGGATGAGCAGCTCTAAGCACTGAACAGCAGAATATGGAACTTTTTGGGGGGACCTTCCTGCACAGGCTGAGGACCAAGAATTCCCTGCTCTCATCTCTCCCACAGAGTACGTGCAAGTGGCTAAAGCAGGGACCTCGTCAAATCACAACTGCTCTACGCCTGTCTAAGACAGGCCTGATCACTATGATTTACCTTGCAGGGGACTGGGATAACTACCGAGCAGAGACGGAAAGGTCCGTGAAGCTCTGTGCAGCTTTTAGCACACATCCCTAGAACAGGCATAGCACACATTGCAGGAGAAATGAGTCTTTCCCAAATTACACAGCAACCTACCTCAGCCCTGAGCCAGAGGGAACAGCCTCTGCAGGATCGGGGGACCCATAATCTCTAGGGATCTCTCCAGCTAGGGCTCCAAGTGGAGCCCAGTTACTGCCAGGAAAACAAGTGAAGAGCAGTGCTGTAGAAAAATACGTGGAAAGAAAGTTCCCAGAACAAAGTTTAAAGACTTCATGCCCCCCAAATGGCAATTATGTCCCACTGTAGCCCTGACCAACAGCAGGGAGAGAGAAGCTCCAGGAAAACAGGGTTTTTTAAAGAAAAATGCCTCTGCTCCAGAGTCCTGTGCAAACACCACTTAGGTCCCTACTCCAAAAGCGTTTGTGTGATCACTGAAATGGCTGAGATGTATTGAAGGTGACTGTGCTCCCCAATGGGACACATGTGCTTGTTCGAGGGGAAAACTCCAGTCACACTTCAAGGAACAGAGAATCCCACAAATACGTCTAAGAATTGGTGCCTCAGTGACAGTCCCCCCGGGATACCTCCCCGTCTTGCTACAACGCTTCCAAGCTCTGGAGTCACAGCTCTAGCTCCCATTAGTGAAATACAATGCAAACAAACAAACCACTGTGGAGATGATCAAAGGGTTTAAAGCAACAAGCTTTAGCAAGCCTTCTGAAACAAGCACAGATTTTTGCACAACCTGTTAAAGCTGAAATGAGCACCCACTTTTTTCTCAAGGTTAGTTTGAAGCTTCAAAGACTACTTTTTCAATTCCCCCCCCACCCTTCATTCTTTTGGCATAATCAAAATGCTCTAAACCCAGTCACCTGGCCAAGGAAAGTGCTCAAATTTATGCTGGTTTAATCCACCAGCAGCACAGACCTAGGGCAGGCTGTGCTCGGGCAGTGGAGGACATTTGCCTTTGAGGTCAGCCTGTACAAACTGGTGTCACCACAATGCCCTGACCAAGTAGCAGGGACACAAGACTGGACACAGGCTAGTGGGCAGCAAGCTGCTCTTGCTGCTGGGGCTCCACAGCCTGCCACAGCACCCAGGCAACAGCACCGCATGTGTAGCGAGCAACTCCTTTTTGCATCTCTTCTGTCTTTCCAGTGAGGTGGCACTTTGTTAAAGTCATTGTTACTGTCCAAACTGTTGACTAACAGAAGCCACATGTGTATTCGAATGATATAATGTCACAAACAGACAAATCACTCAGCCTCTCCTGTCTTCCCCTTCTGCAGGGCTCCCAGGAACGTGCCTGCCATCACTTGAGTATCACGGAATGCTGAAACCAACTGTCAAAGCTTCACTGATATGACTGAGCAGACGAGTGACCTTCCCCTGCCTGGATGGCAGAAGAGTCTTGTTGAACCCAAGAGAAAGCAGAAATCTATATGTGCTTACATACATCTGTGTTCGTATACACATAGCTGTATGGACATACATACAGATATGTAAATATATTAAGTAAAATAGTGATTTATCAGAAAAACATGAATGCTTTTTAAGAGGAGTAATCCAGAAGCCTATATAACCTTTGCCAGTATGCCTTAATCCAAATGACAATCCCTTGTGCCATTTCAGCCCTGGGATCAGACCTCTGCAGACCTGCCATCACACCTTTAACCCCACATGCACTACAGAGCATTGCTCAGAGTGCCGAGACTCAGGCTGTGATGCTGAAAAAAATCCCTGCTCTATGATTAAGAGAGATACTCTGTCCCTTCCCATCCTGTACCATATTCCTCCCCATCCCCGACCTGTGCTGCCTGCATTTCAGTGGGGTCCTGGCACCCTGCAGCAGCAAAACTCTTATGATCTCTCTTCACAGTCTCTGGGCTACATTTGCCTGCTGGTGGCTCTATTCTCCCTTTGCAAACATGACCTTGCTGCAAAAACTAATTTTCAGCCACCCCAAGGAGAATCAGAATATTTATCTGTAGCTCTAGCTCCCAGTGAAATGTTTCCTTAAGTCGCTCTTCTGTACCCCACATGGTATACAACTTAGACTCTTCTTCCTTTGGCCATCCCATGTCCATAATTTAACCTGTCTTCTGTAACCCTTTCCTGTCACTCGCCTAAAGGCATTTCTACATGGGGAATTTCCACAGTAAAATCATTAGGTACAGGATTAGAGGGGTTTTGTGCAACTGCTCTGGTGCCAAAATACCTTGTGGTAATCTGTTGGTGTCTCTCTGAGTTTGATAGAAATATTATTTAAACTAATCCTTATATGGCACTAATCTATGGCAAAACCCTAGGGATAAGCCCTGTGTCATAATTTTGTCCTCTCCTCCCAGATTCTCCCTAGGTCCACCAGGCTGTAATGAAGCTTACAAGCAAGGGTGTGCACATCCAGCTTTGTTCGTGGGTGTCTTAACCTGCTTGTGTTACTATCGCTAGTACCTGTCAGCAATATCCATTGGAAAGGGACATTCCCTTACGTGAATCCCCACTGCTTAAGCTGTAACATCTCTCTTGCAATCATAGCACCAGGTCCTCAGTAGAACAACCACCATTTTTCTATGTCTTAAGCCCCATATGAACACAGAGCTCTCAAAAGGGAGCTCAAAGCCTGGGGCTGTCTTGGGAGAGAAAGGCACATGCGTAGATGGCATAGAAATCTGGAAACTCTGCCTTTGGTTACAGCTTGACATTAGTGAAGCGGTGGGGGCTGAGCAACGAACCAACCCAGCTCTTATGGGATTGCATTAAATCACAAGATGAGACTCAGGAAGGTCTCGGTTCCAGACTCAGCCTGCCACAGCACACAAAAGCTGGGAAAGTCACCTCACACCATATTACAGATGGGCAGAGACATTGTGAGGATTAATTGCACTTTTAATGTGCTTGAACAGAAAGAATACATTATTGTTTGACATCATCCCAGGTCTCCTGGAGGATTTCAGTATGCAGACAGTTTGTACACTGCCAGCACAACAGGATGGCAGGACCATGCCTGTCAGAGTAAACAGTTTCACAGAAGGCCCTAGGAGGGAAAAGAAAGGCCAGAGCAGGTGCTGGAGATGAAGCCATGATCTCAGCAGCGCTCCATGAAGAACAACCCTTGCACAGATACAGCCTGCCCTGCTAAGTCCTGCTGGAGCAGAAACCCTTTCCCTCAGGCTGGCAAACCCCAAAGCAGAGGTCCAAGGAAGACCTCTGATGACCTCTGTGGGGAAGAGGGGACAGGTTGCTTCCTACTCTTTCTCCCCAACATTGAGGGACAGATGCATCATCACTTCCTTTCCACTTCCAGGTGACAGATCAACTTAGCGAAGGCTCCCAATACAAAGTCCTCCAGAGAAACTGGGCCAGCCAAATACTGAGTGCCAGAGGCTTTATGAAGGAAAAATTCGGGCTCTGAACATGCAGCATTAGGCCTTTCCTCAACAAAAGGCTGGCTTGCAATGCAGTTGGCCTCTGCACTGAGATTTCCTACTATGCTTTCACTTGATATATTTACACATTAAAACTAAAGGAAATTGGAGTGGATAGAATAACTTTATTCCCAGTGCAGTGTACTGTACAATGTTATTACCATAATCTGGAAAGTTTGAGACTCTTGGTGCTTAGAGGTTGCTACTATCATGAAAATGCAGAAAAGGAGAGAGAAATGGTATTTTGGAGAGGACCGAGTGATCTGTATTTGGTTCACAGGTCTAGCCATTCATCTTTTGGAGCCTGAGATCCCATGGCTACAATGGCAGTGATGAGAGCTCCTTCACAGACAGGGTGGTGAGTGACAGATAGTGCATTGACACTCCCTCACAGTCAGCAACCGCAGGGGCAAGGCTGCTCACCCCTTTTGCAACACAGCATCAACTGCACTTTGCTGCTGCCTTCTCAGCAGGCTAACACTAGCCATCACTGTTAGACTCTGCCCACCACCACCTTTGCCACCTGCAGACGTCCTGCAGACAGTCTCAAGGAGGAAGAACTTTCATCTCCCAAACTGCTGGCCCAATACCTGCAGCTACACACAGAGGGACACTGAATCCACCCATCTCTACTACCACTCTCCTGCAGGGTGGGGAGAGAGAGAAGCTGCGCCCAGAGCTTTCCCTCTTCCTCAGGCTTAATCTACCACCCTGCTTTGCAAGGCAAGTGATACCCTCCCATACATCTGCTGTAATTTAATTCAGCCTCTTCTGCACATAAGACAAGCAAAGAAGCCAGGGTCCTTCCCCATCCCTGTTCACAGGCTCTCTGGACTCACATTGCTCAGTTACACAGGAGCAAGAGTTGGGGGGACATCAGATGCTAATCTGTTGCTTAAACCCCTGAAGAACCTGCCCATCTCCTTCCCTCACCCTTCACGTCCTGAGCAAGCAGCATGTAAGGGATGTATCTTGAAGGCAGTTCCCAGAAAGGGAAATAATACATGGTGTTTATGGAGCACATGGGGTTGAATAAGCATTTAATTAAGGAAATCCACATGTGGCATCCCTTGCTGAACAGCCACTCTCAATAAATATCTGTCCACAGTGGAACTGCCCTGCAGCACCATTAGTTACAGACCCTGCACGGCAAAGCACCCAGGGAGCATCTCAGGCCTTGAAGTCACTGCTTTAGTTAGCATTTTATCCCATCTGTTCATGCAATACACAACTCTGCTCGAAGAGCAGGGACATACAAACACGAAGACCTCTGAGGAAGGGGTCATGTCCTCTTAGCAGAGCACAAAATTGAAGAAAGCACACAAGTAAAGGGAAGAGACATGCTAGCAACACTCAGGAGCAAGGAAGGTCTAGTAGGGTCTGCAGGGGCAGCATCCTGATGGTCAAACAAAACACCTTGCTCATGTCTGCTCTGGGAGGGGATGGCAGCTGCCTCGTTGTGTGTTCCATCACTATTCAGCTGGTTGCATTGATTGCTCCACTGTGGATGAAGACCACAGGCTTTGCTGAACCTTTCGACAAAACAAATTAACCAGGCCAGCTCCAGCCCACAATGCAGGGCATGATATTGATGGGCCATTTGAAAAGGAAAATTCACTCCAGCTCGAGGACAATTATAGAAATAATAATACACAATCAGTGTCCATTAACATCGTCAGCAGGGCTGTGGATCAATAGCATATTAATGGCTGAAGAAAGACCGCCCATACCTATCAGCAGTTAAGACCAGCACAATAGCAGAGGGAGAGGAGATGGCAGCGGGTGGGTGTAATCAAGCCCAGGCACTGGATGTCTTTGCACAGCCCACCCAGGGGAACCCGTCACCACCACTTTCTGAACATGTTCCCTGGTTGCTTGCTTGGGAGCCTCCTCACCTCAGCCCCTCCCAGCCTCTTTGCCCAGCACCACAGCAAAGGGTGCACAGCCCCTGCAGGGAGCTTCCCCAGCTGAAGCTGCCCAATACAGCTTAACCTGATTAGGCTCCAACTTCTAATACAAGGCCAGGTTAATCCCATAGCACAGACAGAGGCAATGCAGAAGCCTCCAGGGATAGCTGAGGGGCCAAGTGCATCTATGGTCCCAGGCCTCCTCCCACTTCTTGGTCTTTTCTCTTGCCCAACCTCCTCCTCTTGACTCCTCCAACACTGTGCACTGCTTGGGCAGCTCTGCGCTGCTACAAGGTTGTCCTAAAGCAAAAGTCACCAGGAAACCCTCCCTTCATACTCACGCTAACGGTTACAACCCCAAGCAAGACAGATCTCCACCGAGGCTCTTTTGCTCCCATGCATCAGTGTTCTCACCGAAGCTCAAACCACGTATGCTAAAAAAATAAAAAAATTATACTCACTGTACTCCTGGCCTAAATTTGCAGCAGGGAACATGTCATTTCAGCAGCAAAATGTCTGACTCCTTTGGTATTTGTACACTGATCATGACTAAAACATCAATCCACCCACAAAAGAAACAAAGCCACTTCAAGATATGCAAAGCAACCACATCTAACCCTACACAATACTCCATAGCACTCTTGAGCAAGAAGAGAAGAATAGAATTTTCAATGGAAGTGTGCAGAGAAATGCCAGAGTTGTGGAAAGTAATCACAGAGCATGAAATCTGGCTACTTAAGATAGCATAGGATTTTTTTTATTTGGAAGAGACCAAGACTGTCTTTACATGTCTGGCTGATTGCATCTCCCGAAACAGAGTTTCCTTTTGCAAAGCTCAGCCAGATGATTTGCAGTCTTAAAATAACTTTTTGCTTAATCAATGCCACTTCCTTGAAGCATCTCTATAGTTTTCTTTTAGAAAAACGCCAGCAACAAATCATGTGATATGTCATGAATAGCAGGTACACCCCCCAGTGACAGCAACACCTGCTCCAGAGACCTTCATTCAATTTAAAACTAAACAGGCATTGTGTGCTTTACTAAAGTATCAAAGTCACCAGATCATCACTGACACCCCTCCCCAACCCCCACCTCCACTGCCTGCAGTGGCTCAGTAGTCTTCCTAGGTGTTCCCAAAATTTTCTTACATAGCTGCACCTAGCTGTCCACCTAGCTGCAGAGTACCAAGCAGCAGAGCAAAATTGATCGGCAACTTTGATAGGAATCAAGGGACAGTTGTTACACACAGAACATTATGGTGGCATGAACTCTGCACCACTGCTTAACTCATATGCCTGAGTGGAATTGTGTAGATGACTCAATGCCAGCAATATGAAGTAGGTTGTCTTCAAAACTTTAGGGGTTCCAGATGTGGTAGCAGTCAGAGCCTGCACCTCAGCAATACTGTCCTGGAAGCTTCCAGCTTTGGTTAGGAAATGAAAAAAGCATGTCTGTCTTGTAATGGCCGTAAAAGAGACTATCATCTTTCCCAACCCACTTCCCCCGTGCCAGCTTCAGGGCCCAAGCTCTATCTCTAAATCTTGCTACAAATCCCAGTGAGCCACAGAGTCATGCTCAGGCGAGGTGATCCTGCCAAGCTGAGTGCTCAAAGCATTGCACTTAAAAACCTGTTTCTTGTCTGGGTGCTACTTAAAGCTCCTAAGCATTTTAGGGGAAAATGCAAGTGAGACAAGCAGCTCAGGGGGAGAAATCAGGCATCCTCTAGTCTGGAGACCACTGACAGACTGACTTGTAAAATACCCGAAAACAAAATGGTCCAGTCAGAAAAGAGGGCTCCAAAGAGAGGAACTCAACTGGACATGGGCAGCACAGACACTCACTCATCCTGCCCATGTGCTGCAGGAACAGTCCCCAGAGGACAGGCCAGCACCAAGCTCCTTGGCAGGTTTGATTCCTTGCCTCCCCCACCAGGTCTCCAGCCCCCTGAGTCAATCTCCAGCTGCCCCATGCACCCACCATCCACTGACGGAGGATGAACAGTTACAGGCGTCCATAAAACCTGCTAACCCTCTGGCCTTTGTAAGCCCTCGTGCTCTCAGCTTCCAGTGTGCCCATCACCAGGGGCCTCCAAGCAGCCAGTTCACCAGAGAACCAAGCCCAACTCGGACAGACAGGAGTCAGCTGCTCTTCGAGCATTTCACACTTCTGCTCTCCCTGCTCGCTCCTCCATCGCGGCACGCAGGAGCCACTGAAGCTGCACACCCCACTCAGCCAGGAAAACTGCCTTTCGCAGGTGTGCTGCAGCTTGTCAGTGCAGGTAGCAGAGCCCAACAGGCAACATCCCCAGGATCTGCTGCTAATAACCTTTGCAAGCTAATGAGCTTTGCTCAAATGGCCCCAAGGGTTTCGCCCCTCTCCTCTTTTCACTGAATTCAAGATCAGCTTATTCCCAAAGTCACCACTGGGGCTGCTTGTTCCACCTCCTTTCCCTTTTTATACTTTCAGCCACTTTAGTACAACAGTAACTCTTCAACAAAGAGGTCCATGCACGCAGATCTATAATCCAGTGTACTTTGAAACTCAGCTGTTGTTTCATTGCTGGACCATTTAACACAGGACATGAAAGGAGAGCACAACAGACACTTCATCCCTTCAAAAGGGAGAAAAAAATGTCAATTTGCTAATCATCTGTCACCTATATTAGCAGCAAAGGTGCATGAACTCTAATCAATGAGTAACTACAGGCTCCTTTCATATCAAAAGGAAAAAACATCAGGCAACAGCTGTGGCTCCTGAATCATGAAAAACAAGGAAAGGCAGAGGGAGTGGTTTCAAACTGGTTTCCCCAGCTGGCACGGTGCTCTAGACTTTGCTAGTGAAGAGTCCACCAAAGTCACACATACATGCTAAACCCCACTCCTGGAAACACAGAGACAGAATCAAGGTCCAAGTATTCTAAAAATAATAGGCAAGAAAAATAACCAAAACTAAACCAGAATGCAATCAGAGTACGCTAACACAAACTGAGTAAGAACAGGGTATTTCCATGAAACTCCAGCTGGTGCTGTTCAAAACATGCTAAATCTTGAGGCCCAAATTCTTCAACACCAAGGACCTTGGTGAGCAGGAGAAGGGTTGGCAGAGAAGAGCTACTGGAGGAGAGGACTTTTCTCTAGATGGAGAGCCAAGAGGAACGTTGTACGCTGAGGGCTGCTAACCCCAGAGGGTGGGTGCACGGCTGTGGGGTTAGCAAAGCAAAGGCACTTGGGGCTTTCACCAGCCCATGCCCCAGCTCTCCCGCAGATCTCCCTGTCCATGTGACTGAAGCAGCTCCACCATTGTCAGACAAGCTCCAGCAGAGACACAGAGCTCAGTACAGACCACAAAGCCCATGTGAGAAGCTGGGTAAACACTCAGGCACTGGATCTGTGCTAAATTCTCACCTGTCACCACTCTGCTGCTTCCAGGGCCCCATCTAGCTGGCTCCGAGGGAGCTGGGGATGTGAGGGCAATCACGCTGTGATGGCAGTGCAAACATCCCCTCCACATAGGAGAAGAAAGATTCAACAAATGGCCATGTTTACCCGCTGCTATACCCAGCCTCCACAGAAAGTGAAAGGCTATTTCAATTGTGAAATGGAGTGTGTGGGGGGGGGGGAAATCACTGCGAGAGCCAGAGAGTGATAAGAGCCACAAGAAAGAGACTGAAATAAAAATTTCCCTGAAAGCCTGTTTTGTTCTCGCCATAGTTAGAAAGAGCTGGAAATACAAAAGTTACCCTTAATTCAAGTATCTAAAATCCAATTTTGCTACTGAAAAGTGGTGGGCAGCAGGGACTTGTCTCTGTCCAAAGCGCTGCACAGCGGTTCCCATCCCACAGGCACTCCAGGTCCCCTGCAGCAAAGTCAGCTCCCAGGGGATGAAAGCACAGTGGCTGTACGAGGTCAGCTCTCTGCCCCAACCCATTTGGTGGGGGACAGGCAGCTGTGGCACAAACCCCAGCACAACCACTCACTGGCAATGCTAGCAGAGATGCCAAGGACCCAGAGGACAGCAGAGACTTGGCACCCCTCTGCCAGGTGCTTATCTGCTCCCAGCAAGAGCAGGATTAGGGACAGGGTGCTGATGATGATACAGGGATGCTGCCAGTGACACAGCTGCTCGGTGGAAAGAAGCTTTTGTGCCCAAATGAGTTCCCATACAGGCCCTCACAAAACACTGACGCTTTTATCCCCCAAGCAGTGCTGTTAGGTGGGGAAATGCTGCTATTGCACACTGCCAGCTGGGGAAGATAAAGAAATGAAATAGCTTGTCCATCATCGAGCAGGAAGCCTGAAGCACAGCCAGGGATCAATCCGTACCTAATTCCAGTCTAGCACCTTATAATGCAAAGGCCAAACTTTAGCTTCCAATGCTGCCTAATACAGCACTAAAAGTTCACATTCACAGGGAGCAGAGGAAGAAAACTTCTTGTGCAACACAGAAGGGTTTACTCAAGAAAAACTGTTTTCCTCTGGATCTTCTCCCATATCCCTTTTCACCTGCACAAGGAACTTGAGCCTGAAAACTACTGCCAGCAAGCAAAATGACCGAGAGGGAAAAGCAAATATGACAGTTCAACTCCACCCCAAAGGAAGAGAGGGAGCACTGAAAGGAAATGCCAGCAAATTGTCAGCAAAGCTGAGGCAATGGGGGCTGCGTGACACCCCTGGAAATCAAGCCAAGTAATGTTTTATCTTGACAGCATCCTTTATATCCCTGCTCTGCCTTTGGTGTGCAGAGTCCTAGAAAGTCCCTAGTTCTTTCCCTCTTGAGTATCAATAATTAATAACCACAACCTGGCAGACAAGTGAGCAATTCCCTCTGGTTCCGATAAGAGGAGCTGACATCTCTCTAACCCCAGCCACCTCCATTGTTTTATTCTCTTTGTTTATTGATCCTTTTATGCACATAATGCAAATTGACATTTAATAATTCAGCTGAGTTAATGGTGCTTAAATATTAAAAGGCTTTTCTCTTTTAATTAGCTGTAGCAAAATAGGCAACAAAGGAGTGCTAGATAGATGCCATTTAAAATGCTCTTGTCCAAGTTCCTTGGCATTTTTCTACGGACAGGAAAGAACAGTTCAAGGGAAATTTTGCACAAGTCTCCTGCTCTCACTAGGAAGGTAACTAACTCATAGAAGCATTTTCAGAGGCTTTGATTCATAGAGCATATTCATCTCTGTCAGCTCTTTGTTTTCTCTCAACAATGACAGAGGGGAGAGGAAGGAGGGGCAGAGGATAGAAGAAAAATCCTTTCCTCTAAGGAGGGCCACCACTGGTGACCAGCACCCATGTAACACAGTGCAGATGCAGAAGCCTTCTGATATGTCATTGCAACACCTGCAACCAGGTGAAAACAGAGCTAAAAAGTACACATAGCTAATTGAAGAGTTACAAACAGCACAGTAATCTTGCTATTATTCCCTGGAGCAAGAATAATTAATTCAGGAAATAAATTTAAGATCATAGTGACAAAAAATATTCCAGATGTAACAGGGCAAGGGAACACACATTTATTTCTCTTCTGTTCATTATGCCAAGGGTTGAGAATGAGAAGGAAGATCCACTTTAAATAATCTTTAAACCTCAGTCTCATCTCAGCTAGAGCCAATGGCAGTAATACATCTTAGTCATAATGTTGCTGGTGTATGGCATCACAACCACAAAGAGTTGGTATTATTTGGGATGTTTTAACTGTGCATACCTCCTCGCTTAATTAGCTCTCATTTTAGGTCCTGGATTGGTTCGAGTTTGGGAATAATGATCCCCCACCTGACCCAGAGCAAAACCATGTAGTCACAATAATTAGATATAGTAACTGTTAATAACTTAGTTTAATTACAACCTATTTTCCTCAAAATTAGCCTAGACATAAGATTTCAATGAATTTTAATTACATGCCACATTTGAAGAGCCTGTGCTACTGCATTATTAAGTTAATTCCAGGCAAAGAAAGAAACTGACAAACACTAAATTCCTTACCGATGACACTTAAAAAAATTAATCTTAATTCAAGCCAATTAATAGATTGACTTGCAAATTCTCTGCAAATCCATTCTTCCAGTGAGGACCAAGTACTGTAAATCTGTAGAGGATAAGCTGCATTTCACACATAACAAAGAGATCAAATTCCCAGCTTATGTGCAAAGTTATGCTCATCCTTAACAGCAGAGCAGCTAGTTGCATTTGCACAAAACACTGAAGCCACTGCTCTGAACCTGCCGGGCAGGGCATCATGGCAAAGGGTGTCCCCACGTGCAGTGGCACCCAAGGACTTCAGGATCATGGGAGAGGGCAGAGCACTGGTCCTTCTGCCCAGGAGCGACAGAGGTGTGCAACACAGCCTTGTTCACAACCAGCATCCCCCCACGCACACAGGAGAGGGCAGTGGTGCACATACCAGAGTTAGCCCATTATACTTTTATGACTGATTTTAAGGTGGGGAAGTTTGGATGCAGGAACTGCTACTTTATCTCCCCTTGCACGCAAATGCTAGAGGAGGGTCCTTCACAACCCTCTTAGACTCGGGGTACCCCCTGCCTGTTGCTTTGGCAGAACATGGGGAACCCCTCCTTGCCTCTCTAAGGCTCTGCACACAGGGAGCATTTTCTGTCACTCTGCATCTGCCATACACCGCTCATGCAGCAAAATATTCTTGACACCATAACAAGCAGTTTGCATTGTTTCCCTTTAATAGATTATCCACCTACTCCTCTCCAGCTGTGCAACACATCTGGCCACACAGCCTCTCCCAGGCAGGTACTCCTCAGCCCAACATTCTGCTTATTGTTGCTCAGAAGACTTAGGAGGTGATGGGGGAGTAAATGCCCAGTGGACAAGTTGCATCTCCAGGAGTTTTTGGAGGCAATAAAACACCAGCCTGTTTCCAGCCTCTTCAGCACCAAGTCACCAGCTTTGGCTTTCTGTAGTCTCCCTTCCGTCTGCAGCTGCTCTCAGTAAAATAGGGCCACTCTCTGGATGGATGTGCGACAAACTCACCCAGTACTGCAAGGCTGTTCCATGCAGACAGGACAGGCTTGGGGCCACCACTACAAAGAGCTCTGCTCAACCACAGGTGCCAGGTGTTGGTCTCAGGGGCATCCCCCACCCCCTGCAAAACACAACTAGCTCTGGCATTGCGACATCTTGGCTACACTGATGGGGCTCATTCTGACAAACAGCTGCAGCAGCTTGAACAATTAATCTGTTTCAGGGAAGGAAAAAACAAAAGAAAGGAGGGGAAAGTAGAGTTTTGCAAAAAACCTCCATCTGATTACAACTGAAACACAGGCAAGGAGAAGCAAGGCAGGCTGATGCTGGCTTGGCCGCTCCCTGGTGAGAGACTGCTGGCAATGAACTTGGGAGCAAAAGTTCCACAAAGCAAGATTATGAATTTATTACTCTGCATCTGTGCAGAGTCAAAAGATCATCTGAAACACCAGAGACTCGCAGAGGAAATTGGGGAAGCACTAATGCACATGGGATGTTGTTTAAAATAATTTCTCAGCTGGCTGACTGCACAGGGGTAGAGACAGAGATTAATTCTCTACCCGAGACCATGCATTTGTGCAAACATTGTTGAGCAGCTTGTTCAACAGGGGATTTGGGGACTAATGCAGCCATATCAAAGCGGACGGAGTCTAGCTGACAGCCTTGCAAAGAAAGCAAGATGATCTTTGACACGAAGGAAATAAAGCTCTGAGAGACTGAAATGCTGACAGGCACCAGCCTCAAAGCTGAAGTGTGTCTGAAGAGGGAAGCTCTTTAAAGACTTTTGTTCTCAAACTCTCTTCTGCAAGAGAAAAGGCTTTGGCCTACTTAGGCAAGGCCAAGGGCAGGCTAAGACCTCAGCATATTTTAAAATCACTCATCCTCAGCTCCACTTAATGTTCTCTTGATATTAGTAAGAAATTTCATTATATTTAAAGCACTCCTGGGCCTTCAGCTGTTTGTGGAATGACACAGAGCAGCCCATCCCATGGGGAACAGAACAGTCCCTTGGTCTCTGAAGGGGACAGGAGGAAAGGAAACTCCCAAGGAGAAAAAGTCTCAAACCAGACTCCTTTCTTAAAGGCCTCAACCAACCCAGCCTGCGGCAGAACACCCTTGGGCAAATTAACACAAAATTAGTCAGTGGGCTTCCCATTTAAAAGAAAAAAGTGTTTGAAGAGGGGAATAGGCACAGTTTCTGAAAACATGCACTTACCTGAACCTCCATAGTGTGCAAAGTTGAGCTGCCATCCTCTCAATGAGGAAGTCCCTTGCGCTGCCCATCAGGCAGGGAATTGGTTTACCTTCTAAAAGCTAGTTTTGCCCCCAGGTTCAGCCTGCTCCAATTTTGCACAAAGGGGAAAGAGTCCAGATCTGGGTATGCCCCAGAGGAGCGTATCTCTCCAGTAGCCCACCAGACTGATGGCTGGACAGGGACTGTGGAACTACTTCCCAGGGTTTGTCCCGCAAGACACATCACCAATTTCCAAGGCACCACCATTTTGTTTCACTGAGAAGGGCAGCACGCATATCTTGGGGCATTTCAGAGCTCAATGTGACAAAAGATTGCTTCTGTTATAAATTACATTGGGGAAACAACCAAGAACCATTTGAGTCTTGCAAATCACTTCTGCTAATCCTCATCTGGAGGGACACAAGTTGGCCTGGACAAGCTTATGGAATGGGCTGAGGAAAAAGGAAGTCATGCCTTGCTCCAGCAATGGGTGCAACCAGGGCTGGCTGTTTTCTTTCACAGGGCAACAAGCATTTGTACTGCTGAACACCCAAAAATGAGCCACTGTCACACATTACAGTCACCATACCTTTAAACTTCTCTCCCTGTTTGATCATGTCCTAAAACAGGGGGGAGAACAAAAAGTTGAGTTATCATACATGTGCTTTCCCTGTTGCTGCCTCCCAAGGAAGCGGGCAAGGAGTCAGCTGAAGTATCTGGGGAGCTACTCATTAAACACCAAAGGATTTCACTTGCAGCAGCAGAAGTGTTCCAAACCACCAGCCACCATCGAGTACTGACAGCAAATAGCTCTTCAGGACCTTGTTAACCACAAAGTTTTTCAGTCAAACTATCCCAACTCCACACAGGAGACATAGCATCCTGTATTTTTGCTTAGTTACGTGGATCTAATGGTCTTCAGTTCATGGCCTTCACCCTCTACCACTCTCATCTATCAGTGCTCAACTATGACAAAGGAAAACAGAGAGTGGGAAAGAAACCCAGAAACTGAGAACAATCTTCAATGAGCAACTAGTCAGTAATTGACTTGATGTGTGACCTTGGGCAAACACATTCTCCCCGTGGTGTATCTTTGTCTCCCCATGTGTCATTTGACTAATTGCACTACCATGTCATGCAGGGTACTTTAAAGCTTATTGTTTATACAACTTTTTGAAGACGCAAAACACCATGTAAGTGCTAAGTATTATTGTGGTTATTACCTTCCTCACAGGGGGGTTATGAAGCTTCGTAATTAATGTCTGTAAAACAAACCTCTGTCATTGGATGACATGTGCTAGAGAAGTGCGGAGGATTAATATCCTCAGTAATCTGATGTGGGTTTTACTGTTCTGCGCAACACTTAATAAAAAATAATTAAAAACAAACCTAAGCTGATACTGATAGGAAGGATGAGGAGGCAGGGCCGGATGCATGTGGGGACAGACTGCTCTCCATTAATTAAGCCCAATACCATCAGTCTCCAAGACAGTGCCAAGTATTTTCTTGCTCCTGGTGATAATCACACATTAAACTTAAAGCTGATTTTGGATAACCAGAACTCTTGAGCACCCCAAGAAGACTCACACTGCAGTGAGGAATACCAAATACAAGTGAGGCAGCACAGCTCTGACCCCACAATCCTTTACACAGCAACTGCTGCCTGGGGAATTGGATAGACAGAGAGCAAATAGGTGCAGGTATGCTTAGGAACCCCATAAGCACCTAGGGCAGAGCCAAAAAAAGCTGGAAACCCACCCACAGGGCCCCACTCTTATATACCCCAAGTCCCTGGTCTCCAGTCAGTAGCCTGGAGAAGCAAAATATCACTCCTTTGGCTGTGCAGGATTCAAGTCCCCCAGAGCACAGGCAGCTACCAGTCCTACGCATCGAGAGCCACTAACTCAGTGGCTCTGTAAAAATACATACCAATAGCTTTATATTTCTTCAGTATGAGAAACATAGTTCCTGAAGTGTTTTGTAGTGCAACCACTTCCATGTGCAACAGAAATGGAGAAGCCTTTGGAGAGTTTCTTGGAGAACAATAACCACTCACGAAGGAAAATTTCTGGCAATTGCTTTAGCTGCTTGAGTACTAGCTTTCTTCCCAGCACAGCAGATGTGGACAGAAAGTACCCCCATCCCAACACCCCTATACCTGCATTAAACAAAACAGCCCTCCGGGTGCTTCACTTGACTGAGTTCCCACCACATGTGCCCTTGTACCAGGTGGTAGAGGCATGAGCTGTCCTGCCTTTACACACACAGGTTGCAACAGCAGCTCCCTGGCAGACTCCAAAATCAACAGTACATCTAAAGCAGCACAGATTTTTTTGCGCAATGTTAATTAGGCTTCACTTTTACTGCCTTTGCCCACATGGTTTCTTCTGGTGCCAATTCACTTTGGTTAACACTAAAGTGATACAAGTGATACTGGTTTTCCCTGCATATGTGCATACAGATACACCAACGCTTTCCAGAGGCAAGTGGACCAACAGCAAAATTCAGAGGAGCTAGAGAAAAAGCTCAAGGAACCACACATATTACATATAGAAGAGTCCCATGGCACTTGCCAGGTCATCTGCAAGCAATCCCTACAGCCTGCTCCACAGTGATGAGCCTGATCAAGCTTTAAAATGTCCCTAGAGATGCATCTCCACAGCTGCTTTCATGTTTGCATCAAGGAATTTGTTCTGGCATTCAGCCCAAGTTGTCCCCACAGACAGAGAGTTTAAGTCAGGGTGGAAAAACAGCACCCAAAGCACCTGTCTTGTAACAGGCTTGTTATCTTTTTGTTTATCACTTGAAGGCACACAGCAATGGGATCTGAGCTGACATCACATATTGCAGTAATAGGTGTGATTATCAACAATTTTGGTCAGGCATGATACACCACCACAGCAAGAAATACACCCATTCCTTCCCTTTAGAGGGCTTCAAGTGATGATGGGAAGCAGACTACAGCACCACAAGACAGACAACAGCCACTTGAGGAGTCCATGGGATAGGGTGGGAGAAGGAGAAGCTAAACAAACACCCTTCTTTACATAAGAGGCTCCACTCAATACTCACTTTTAAATCCTGAGAAACCACTTCCCCTCTACACTGACTCACTTGAGACTCAAAAGGAATACAAAATGTGTGGCACTATGCAGCAGTGTAACATCCCTTCTCCTTTCTCTGCCTGGCGCAAAGGATCAAGTCAAACAGCCCCTCATCATCTTCAGTTTTACAGGGGAGGAGTTGGAGGGGGTGTGCCTCATTGGAGGATGCTCTGCTAATCCTTGCTATACATGACCGATAAGGGCAAAGGATTAGCATCACCAGCTGCTCTGCTAGGAAGTGCAACATGGAAACTGGATGCATATATGCAGTGTGGAGCCATTAGGAAGAACTGCTTCAAACACCTCCCCCTCCCCATATTGCAGTTCATAATTCCCCATGTCATGCCCACTGCACTCCCCTTCAACACAGCCTTCATCTCTTCTCTCCTCTGCAGCCTGTTACTCCAAGTGCCATTTCCACTGCTGAAACACAAGCAACACCTCTTTCCCATCTGCACTGCTGTAGAGCATGTTACTCTCAAAATCATCCAGGGCAGCTGGCACACGCTGCCGAACGAGTAGAGAATTCAGCACCTCCTGCAGCTTGCCCTTAGAGTGGAGATGCCAGACAGCCCAGCTGTGAGAAGTCACTTTACCTAACATTTCACTATCATTTGTCATATCAAAAAGACTTTATAAGTACACAGGTGGGCGAAGGGGGCTGCTTCTATGAGCAATGAAACACAGCTTCCTCTGAGGTGGAACACAGCTAGTTAACAAGGGCTTAGGAACATTATCTAATTGCTCAGGCTAGAAAGGGAAAAGCAATCTAAACTGATTTGAAGCTTCATAGGGAATTAGAGAAGCAGAATATAATTACCTAAGTTGGAATTTGGCCAGAACTCATGGGAAAAAAAGCATGATTCTGGTCTTTAATGACCACAAACAATCAGCAACTTAGTTTTCCATTCCTTTCCAGAGTGGTACAGGCATGCATTTGATCTCGTTCACACTAACACTGCTCTTTAAGAAGCACCTTTGAGGTAAGGAAAGATGCAGTGGATTTACACCAACGTAGCTGTCAATTACACTGCAGCACCATGCTAGAGGGACCATACTGTCTCACATCACTCAGGTAACCTCAAACTTGGGAATATGCAGATTTTCAGTTCTTGAACTTCACAAGTTTTAAAATCCCCCAGCAAATCTTCAATAAAGTAAGTACAGACTACCAACCAACTGCAGCCCATCACTTTTCAGAATATTCCATATCTGTTATCTTGAGACTTTTCACAAAGCACCCATGAAAGAACAGCAGGTTTTTTATGGCTAGCTGGTGGCTGCACAGCTCTGGGTCCATGCAAGACAGCAGCACCGTCCTGGGCTTCTGCCCCAGCAGAAGATCTTGCTGAAAAAGGGCTTTGTCAAACTCTGCATCCCCAAGGCACATGTCAGTACTGCTCTTAGCAGACCCAGTGTCACAGTGAGAAGGTACCAGAAAAGCATGCATTATAAAGGCTGTAAAGCCTTCCATCTCATTAGCTCTGGCATGCTGTTACTTTGAAGTTTCCCTGGTATCTTACAAGCTGTGAGAAGCAGCCAAGCCAAATCTGGTCTGTTTTAAAGGACAGCCAGACTCTCACACAGGGACTCAGACTACGCAGCTGCCTGCAGCTCACACAAAGTCCCTATGTGGGACGGGTGATGGGTAAAACACCACTTGCAAAAAGCTGCCAGCAATGCCAGACTGGCCCTTTTCCATCTCCAACCTTGCAAGTACCTGTGAACAAGTAAAGACAAGGTTGGTGTCCTTCTGCTCCAGTCTACCCAGAAACAGATGCAAAACACAGCTCTGACAAGGTCTCAGCCTTGACTATTCCTATCATAGGCACAGCAGGAGCAGGCTGGAATGAACAGAAGACCCTGCAGAGCAAAGCCTGTTTCTCCTGTTACCCTGGGGAGGGGTCTTGCTCCATGGCAGACATCACCAGCCCTAACTTTGAGAGCTTTGACAGGCAGCCTTCACAGAAAATCCTTCATAGAGAGAAAAGTGTCACAAGTTAGAACACTTAAAAACCATGTACCAAAAAAAGGAAACCATTGGCAGTAGGCTTTGCTCTCCACCCTCTGTCACACTTCAGTTCTTAACGGTAAAGCAGGGTAGTGGGAGACACTGGCATCTCCAGTCCACTGTAGACTGAGTGAAGTGCTGGTCACAAATGCTTGGAAAGTATCTTGCACTGACCTTGGAAAAAGGTCCAGAGGAAGCCAATGACGAGTCTTCTGTCTCTAATACGTATGGATCCAATTCCACCTTCTGCTGCAAAATTGCAACTTTCACTGCAGTCGATGGGAATTACACCTATTTAACAGACGGCAGAATTGATTTTGTGATCTCAGGTGTCTGGGCCTGCAAGATTTCCAGCCCACATAACTTTAGATAAAAATCCAGCAAACCCCAAGATAACAAAGTCTTTGAGATTCCACAAACACTGCCTCACTGAGCAAAGCTCAGAAGTGGCTGGAGCACAACGCAATCACAAGCTTCTGCTAAATTACCTTGGGCCAGAAACATCACAGATCAGGACATTTCCAGCCAGGCTAGGGACTAATGCCATGAGAATTGCTACCTAAGGGATATTTTTATTGCTACTCCATTGCTCCCAGGCAAAATGCAAAAGGGACAATGTGTACACAGAGCTACAATTCCCATTTAAGAGTTGAGCCTATGCTTCACATCAAGCTGTTTGACTTTACTCTGCAAGCTTTGCTTGTCACCGTGCAAATGCAACAATGTGTTTAAGGAGATCCTGTTAACAGACAGAAAAAGTGAGAAAGACAGCAGGAGCAGCTGTCACCTGCTAAGATGTGGCTTTGCAACTTAGTCAGTGTCACATTGAGGACTGTGAAGTGCCTGACAGGAGCAAAGAAAGGTCACGGATATATTTCACTAGTGGGTCTTGGCACCTTGATGTAAGCACCCCCGGGAAATGGGAAGACTCCTTAGCTTTGCTCCCCTTTGTGTTCTCCTTGCTGAGCTTCTGAGGGCAAGAGGCTGCTGCTGGAGCCAGCAGGTGCCCGGCAGCTGGAGGAGTTAGATGGAGAGGGCAGGACAAAGACCTGAGGCATGAGGACAAGCATCTACTCCCTTTCTCCCATCATATTAAATGTTTTCTGCAGCATGGGAAGCCTCACCTCACCATGCTGGAAGAGCATGTGAGGGACCACCTTCCTCCCTGCAGCAGTGGGGAAGAGAAACCGGAGCCATGCTGAGCAACAGGCTGGGAGCTCAGCAGGGCTCAGCTTGCAGTGCCATCCCACAGCAATGCCTGTTCCAAACCTAAAGGCTGCCCTAGAGTCCTAAAGATGAATTAAGAGTGTTCAAGCAAGACTTTGGCTTGCAATCCCTGTTCCCCTTGCAGGACGCAGCCTGTGCTCTCCTCCTCCCTTGGGAGCACTCAGCAAGCGTTACTGCATTCAATTCAGCATCCCTTCCCCATTAACAGTAACTCAATACCAGTGGACCCTGCGGACCTGGGTGATGCATTGTTCCCGCTGTGCAGAAATTAGATTGTTTAGCAGGCACACTGGCCACAAACTGCATCATTTTGTTGGCTCTTGGCCATAGTGATGGTGGCCCACTAGGACAGGGAGTGAAAGCAGCTTTCAGGGAGTGGGTCCTGCTGATGGCCCACTGCTTGTCTCCAAACACAGACAGCAGAAAGAGGTGCTCTGGCACCCTGCAGGAGCCTGCACCATGCCTGGAGAAAGGGAGGCAGGGAGAAGAAGGAAACAGACACATCATCTCTCTTCTGTGGAGGGCAAGCAGTTAGACTGAAGGGATTTGGATCACTGCCCTTCCTCACAGCCTTAGCCAGGCCTCTCATTTGCAAAGGGAGAGATGCTCATGCCCTCCTGGCAGGCTGGTCAGCAGCTGCACAGGTAAGGGAACCAGGCACAGACAGATTAAGGATTGTGACCAGGATGCTCAGAGAGTCAGCAGTTCAAACCAGGAGTTTACTATACTCATTTGCTCCCATAGCTGTAGAAATCTTCAGCAATGTATGGCAAGGAACAGCCTTGTTGGTGCTCATCCTTGCAATTTCCAGTCCAACAGCCCAGTTGCACACCTACCAGCCTCCCACAAAGGGAATCACAGTACAGAAAACACCACAGCCCTCAGGGCCTGTTTTCTGTACAGTATCCAGCACACGTTAGCATGGTCTGCCTGGTGCATCCCTACCCTATGGTAACCACTCCCTTGTAACAGCTTGTGCCACACAACACCCCGAAAGCCTAGAGAAAGAGGTGCTATGAGATGGAGGGGTTTACTCCACTCACGAGCAACCCAATTCACTGCTGGAGAGGTACAGCCCCTGAGGAATAACACAAGGGAGAGAAGTTATGAGCAGACAGTAGGAGATGGAGACAGAAAAGCCTTCTTTGTGTTTGTTAAACTACTGTCTGCTAGCCACCTCCTTGGCAGTGGTGGCATTTGTGCTGTAAAGCAGTGCCTTGAGGCAGAAGCCAGCACTCCTGGAGTAACATCAGCACCCTTCTGAGATGCTGAGTGTAAATGCCTTGTCCCCAGAGGAGGCCGTGAGCACGCCCTTGCCAGTTGCCTCCTCAGCTGCAGGTCTATCACTTCCAAACTGCCCGAACTCATGGAGCCCCTCAGCCTCCCAGAGCCCTGTCTCACACTCCCCCAGCTCTGCAGACCATGCTGCCTGCCAGGAAGGGCTGCAGTTTTGCACTGCCTGAAACACCCACATGCAAGGAGGAAGGAAACAAGCAGAAGGGGCAGCTGGAGATGCAGGACATCTAGCCCTGTTGGCTAGACATGTGGCCAGCCCAGCCATGAAAACCAGATGGGGAGGCCGTGCGCCACAGTAACGGCCAGCGCTGCCCTCCCATTAACCCAATAGTGAGCATTACAGTAGGCTGGATCCTTCAACAGGGAAGGCACAAGGTGTCCCACAACTTCAACAACAGGTTTCAGACTATTAAACACACGACCTGTGATAGACTCCTATTCATCCCTTGAGCCAGATTCCTCAAAGTGAAGGTTGATCCTTGCATGTTAGCATTTACCGCTTCTCCCTTTGCATGTTCCCTCCTTCCTCGTAAAACTAAACACATGTAGGCTGTTTCATGGTCTGTCTCATCCAAATCAGTCCACTCACCACAGAAACACATCCACATGGGGGCAGAGCCCAGCAGCAGTTTAATGGTGTGTTGCAGTACAACTTGAGTAGGGCAGGAGAAGGAGGAACATTAAATATGCCTCACATCAGACATTAAAATCCTCCTGCAGTCATAAAAAGAAAGCCCAGAACAGAACATAAACCCATGGTGGTTTGTTTGCTGGGGTTTTATTGAAATCTCTAGGTAAGCAGGCAAGCCAAAAGACTAATGCAACACTGGATATTCACACCAGCACAATGAGCAAGACAGCATTTTGCCATTCACCTCCCACTGATGCTACCAAAGCACTGGGAGACGCTCCCATCTGTTCCCAAACCAGGGATTTCCTGCTGTATCCTGTGCTCTTGCCCCACAGCACTGCATAGGATGCTCACAGCTCTACTTTGATGCAGCTGAAGAAAGAGAGAGTAAAAAACCAAACTAGCAGCTAATGGCAAAGGGCTCCGAGTGCCCTTACATACGCACTGGTGGCAATAGTGCTGCTGGGCAGACACTGTTACACCAGTTCCCATATAAAAGGCATGAGTTAGAAACCCAGGGAAGGCAGCTTTTCAGTAGCTGCAAGGGACAGCTGGTGTGTCAGAGGCTGACGAGGGCAGGAAGCAGTGGGGACTTCGAGCCCAGACACAGCCCCATCATAAGCTGTTAGCACTCTCGTGGGTGTGAGTGCTCTGGGAAAGACTTGCCTTGAGAGGCCACCAGAACCAGCCAGGTCTGTAAATGGCTTTCCCAGGGCACCATGGCAAGAAGGAACTCCAGGTTCATCTGGCTGGAGACACACATGCTGTTGTCCTTCCTGCCGAGTCCAAATAAGGCAGGAAAATGACAGGGTTTGTTTTGGTGAAGAGTAGAAAAAAAAAAGAACAGCCTGCTCCAATTGTTTGGAGAGAATTAAGGTTACTCTCAGATGAAACATCAGGGAGCAGCATCAGATCTGCCTGGGGAAAAGCAAGTCTCTGCTCACTGGGGGGATGGTATTTTGTTCAAAGACCAAAGAGCAGTTAAAACTCAGTTCTGTGCTCTGGATCCAAGACAGGAATGGATGTGGTAAGGGAGCAAGTTTCATCCTGCAGAGTGAGAATTATCTTGGTTTTCCTTGGATTGCATTTCTCAAACTTTTTCTTCCCTCCCCCCCCTCCCCCCCAATCCCTTCCATAACCGAATCATGCCTCTTCTGCAGATGCAAGGCTGGCGAAGAAGCAGAAAGCATCCAAGCCGGGAGCCTGAAAACTTCAGCTCCCTGCAAAGCACAGGGAGCAGAGAGACAGCTTTGAATCCATTGAAGCTATGTGGGCTAGAGCACATCTGCCTGGCAAAGCTGCTCCCCTTGGTCCCCTCCGTTTCTCACACAAACTTGCCCTTAGCTCACAGGGAGAGAATGGAAGAGTTCCCATCATCACCACCACCTCCCGGCCTGCGGGAAGCCAGTGTTTTGGCCACAGTCCGCTGCACAGATGACCACAATATAGACCGTCCCCACACTGACTCCAACTTACTGCTACACTTGATGGGAATCTGTGGTCTGAGGACCAAAATGTAAACTGCTGCTCATGCCAAGGAGAGCTGCCAGGGTCAGCAGCAAGGGCCAGTGGAGGGAGGTGCAGCCCCTGGAGCCCATCTGTGCATACAGGCTTGTGCAGCATCAGATTCAGAGCTGGAAGAGACTGAGTTGAGCAGTGCCCTCCCCACCAAGTCACACCAAGCCCCCAGCAACATGGGCAGGCAAGACAAACAGGCAGATGCGAGTGAAGCTTCTAAGGAAGGCTTCCTCTAGCATTTCAGGGGAACTAACCCTGCCAGTGGTGTTACCTCATAAAAAATACAGTGTACAAGACATTAAAGAGAACACAAGAATACACATCTACAGAGACGGTGGAGAGAAGCGGGTGCTGTTTTCTATAGTCCTGAACCAGACAGAGCCTGATACGCTTTCTAGGAGAAACATGATGAATCAGTCTTGCACAACAGCAGGGACACAAAGAGGGTTATTCCAGGGACCTGTCACAGACTGCTGTGCATCCTGGGGACACACTAGGTTTCTATAGATACCTCATATACTTTCCCAGTAGGCATTTCCAAGCCATACTCCACAATATGTGCTACAAAACTTTAAACATTAATTGGAGGAAACAGCTTGCCTCAGTCCTTATGATAACTTGTGAGTACTATGCGTCCTTCCCTATCCCCTCTTCCCTCAGCAGGGGAGGGTCACTGACAGCATTTTCCCCCTACGACCAAGGCAAAGCAGCCCCCAACAACCTTCCTGCATGGTCCTACCCCAGCAGTCTCCTCGCGCCAGGTTGCTGCTTGGTGCCGCACACAGCAACCCCCATGGGAGCAAGCACACAACTCAATACTAGCTTAGCTCCATCTCCCCAGCAGATTAGCAAAGCACAGCTTGCTTTCTTTGCTGCAGGAACCAACACTGCAGAGGACAGGCAAAATGTTAAAGACAACAGAAACAGTGCAGTTCCCTCCTACTGCCTGTGCCACAGCGCAGGAGGAGGGAGACAGTGGAAGGACAGGGCAACACATCCAAAGCAATGCCAAGGACCTGCAGCTTGACAACTCTGTTTCATGAGTCATTCTTCTTTCTGCTAAAGCCCTGGAAACTGGTCACACTTAGGGCAGGGTTTGGACCAATTAGCTGGCCTGAAAGGCTTAAAATCCTGCACCTGATGGGAGCCAATCACTGATGCATGTCAAGCAAGTGGCACCTTGCATTTTAATTGTCCCCCTCTAGCCCACATTGCTCAGAAAGCCTGGCACAGCACTTTCTCTGCCTGTTGTCCAGAAAGCCATGCTACAAGCTGGAGAAACGGGGCTCTCCTTCCCTTGGCTATGTGGCCAGCAGCCCTCCTGCAGTGGCTGGCACCCTTGCCAGCTGGGCAGAGGAGCCTGATCTCTGCCAGCCCTCCCTCCAGCACTCTAGCAAGCCCTCCGCTGACTATAAAAGCAGCAACAGCACACTCCACAGCCCTGATACTGTTAAATACTCCCCTAAATACTCAAAAACGCTGCTGTCATTGTCCCCATACATGCTCCCCTCATGCCATCGACTGCGGGGACCTCTGCTTGACTGCTTTAAAAATCTCATAAACTTTCCCACTGTTTCTCAAAGCTGGAGTTACTGCTCTCCATGGGAACCAGGCTGGTTCCCTAAAAGTTATGGCCAAGTCAGAAATAAACTTGTGGTTTAAAAATTGCACAGACTTAAGATCTAAGATGCTTATTTATTTCTGCCTTCCTACCCCCTACCTCCCTGTAAGTGTTTCTGTGACCATCACTAAATTAAAGTAAGCATAACAAGGCTGAGAATTCCAGCCAATTTTAAAAGCTAAAACCAGCATAAGAAGAATCGACCTGTCCTACCACTCCCCTTTACTTTTATACAAAGGAAGGTTTTCCTTTCTTCTCCTCCTTACTAAAAGGATTTTTCCACCTTAGGCTCCCATATTTGGACAAGTAATGAAAACAGATGGCATTGTGTCACTGGTTAATATGGTCAGCTGAAGTTTAGAGGCCTCCTCCAGTTCTTACATATTTCGAGGTGATGTATTTCAAGACACAACACTGACTTTTCTGGCCTTCTCAGAGGCAGAGTGCATGCTCCTATGCATAAACAAAGGCTTTCCAAATCACTTCCCCATCTCTCCAACCATGACTTTACAGCTCTCGTTACCAAGACAGGCAAAACTCCAAACCTGGAGGTTTCAAGGCTGGCACGGGGACCAGCAGGAAGTAGTTGGCATCAGACCTGCTGGTGACCCAACAGACACTGGAAACCATGACCCTCCTAACCTTGTCATGTTTTTTGCTATTATTGACATCAAGAAAGCATCAGGATACAGCAACTCCTGCAGTGGGCTCTTAGAGAAGCAGCACCCATACTGGCCATCTCCAGCAGCAGCAATTGGGCTAAACCAGTTGTGAGCCCACTTGGTCCACAAGTGAAGCCCACTGGTGGAGAGAGCCAGCCAGCCATCCTCCAAGCAAACCTGTTCCTCAGCCAGCACTGGCAGTGCACAGAGGGAAGATGCAGGCAGGAGGCAGGGACCACCTTTGCCGTCTCTCCTCAGCTTTTTAAAAGACTCCAGGGAGGTAAGTGGTTCAACCCTCTCCTGCTAGCCTTGCCCTTCAGGGCAGGCAGATGTAAGCAGACTAAACTGCAGTAAAGAGGACTTCAAACTCCAGGACTGCTGCCAGACTAGTACTTTATACCTCAGCATGAAAAGTCAATAGGATATAGGGGAATATATGTGTGCGAATGCATATGCCTAATGGCACAACTCCTCCTAGGAAAGGGACCTCCTCTCCTCCCCAGGGCAGCTTTGACATGGCAGGTCTGTGCCTCCTCCCTGCACAGGGATGCAAAGGGAGAGCCTGCTGCACTGCCCAGGTAACCCAAAGAGACAGATAGAGGATGCCCAGCTCAGAGTTTAATCAGACATTTTTTTCAGCCAGTTACCTGGATTGAGCTTGATTCCCACTTGAGAAGCACCACCCCGCAAACCCCCATGACAGGGCCCCCCCCTCTGTATACTGTGCAAATTGGAATACAAATCAGAGGAAAAAGCTTTCCTCTGTTTGAACAAATTGCTATAGATTCACCCCGTCTCAGGTCAGAGCCCCCGATGGGAAATATTTTCACTGGCTGACTGCTAATAGACTCTGGAGCAGCCATTGGATCAATACCTGAATAAGAAAATTAGCCAAAGCACACAATCTGATTTTGCCTTGTTTTGAATTACAGCAGGTTTGTGTTTATTTCGCTCCCTTTTCCCTCCTTTCCTCTCTAGCACGCTTCCCCCGTCCTTGCTCCCTGGTTACCAATCTATCAAATCTAGTCAGATTTGTGGGAATATAATAAAGTACGTGCAGGAAGATGTAATGCCTTTTGAAAACTGTTTACATGCATTAATATTTCCTAGTGAAACTGCAGCACTGCCACTCCCTCAGAGGAGACAGCTCAGGAGCAACAGCAAGATTTTCACATACACCCCCCTCAAAAAAAAAAAGCCATATGCAAACAATACAAAAAATCCACAAAGCAGGAGTGGGGTGGGGACTGGCAGCACACTCACTCTCAGAAAACCCAACGGGTCAGCAGTGAGGTCTCCACATTGGGAATTAAAAAAAGAAAAAAGAAATAATAATAATAGTAATAGCAGCAGCAGCTCAGTCCTTTCATTTGATACTGGTAGCAATGGAGATGTGTAACTACACCTGGGCTAGATTTCAGATGCACAGAGGGCACAACAGACAGTAGAAGTCATCCCTGTTCTTAAAGACTTCACCAGCAAGGTAACAAGCAAAGCTGATGCCTTTCACAGGGATTCAGCACTGTGTTTCTGGCAGCTGAGCACATGCATCTTCCCAACTTTCCAATTCCTTCTTGATAGTTTAGAGCCTATTTCATTTTAATCTGGAAATGGCCCTACAAGAGGGGGAGAGGCAGAGAAAAAGAACGCAGATACTAAGCACATTTAAAAACCTACCAAACCAACTGTTCAGATAGGGCATGTTGCCCAGATAAAATTCAGTGGGAGTAAAATAATGCCTTCTACTTCCTACCCCAGCATCCCACTCTCTGTGGGACCTACAATTGTGTCAAATGAAGAGAAAGCACGACTCGATCTTCAGCTTCCCGCTCCAGCATGTCACGCTGCGAAGCAATGCCACCAACCGGGCACCCATGGAGAACTCAAAGTGTAAAGAAACCCCAGAGCATTCAACGTGAGATGAGGTCCCACTGTCACATTAGCACGCAGCAAGTGGCTTTGAACTAAACAGTCTGAGCGGGACCCGACATCCCCTTTACAAAGGTTACTGAGAAACTGCACGTCTTTCTTCCTACCCAGTTATTTTCTGCTACACACCAGGGACAGGGCCCTCTTCTCTTGACATGGTGCACAGGACAGGGCACCTGCTGGACACTCCCCAGGTATCCCAACAGAGACCCTGCAAAATGCATTTGTGAGTGTAATAAATATATATATGCACACACATACACACATGTGTGTACATATATGTGCACACACATACAGATTTTACTCCCTGTGGTATGTGGCCAATTTTTTTTTTTACCCTTTTCTACCATCTCTAACCCCATGTTAGTTTGTTATACTCACAGAGGAATACTAAGTATAACTATTACCAGAGATTATGCCGCACATAATGGAAAAAAGTACAAACGTCTACCAGTGTATCTTCAGTTTCTCTGCTGGCAGGCTACGCCAAGAATGTGCTAATTACAGCAGTGTTAATCAAAGAACTTTAAAGGGAAGGATAGACTATAAAGCAATCCTTTCCATAAACATCATGTAGCAAGGACAATCTCATTGAAAGAAACCAGGAAATACTGTTTTTTCACAAAGCAGCACTTACATAGTGGAAGAAGTCCAGTGGGGGACCACCAAAATAGGCAGGCAGGTAGAATATATGGCGTATGAAGAAAGGCTAAGGAAAGTTTGGGTGGTTTTGTTTATTTGTTGGTTTGTTTTTCCCCAAGCCTTAAAAAAAGACAAGGGAGATCTTAGCAGGGGTTGGGGGAGAAGGAAGATGGACACAGAGTCAGACTCTCCTCAGAGATGCATGGTGAAAAGAAGGGCAAAAGCCACAGGACGCAACACAGGAAATTCCTTTTAGCCATAAAAAGTTTTTCACCATGAAGGTGGTCAAAAACCAGTAGAGGGGCCCAGAGAGCTTATTGACCCTCCATCCTTGGAGATGCTCAAAATTCAACTGGATGAGGCCCTGAGCAACCTGCCTTAACTTCAAAGTTGTCTCTAACTTCAAAATAGCCCTGCTTTGAGCAGAGGGCTGGACCAGGTGACTTCCAGAGATTCCTTCCAACCTCAATTATTCAATGAACTAATCAAGGCAAGAACACACTACAATGGCACCTAGATAAGAGGGTTTGCTCTGTGCCCTTGCCCCCTCCAGTGGGGAAGAGAGGCCACACCACCTTAAAAATAAACACACACCTTGACTCAAGCTAACAGATTTCAATTTAGAGGTGTAGAAGCAAAGTAAAATACCAAAACCACCAATGAAGACTGTCACAGACATTAGACTTATTAATAATGTATTTTTAATTTGTTTGGGGGTTGGCATTTTTTTGTTTTATTTGGGGGGGAAGGGGATGTTTGTATACTGTTGTTTTTTTAATTTGTTCCATTATTGCAGATGTTGACAGAAAGGAACAAGGATTTTTATGGTTTAGGGCCTCTAAACCAGCCTGCAGTCCAGGCAATAGAAATTTCCAGGGAGTGGAAAGATGCCACAGATTAGATGCAAGCTTTGTCCCAAGGAAACTAAACTGTAGGGTTTCTTATTCCTTTAAAACAAACATGGATTTCCCTCTCCCCTCCATCTACGGCACTGATTTTCATCATTATGAAGCTACTATATTGTTTTCCCCCTAGAGGACCATAAAACCCCAAAAGAGCTTCTTGGAAGGTGGCCACAGAGATCCCCAAACAATGCAAAATATCACCACTTTTCTCAGGCAGGGATTCCCAGGGAATCTAGGGGATTACCAGAGAGACAAGAGCAGTTTTCCCCAAATGGATGAATGATGCCTTTGCTGCAATGCCTACAACCGTACTGCTCACCTAAGGCACCTCACTGCTGCTGTCTGTGGGCATGCATGCTCCTGGGGGAGAGCCACCAAATACTGGAGAGGACCAACAGACCAACTCTGAAACGGGAGGAGTCACATTCCTGAGAGACTGGAAGGAAACAAAGAAAGGTCACTCTACAATTTAAGTAGATGAAGGCTTCATGCAATTCTTTTCTTCAGTAAAGAGAACTGCCCTTATCTCTATTCAACCCAACCATCCCCAGATGCTGCAGAAGTACTACAGTTTTTCAGTTATTGCTCATGAGTTACTTGAGAAACAACAAAACACTGACCCAGCAGCAACACACATTATGAACACACGAGTATCACAAGGAAACAGCTTCCTCTCTCCACCCTGGGAAGTTTAGCATCCAGAGGTTGTTCTGTCCTGGAATACGGAGAAGTTGAGCTTTGGCTTCATTTCAGCGTCAGCACCGGGCTGACAGGTACCCTGGCTCCAGGGGACACACCAACCCCAGGGCACCCAAGCGCTCACAAACCTAGACCCACATTTCTCCCTGGAGGGCGGTGAGAAGATGGACAAGTAATCTGGGAATGTATCTGCCCAAGAAAGAGGTAATAAATGAAAAAAACCCCAAAACAAAGACGGCAATAATGCCTGCGTGACGTGGTTCAGCCCCAGCCTGCAGGTCAGGGCCACGCGGCCGCTCGCTCACCCCTCCCGCGGCGGGGAGGGGAACGGGCAAGACAAAGGCAAAGCCCCGCGGGTCGGGGAAGGGGCCGGTTACGGGACGGCAAGGGGCAGGGAAACAGCAGCAGCACTGGCAACGGAACGTTCACACGGGTGAGAACCCCAAGCAACTTACCGACCCGACGCCCAGCCCGCACTCAACCGGTCCCGGAGCCGCGCCGAGCCCGCCCCTCCCCGACTGGCCCCTTTTATAGTCACAGCATGACGTCACGTGGTATGCAATAGCCCCTGGCCAGCTTGGCTCACCTGTGCTGGCTCCTTGGGAAAATTAACTCTATCTTAGCCAGAACCAGGGCACTGTGTTAGGAATATCATGGACTGAATTCGTGTGCGTAAATCTACGCAGTTAGTTGGCGAAGGAGGAGGGTGGGGCTGGCGAGGTGTCTCTAAATAGGAAGGAAAGCGGAGCGAGGGAGCACTGGGAATCTGGAAAGCTACTTGACAGGAAAAACAAACCAGCTGAAAGTAAGTTTTTTCTCTCACTCTTGCTCTAAAATGGAAGCAGTGATGACAGTTCACGCCAGCAGAGTAAATGCAAGAGCAGAGGTTGTTAGGATGGCTACAGAAGCCGCCCTGGAAGACTGCAGCCCTGCCTCAGTTCACAGCTGACACCCAGGAGCTCACCCTTGAACCCAAACTCCCAGCTCCCTGATGACCACCAGGCTAGGTTCTCACCCCAGTGAGATGATACATTTAACATTAAATGTGTATGAATAATTACAAAAATATTAACACAAAGGAAAGGAGAGAGATGGACACAGCAGAAAAGTCCATCTGCTCTGGAGTATTTAGCAGGGCAATCAAAACACGTTATGCCTAGGTCCTTCTCAGATATTTCTCCAGGAGTGACAAATGTAGCCTGACTACATTTGACAGAAAGAGCCTAGATTCACAGCAACTTTGGAGGCCTGTATGCACCCACGCAGCTTCCACAGCATACAAGGTATTTGGAAAATAAAGACCAAAAAAGCAGAGGCAGGGTGAGGACCTACAGTGCTGCCCAGACCCTTCTGCCTCCCACACAGAGAGGCAGCCCTGGAGTACCTGAGCCACCACAAGAATCAGCCATAATCCCAGGAGGTGGAGGACAGCAATTTGTCATGCAAGGCATTACCTGAGGGAACATCCCTTGGTTGTAAGGGCAGCACCCCCCACCCCGCTCAGCTGCCATGTGCCACTGGTCTGTATTTAACCCTTAAAAGTCAACCATTCAGATTAAAATCAGGAGGGTCAAGTTGCAAGTATCAACCCTCCAAAACAGAGACCAATTAACAAGCACAGCTGGTCAAGCCACGTACATGAAGACCATGAGGTAGACCGATACCCCAGTAAGGGAGAGGGACACAGGTAAAGCACTCTGCTATGCCAAACTCTCCGGTCACCATTCCTTCAGCAGGTGCTGAAGATACTTCTGGAGAAGCGCAGAGTGTTCAAAAGCTTTGTGGAAGAGGGTCAGGAAAATACCCCTCACCAGCACCATGCCTGCTACTTAATCTTATTCATACAAAAAGATCAAACCAAGCTTCCAGCTGCTGTTTGCCTTCAGCACTATGACTCAGTATAAAGGTATCGATGGCAGCATTTCAATGCCACTTGGTTTTCCCTTGCTGCTGCTTCAGTGGTAGAATTACTGTTGTATTTGGATATTTGCATGCGGGGAAGCAGGGGAAAAGGGCTTTCTTCAGTTGCAGACCTCTTGCAGGATTTTGTTTGCATACTCATTTTATGTGCAAAAGCATACAGTTAGGCTTTCTTTGCAAAGCCCTCTCTCACAGAGCCAATATGTGTATTTAAACTAAGTGATAATGTATCCCTTTAATACAGCTTTTATTGTTCAAACAAATATTATTATAAGCAAAGTGAATTCAGCAAGGATTCTGAAGGTGAAACAACAAGAACCAGGGGAAGAGAGAAAGCAGAGAAGACAACGAGGACAATGGAACAAAGACTCCTCACCACTCCAAAGCCAAGTGAGATCCTGAACACTAACTCTATTTATGTCCCTTCCTTCTAGCTGTATTTTTTAAGGCCACCAGAAGAGTTAGGGAACAAACGTAGCTGACAAAGGCAAGGAGAAAAGATTTCAACCACTGTAATGCAATTAAGCAATGGAAAGGAACACAACACATATCCCAACACAACAATCCTGCAGGAAACCAAAGGACGGAGAAAAAAAACCAAAACAAACCCAAACAACTCTTGCCAGCTACCTCCAATTCACTTCAAGACAGCAAGTCATGAGAGTGACAGGCTTGCAGTCTCCAGGAAAGGATACTCAAATAAAATCATATACTCGAGAAAACAATCAAAAACTTTTGGGGTAGGAAAGAGTGTTTTTGCCATTATTCCAGACTGACCAATGAAAGCAGAGAAATGACTTGCAGAGAGTTGAGCTCTAGTTCAAGTATACTAAGAATTATCCCATTCTGGAATAATCACAAACATAATCCAAGTCCTCCAGAGTAGTGGGGTTTGAAACCAAAGTGTCCAGACACTTTTCAAGCCCAGAGAAATGAGGAATCCCCCTACAGAAACCACCATCTCAGAGATTAGATCCAGAAAACCCTGACTACAGAGCTCAGCCTCTCCGGCAGCACGTCACCTTGCTAGCCCGAGTCCCGAGGCACAGCCCTCTGGTTGTACAAAGAAACCATCCTGTTGCTTTACGAAGAGGGTTCACACTCAAGGATTTTCTGTGCTTTGATGACAGATCTGCTGTCGGGTTCTCTGACAGCAGCTCACCCGGGGCAGCTCAGGGGCTGCCCGAGAGAGTGGCAGCAGCCCAGTGACCACAGCAACCAGCCGTCAATGTAAAGATGCTCACCAATGCATCGACATGGAAACTGCCACAAAACTAAAAAGGTCTCGAGTCAAAATTTAATGGTGATGGGAAAAAAAAATAAAACAGATGTCCATGAAAACCTGTAGAATACTAAGACGACACCACACAAAAACTGAGGTTGCCTATCTATGCTGTCCCTTCACATCCAGATGGAAACACCTCACTAAAATCACCAGCTTCATCTTCAAAACGTCTGTCCAAGGCAGACAAATGGCACCACCTTCCATTCACACAGGCAGAAGGCCAGGAGAAACTAACAGACCTGGTGGGGGAGGTTTTTGTGATTTGTTTTAAGGCTTTTTTTTTTTTTTTAAACGTACTTGGCTTACACTGAAGTCTTAAAAAAAAAGTCATAAAGAAAGACTGACAGCGACAGGATCCAAGCCATTACATGCAGCATTTCAGGCCAGCGTTTTTACCAGAGCAACAGCTCATCTGGATTTAACTCCCTTGCCTTAGAATTAAAATGCTATCTACATGAGTAGCACAGCCGAGCCAAAAAGCATAGCTGGGAAAGCAAATCCTCTGAGATTTCCCCCCACCCTGCTTCTAACTTCTGTTTTCACAGAGGATCTGAAGAAACACAATCATTCCTCCCAGCCAGACAGTAGCAGAGGCTGGAGTCAGAGTCAGCTTTTGCTGGTGGGTCACGGGCACAAGGGCTGCCTGCTCACACCCCCATGGCTGCATCGCTTCCTTCTGGGCTAATGAATAAAAAGTCACCTGTGTCAGCAAGGCGAGCAGGTGTCGCGAAGCCCACGTGAGAACTAAGACCTTCTATCAACAAAAATCCAATCAGCCAAATATGCCTCAAAAAGTAATTACTATAACTTTACCTGGATATGACAAAAAGGGAGAAATAAAATACAGGAAAAATCAGAAGAGTTAGTACAGCAAATGAGCCTCTTAATTACAAGCTATTACCCACTCTACACCACCCTGGGATTTGGGATCCAGCATCCGTGTTACCCGCAGCTGCTTCCCCACAGACAATGGCAATGCTCACAGAGCATCCAGGACCTTAAAAAAAGTGTATAGGAGTACATATGCAAAAGCTACGTTAAATCCTCCTGTCTCTTGCGACGGGGGTGCTAAGACTAGCCCCCTTTTACCTGACCCTGGAATTACAGCTATGAACCTCTGGGAAATGTGCAATCCTGTTAAGTCAAGGCTTCCGCCTGGCGGGGACGGCGGTTCTCACTTGCTCTTCCAATCCCTCATTTTCAACAGCAACAATGTCACGGGTATTATCATGAGGCCAATGAAAGAGAGAAATATTCTCACTCCTAGAATTTACACACCATCAACAGCATCCATTTCTTTTCTCTCTCTCTTTTTTTTTTTTTTAAATCTAGCAATAGCTAGACACATTTCTTTCTCATTTCCCTGTCTACCTCACCAAGCATATCACAGATCCTAGTACTTTTTAGCACCTTCCCCTGCTTCCTCCTTCTGCAAAGATTTTATTTAGGCCTAAGAAGCAAAAAGCTCATACGGTGGTTTCCTTCCCCCACCCTCTTCACTTACTACTTCCTTTAGACTTGCTTTGAGACAATCAGATGCAATTCTTTAATTAAAATCCTTTCATTAAGAACTAGCTCTGCTGGAGCTTTCCTGCACGCCGCTCTACACAAGGAAAGTAAGTTTGTGACGCCGTGATGCAGGGCTCGCTCCTCATTTTTCTTTACTGCTCTGTTAAGTGTCTGTGCAAAATGCCCTGCTGACCCATCTGAAGCTAAGTGATAAGCAGCTGATCTACTGTGTTTTACCGAATGTCTCTTATCTAAAACCATCTCCTTAAGCAAGCCATATGCTGCAAACATACTTTGAAATGTCTCCATAATAATCTAAGCAGAACTGTTTGTCAAATAGCACACGCACTACTGCTGGCCACTTGGAATAACCATCAGCCACAAGTAGGTACATATGCTCATTGTGATCTGCAAAAATCAGCATGGCATCTTTGCCAAGGCTTAGCAAATGCCAGAGTGGTTTCTAGTTTCAATAACTACCATTCACTTTGGCTAATTTCTCCTTTTACATGGAGTTTCAAGACTGATTACCGACCACGGATAAGTAACAAACTGCTCCTTTCAATTTGTTGTGGTGATATTCATGCCTTTTACCCAACATCCCAACATGAAAGATTTATGGTATTAATCATGCACATCATAGTAAACAGTCATTCTCTACTGTCGATTGCATTTTTCTGCTGGAATAAGGATGAAAGTCTTGAGCTGCTTATCATTTGACCAGCCAGAAAACAAACTATTATTGTGCTATTTTAACCAAAGCTGGAGCTTAGTTTCTATGGGTAACGTCTTCGGATGCAGCTACATGGTTCAGGAGCTTGACTATCCCATTTTGAAAAACAATTTAGAAGCTTAATCACAGCTAAATGCAGGGCTTGTCTATGCAAGGAATTATTCAGGAATAGCTTTTCAAAATGAAAGATTAATTCTAGACCTGTTGTCTAGAGACTCTGTTTCACAACAGCAAGCTGCATTAAGCCAGCTTGCATTCCCGCATTGCAAGCTATGCTTGCTCGAAAGATACCACAGAGCAAGAACAACCCTGGCATTTGTCTTGCTAGAGCTAGCTACCTCAAACCAGTTGCTGCTAAGCCACTGCAGCCCTTGAGCGTCAAACTGCACCCCACAATAAGCCAGCTAGTTGGTTTCTAGTTATCGCTGTCCGGTTGCACAGCCAAGAGTTGAGTCTGTGCTGCAATCCAAAAGCAAGCATGAACCTGGTGCAGGTGCCCCACGACTTATTTATCAAGGACTGGAGCGCAATATGGTGCTGCCAGGTGACCCCTGGTGCAGGGGGCTCAGCACACACCGCAAAGCCCACTTGGGATGTTTCATAAATGGTTGGAGCCCAGGCCAGGCTGAGCTCCGCGCTGTTACAGCTGTACTGTGGTCAGTAGCTGGCACAGCTAATTTAAAGCTAGCTGGAGAGTGCACCCACAAGTTACAGTCCTACTTTTGCATAGGGAGAGTGTACATGCACCTTAAGTCGATATGTTTACAAAAACATCCCCCTAACTCCACTGTCTCATGGCATTGGAAAGCTCCTGTATTCTTAACCCAATTTCCAAGTATTTCTCATTTGTAGAGGTAGAGGGAATAGCAAGGCGCTGTCTTTCACTGCACCTTGAAATGGGGATCTTCCCAACCTACAGCTAACACCACTGCCCACTTTCGAGTCCCAATTTCCAGAGACAAAAAGGTCTCCTTATTCAGCAATTATTTGATGATTGATCAATATAATCTCCTTCTCAAACACATACTTGTGAATTTTAGTTGCTCTAAACATAAAAGAAAAAAGGTCTCTTTTGAAAAAAAAAACAAACCAAAACAAGAAAAACAAGATCATTGGCATCGATTTCTTTTGGCCTGCGTTAACATTTGGGTACCAAACACTAAAGATTTCTTCTTCCTATCTTCATACTTGTAAGAAAAATAGGAATGTGGCTTAGCACATACTTAAAATAACAAAATGTGTTGGAATATTCAGACTTTCCTTTTGCTTCTTCAAAAGCTGTGCTCTGCTCTGGCATCCAGAATCCTTGATTCTGAGATAACTGGATCAGAGCCTGTTTTCAATGGCTTATTCCATCTTATTGAGAATGTATTTACCTTGGATCTATCAGACACACGGATTGCACTTAATTCCAGCTGCACTTTACCAGAGAGAAAAGGATGGTTAACTTTGCTGTGTTCGACTCTCCGTTCTGCCATGGGCAAATTACTTAATCTCCATCTTATTTCCCCACATGCAGAGTGGAATAACTCTAGGCAACAGGGGCATTGTAAAGGTGGAAGTTCATAGATATTACAGTGATGGGAAACACATAAACCCACAACGAATACTACCTGTGCGCTCAGAGTGATTTTTCAGGGTCTAACAACCACAGTGGAAATGCCCCAGAGCAGTTCAGTTTTCTAAACACCCCAGCTGGATGCCCTTGACTGGCCCGGGAGTTCAGTCTCCCATCCCCAGCTGGCTCTTGCTGCTCTGGTTACTTTTGTGAGTCTCAATTTCTCACATTTCCGCTATTTCGAAGGATGATCTGAGCCAGAATAGTCCATTTATTAAACTTAGCGAGAGACAGTCATTCTTCACTCTAATTCTACAAATGCTTTTTTCCACCGTGCAAGGCACGCAACAAGCACCAGAAGGTGAAACAGCATTTGTAAGCGAAAGCCATTTTGCTATGTTTCTCAAACATCTGTCTGAATCACATCTTTGTTTTTCCTTTTTATTTCGTCACAAAGGCACACAAGAGATGTGCGAGATTCCCATCCACATTTATTTTGAAACAATTTATGCCAATTAGTGAAGGACCATTTCCTTCCAAACAGGAGCAGCAATGGCAAGCAGCTACTCTGGTATTAAATGTCCACCTGCAGACATCCTAAAGCCTCTCTCACAGCTTGACTTTAGCTTTCAAAGTTATGTCAGTTCTTCCTTAGGTGACATTTGCTAATTTGTCTTTAGAAACTGCCGTTCTTACTGCACGTTTGTCAACTGCTATCCTTACTTTGCCATCATTTTCATTTACACGAACCCAGCAAAAGTATCTGCATGCCATTTGTCCTACCCTACAGCTCACAGCGGAGGGAAACCACAAGCCAGCACATCACAGCCAGACGGATTTTTAGTTACACCAGTGCTGTCTCCCCTGTGAAAGCTAAAGCAAAGGGATAACAGCCAACACCACGTCCATGAGTGATGGAGTGAACATGAGTGAAAGGAGCAACAAGAAAGCAAGAGGCTGACCAGATCCATAAAACCTGCTTGAGATCCTTGCTCGCCACCTTCCTGCACCCTCTCCCTGGAGGTCTGCAGCCCAGCACAGAGCCATGATCTGCTCACAGAGCCATGCTGGTGACTCCAAATCACCAGACCGCCCCAGCACCACCATTGTCCCGACTTATTTGTGACCACTGAAATACATAAATGGGTCTACACTGCTGTTCATTACTAGCACAATAGTAAGAACACAGAGTGCTTTACAGAAGCATACAAAGGGATCATCCTTCTCAGAGGAGTTTAAACATTACTAGACCATAAAGCTCTCTGTAGATTTTGGGAATACAATCATACAAGCATACACTGGAGGAACCAGATTGTCTAGTCTAGAAGAACAAGTAGAAAAGTTAAAGAAATAATAATTTATTATTATTATTATTATTATTATTATTATTATTATTATTATTATTGTCAGAAGACAATGGTGTACTAAGGTAGGGCCCTTAAGTCATGTTTTCCCACCGGCATCAAACATGGCATCCTCTGCCATGGCACCCTCAGCTCTGCTGCCTTACAGAGCCAAGGAGATATATTACAGCGCTAATGCCCTCACCTGAACACATTAGAGGCCCCTGTGGCCAGCTGCCACCTTGCTGTCTTCTTTTCTGCTCCTGCCAGAGCAAGATGATGCACAAGGGTCCCTCTTCCCTCATATCTGTTCAGATTTCTTTAACCCTACCTTCTTTTTTTTTTTTTTGTCTAAACCAAAACCAAACAAAAAACCCAAATGAACAACAACAAAAATGAAATACCCCAAAACACAAATGCACACATATATGAATAAAAAAGAAAGGGAGAATAATGTTGAAAAAGCTAACTCAGGATTTAAGAGGCCTGCACTCACTTCATTATGTGATCTTTGATGAGAAATGGACAAGATGCTCCTGGAAGGAAAGAATTCCTGCTCCACAGGAATATTACAAAGGAGGGAGGGGGGAGAAAAAAAGATCATGAACTGCTTGGATACAATGTGACAGAGCTTCAGACCCTAAGACAAACCAGAGAGGGATGCAAAGCAGCGTGCAAGCAGCCAGCACCGACAAAAACTAGAAGCAGCAGCTCCATCCCGGGCGTTCACTCCCGTGAACTTCGGGCTCGCCCCGGCTCTCGGGAAGACGGACAGGCAGGGTTTTCCCCAAGTCCACCACGGTGGGAACGGAGAGGACGAGCTGCCTCCGGGCGTTCCTTGGCGCTCAGCCGACGCTGCCGAGCCGAGGCCGGCCAGCCCGTCACCCGGGGACGCGCTGCCAACCCGCCCCACGCGTGTCCGGCAGCGTCCCTGTCCCTGTTCCGCCGGGACACGGGCGCTCCCAAAGCAGCGTTTCGGTTTCCATAGGGTTTGCCCTGAGCAAGTCCCGGCACCCCGCACTCCCCGGGGGAAGGGGCGCACCCCCGGGCACCCCCCGCCCCCGCCACCGGGGCGGTGCAACGCCTCCCTCTGCCGGGCAGCGGCGGAGCGGCACGGCCCCGCCGCCCAGATGTGCCCCTCGGCCACAGCTGGAGAGGAGCCCGCAGGCAGGACGCTGAAGGAGGGACAGCTTCGTTCCCCTTTCCCTTGGGCGAAGGGAAAGCAGGAGTCGCCTGCAGCCGGCGCGTTGCACCTGGGCAGAAGTCAGGAAAACCAGCGGGGAGTCAAAGCCTTCATTCCAAGAAACACCCAGCGCTCTGCCTCCAGCAAGTCCTGTGCCAGCTAACCCGTTGGTAACAGCCCCTCTCTGACCTAACTTTTGTAGAGCCAAGATCAGCTGATGCCTGGGATCTCCCATTCCTGGCTCCACTTCTCAAGTTGTTTCCTAGCTCTTTAACGCAGCACTTTTGATCGTCAGCTCCACAGGTTATCACAAATTTAATTTCTTCTTTTAAACACTAAGCAAGAGCTTGGCTATAAAAAACAAACCCCTGTTGTTCCTTCAACCCCTTCCCCCAAATAAAACACAAATGAAAGCTTTCTTCTTTTCAAAGCGAGTACTTTGGATCCTAACAAAGTAAAGATCTCACCAGTTAAACATGGGCACAGAGACATGAAACGTGCACACCATCCTCTCCCACCTCTTTGCAGCACATCACACTCTCTGGTGGATCCTGGAGGCCCTGCCAGATCGGCATTCTGCTGTGCAGCATCAGTGCCATATGCCCCCCCGCCCCCCTCCACAAGCCTGGGGGACACTGGCGTGTTTTCTCCTTCTGAATTTAAACCTGTGCAACACCAGCAGCTGATGACTGGCCAAAGGTGGCCGGGGCACGGGCAGTTGATGTATTCGCCTTGACTGCCTGAGAGCAGAAATGGTCTCAAATTTTCCTAATAGTTTCAGTCTACATAAGACCTGGGCTACCAGCTATAGCCTAAAGAAACCTGCATTGTATTACCAGATGCAGTTACCCGCCGCATCGCCGAGAACAAAACATTTTCTGCTGTCTCTTTTCTGGAAGGAGCCCATCACAAGCTGAATGCTCATCTTCCTCACCGCAAAATGCAGCCCCCTCTGAGAACACAACACAGCAACCCCTCTGCACAAAAAATACCAATATCTCACCTATCCTGATGAGAACTTCACCAATCAACTGTCTCTCCAGAGCTACACAGGCAAACCAGTTGACTGTGGACTTACCTTTTGCTGGCTAAAGAAACCTTTTGCAGGTAGGGTTCAGGACATTTCCACAAACAGAGTATGAAACACCCTCTACCCCAAGCAGTCTTTCACTAGTAGAAATGCATCTCTGTATTGCTTTTGCCAGCCCATTGACATTGAGCAGAATGCAATTTTTCCCCACCACTCAACTCTGCCCTCCTCATAACAAGTCGTAGCCACACAGACAAGACTCTTAGGCATAGACTATGCTTAACAAACCAAGAGAGCACAGTACGTGTGGAGGGAGGGACTGGAAGCCTGAAACTGTGCTATTCAAGAAAGTAGAACAGCAGTGACTCCAGTCTAAACAGTAGGGCTTCTGGTTGATGGGAAGTGTCACAAGATCTCTGCGTTTCAAGCATGGAAGTCACTTTGTCTTGTACCTTAAAAATAAGAACAGCATCCTCAGCGGCACAGCATCCCTTACTGCCACTGCTGAATTGCTGTCTGTCTACTGAACCTCCAAGGCCATCTTCTGCTGCATCTTCCACTTATCAGGAGCCACTTATTATATCTCCCTCCCCTCTCTCAAACTCATCTGAAATATATATATATATTTCAAAAAAATCCAGTGCAAACCTGACACGGTGATAATTTTAAAAGCTATGCTGCTCTTGTCAAATTATTCAACATCTGTCTTCATGTTCCCACAAAAATTAGCATAGGATGGTGGTTTCTGATGACACCTATAGTGAAATATTTTGACTTCTACCAGCAAGTTGCAAACAACCTGTCAAGAGGATAATGTCAGTTTTCTAGTACTGCATATTAAAGCCAATTGAGGGCTTATCTGGTGTGTGAAGCTACTGACCTGACCTAAAAACAGGGGCTTTGGTGTCACAGGAGGGTGAATCTGACACACTACAGCTGGAGAACAGCAAGGCATGCTGAAGCACAGGGCTCGACAGATTTAATGCCTTGACCTTAAAGAGCTGCTAAAGAACCATGCAAATCTTGGACCGACCCTGTCCTTTGGTGAGGCTACTTCCATAGCCCTCCAGTTACACAACTCATTCGTGTAACCAAAAGGCTACAGCCTCAGCCACCATAGATTTAAGGGCTGGACAACAAGGAGAAATGACTGAGCAGAAAGGATATGTGTGTGTATATACACACACACATATATATAGTTTGGAGGACCACTGCGCTCATAAACCACATTTTCCAAACAGAGCCAGCCAGGAAGTGGCTCACAGGAGCCAGCTCCACCACTACTTTAGCCAGCGATGTGCTCACCCATTTGTGAGGGTGCAAGGTTGGGCACAGGGTGCCCTGGGATAACAGCAAGGTAGCTGAAGAGCTCCTCATCTGGACTCCTGTTCCCACTGGCAAAACAGCCATAGGTAGAGGCAGAGAAGGACTGATCCAAGTCACCAGGCTCAAGGTTAGCATCAAGTGTGTCTCTGCCCCCAGAAACTGGCAGCAAAAGACAGGCATGCACACAGGTTGCGAGAGGGTGTGAGACATCCTGCATTAAAACCTCTAGGAAAAGAGGCTTTTACTCTACAGGTGAAAGGAGCAGGAAACAAATCATGTCATGCGTACATGAAATGAAAAAGTACGGATGTTCACGGCCTAAGCCCAGGATATGTTTTACCATGACACTCCTCCATCGCAGACACGAGAGCATTCTTCCACTAGATTTTTTGGCTGCCTGTAGTGGCATTTCATGGGTGATTCAGTGTGATGGTGTCTCTTTAAAGAAAGAGCTTTACTGGGTCATTTATTCCCCACCTCAGAGGCCAGGGCAGGACTACTCCGTATTTTAAGTGCTTCACCCCCACCAGTTTTGAGTGCTTGAAGTAGTGCAGCCCACTCAGCCCCTCCGATCATGGTGCCAGGCAGCTTTCCCTGCTGCCCAGTCTAAACCTGCTTTTTATTCGCTTTCCATCACCTTGCTGTAGCCCCTCGTCACACACTGTGATGCCCATTCCTGAAACGTCTTTTCTGCAGGTGAATTATGAGAGGCAGGGGACAAAACATCGTGCTCTTTTATTCAGCCTGAAAGGCTGCTGCTGATCAGCTGGACTGCACTAGTCGCAAGACAGCCCAGAAATGTTAATTATATACTGCACATGGAGTAAACAAAGCAGCAGCCCTGTGTATGCTCTGAACCAGAGCTACGCAAGTCCCGAAGTCTGCAAGGCTGACTAGGAAGCAAGAGGCATACTCCTCCCTTTGGAAGCCCTCCCTATTCTCCCCTATCAGTCTAATTTATAGCCTTTAAGTGTTGATAACTCCAAGTCTGGAAAGGCAAGTCCCCTTTCTCCTTACCTCTTCCTCCCTCCCCCCCAAATTCTGACATTTCCTGGAGATCTGTTACAGCTTCCTCCTCATCTTGACCAGCAGCATTAATGCACCAGGATTGAAAGACACATGGAGTTTGGGAAATGGGGTACCACAAAAGGCTAATAAAAGTTGCCTTTTGGCAGTCTGCTGAACTGCCTTCCGTATCAGGCCAGCCTTATCTTACTGCAACAAACAAGGCTGAAAGGATGGGATCAGCTAATGAGGAGAGGGTTTCAGACACACTTCAGTCATTACAACAAATGCCAATTTATATAACAAGCCTCTTCAGGTACCAGGCTAAAAGCACCTTGACTCCTAATTAAATTGCACCTCCATTGCAAATGCTCCTTTCCCAGAAACCCCCTTACACACATTTTATTTATACCATTCATCTCAATAAACCTCTCCAACAACTCCGCTCTCCTAGACAGAGGTCTTTTGTGCACATCCATGTGGGTGTATTATTTAAAGGGTACATCACATGGATACTTTATCTAGTTTAATCTGATTTAATCTCAGCAGATTTACTAAAGTGAAATATATTTATAGACTCATATAGATGCCTCTCGTCATCTCCATGGCCATAAATAAATATTCAAAAGCAGAAAAACAGATCTGAAACATGATACTTGAGTTCCCATAATTTCTACGTTAAGTGCCACATGAGACTGACATTCACAACACAGAACACTCAAGTACAGCTTAAAGCTATGGTGAGAGACTAACATTTAGGACAAATCAAAGTGGAGGGGGGCAGTGGGACTAGTTTCTAATCCTACCTTAGTTATCCTTGCAAATATAACTGTATCAATCCAGCTCTGCTTGAGCCATCAATAACAGCAATCTCGCATCCAAACAGACAGCGCTGGCTGCTCAAGGCATGAAATCAGTGCAGGGTAGTGGACTGACGGCAGGATGGGGAAAGACAATATGAAAACTATTAGTCACTGTAGAAGTTTGCAGATACGCTGCTCTGGGCTGCACTCAGACAGCTGTGTATTAAGGCTCCCGATGGTCTCAACAGATAGTTTGAAGAGGTAGGGGAGGGGAGAGGAGGGAAGAGACTGGATTTCTCCTTTGTGTAGTTAAGTAAGAGAATAGATAGAGGTAGTGTACCATTTTTGCTTAAAAGGATGCCTTCATCTTAGTGCATGTCTATATCTGTGCTTTCTTTTGTACACAGCTTCTCCAATCTCTCTCAGAGAAAAAGACACATCAGTAAGTTATTCTGAAGATCTAATTTAGCATCAACTCTATCAAATGCAAGTTCACTGAAGTGGATGAAAAAATACAACAGGCAACTTTCTAAGGCACATTTAAGCAAAACCAGTTTTTAAGTGGTCCGTCTTGCTACGATCCTGAGCACAGAGGCCATTCTATAGCAAGTGACAGCTACTCAGCAGCAAGCACACTAAAACAAAATAACGGAAGTTTGGCTAGAAGCAGATTACCTGTGTTAAAGGATTAAATAACCTGCCCTGACCAGGTTTCTGTACCACAAACTCATTCTATTCCTCATCTTTCCAGCCTTCAGAGTGTCTTACAATTTTCCTCTGGACATGCAGACTGGGAGAAAACACGTATAGTGGGAGGAAGAAAGAAAAAAGAAAGGAAGCTAAACAGCCTCTATTTACAATGGTTATTTTACAAAACGGACCCAAACTCGAATTAACATCCCAGCCCTCATGGAGAAAGGAGGAATTGTTTCCATTAAAGAAATACATCATTAAAAAGTGACCTACAAAGACTTACCCATAGTCAGTGAGACTGAACTGATCTTTGCCAGAGCTCACACAAGAGACTGGCTGCGTGCTGTTAAAAAAGGGGGAGCGGGGGGGCTGGATTCTCTCACTGGGGTCTCTCTTCAGAGCTCAGAGAGCTTGGCTTGTTAGAGGCAGAGGCATGCCTTCCAGAAGGACTTTACAGCAACGCACAACTGAGTTGTAAGCCAAGATAAAGCCGGCTTGTTATGAGAGGCAAGTCTTGTGGGTTGCTTTTATTTATTTTTTCCCAGTGTATTGGAAATGCAGATCTTGTAAAGCAAGAATTAAGAGAGGGATGGGAAAGGGGGGCTGCACGGCTGGCTAAAGTAAATCCCGCTGGTGTCTCAACCCAGGGCTTGTGCTCAGCGGGGGCACGGGGTGCCATCCCCAGCCTCTGCCCCCTGCCCTCCTCTCTGCCCTCGGAAGCTGAAGGGCTGCGGGAACCCGACCTCTCAGGCGGACACTCGTGCTTGCCATTTGCCACCCTGCCTGCAAACAAGGAGGGGAAGTAAGCACCATAATTGCAATAATAATAATAATAATAATAATAATAATAATAATAATAATAATAATAATAATAATAATAATATCAAGCAGCTCGGTATCAGCTATACCACAGACCACCCCCACGGTGGAAAATCGGCAGCAAAGTTCAATAGGGTGTAAAAGCAGCCTCACCCTTCGCCCCCGCGGGGCTCGCCGCGGGTGGTGCGGGGGAAGCCGGGGCAGGGCGGGGTGCCGGCCCCGCCGAGCCGGGGAGCACCGCCCCACACGCCGGCTCGGCGGGGAGCGGGCTGCCCCCGGCAGCAAGGGAGACCCCCGGCAACCCGGCACGGAGCCCGGCGAGGCAGCGGCGGCCGCCCTCCTCTTGGCTTCCCCGTGCCGGTGCTCCTGCGAGGAGGCAAACCCGCAAGGGCAGCGCGGGGAGCGGATCCTCCGTCCTCCCCCTGCCCCAAAGAAACTGCAACTCGGAGGTGCTCCCAGAGCCGCGCCGCCGCGTTTCTCACGCCGGCATCAGCGTGGCGTCCCCACGCGAGGCGGGTGGGGGAGAGGGGAGGCAATGCCGGCGCCCTGGGTCGCTCCCCGCGGCAGCTCTCGCTCCTCCCGGCTCCGGGCGCGGCCAGCCCGGCGGCAGCCTCGCCAGCGGTCCCTGCGTGCCATCTCGGCGGACTCGTAAATCGGAGGCGGCCAGGGGTTACGGCGAGGAATTATGAAATAGCTACAGGCGCTGGAAGCCCTATTGCTGCGCAGATCTCTCCGCTCAGGCTGCGACGAGCTTCGCCGGCATCGTTTACTTTGTCCTGCAGGTGCTTTTTAACTTTGATCCCACCGCCGCCGTCTGCGCCCGCGCCCCCCCGTCCCCCCCTCCCCCCCGCAAAACAGCGACCGCGACAACATCTCTTACCGTAAACCCCTTGTCCTCTGCTGTACACCGGCACCAGAGACAGGAATAAAAACAAAATCAGCTCCATCTTCAAGGCAGAGCCTTCATCGCCGGCGAAGAAAAGCAGCCAAAACAGCCCAGGCAGCATCCGGCGAGGGAGCGAGGAGCAGACGAAAGCCTCCCGAAACGCCGCCCCATGCGCCCCGCTCCGCGCCGGGCACCGGCGCCCCTCGGGCGGAGGAAGGGACCCCCAGACACACTGGGGCCGCCTGAGGATAAAATTTAAGAGAGGAAAAAAAAAAAAGGAAAAAAAAAAGGAGGGAGAGAGCGGGGGAAGGAGACAGGGAGGGCAGCAAAGCGGAGTGGAGCGCCGCTTCCCCTCGCCAGGTTGCTCAAGGATCTCCAGGAAAATGGGCAGCCTCGCCCGCTCTCGGGGTACGGGGAAAGGCCAGCCCGGCGGCACCGGGCAGGGGCAGGGCCCGGGCCGGCCCAGTGCTGCCCCCCGGCCGCTGCGGGAAAGGGGGTTTCTTTGTTCAATGGGAGCCGCCGAGCGCTGTCCCCAAGTCCCGCGCTGCCCGAAGTGCTGCCAACTGGGGCCAACTTGGGAGAGTCCTCGCCCTCCCTCCTCCCGACGAGGCTCTGGCCACAGCCCCAGGAGCGAACGGGGGGAAGAAGAAGGAGGTGGAGAAAAAGGGGGGGGGGAAGAGAGGGTGGGGGTAGGAGCCAGCTGCTGAAAGGCGGAGGGAGAGGTAGGTGATTCTCTCTCCTCTTTTCCAGATCTTCTGGGGAGGGGATTGTTGTAATTAATCAAACCCAGGAAGGATTTTTTTATTTTATTTTTTTTAAAGCGGCTCCCAAGAGCTCCCCCAGCTGCACTGCATCGCCCCAGCCAGCCTGAAGGGAGAAGCAAACGAGGAGCAGACAGACCACGCACCCTCGCTCCGCCTGCAGCTCAGCCCGGCTCTCCTCGCCTCCTCCCCAGCCTGCCAGGTCCTTCTCCCTTCAAAACTTTCTCTGATGTTGTGTGCTGGGCTCGGTCGGGTGCTTCGCCTCCGCTGCTTGCCTGCTCCGCCCGCCTCGCAGATGATTTGCGGCTGTAGAGAGGTCCGTATCGCTCTCCCTCGACGGCTGCCGGAGCTCCTGGTGGGAAGTAACAGGGGCTGCAGCTGGAAGGGAGCCGACGAGGAGGGACAAGAAGCTGGAGAAAGTGGCTGGAAACCGCTTGGCAGGTCCCTGCCTCACCGCTTTTTCCTGAAGCGCCAAAATCTCCTGCAAAAGTTGTCGGGAGCGTCACCGCTTCCCGGCCGGCCCCGAGGCCCTCCGCTCCGCCGACCCCCGACGGGACGTCCGAGAGGCACCGTACCGCGCCCCGCCGGCCGGGCTGGCCTGGGGCCGCCTCACCCCTCCCTGCCTGCTGGCTCTGCCGGGTGCGCCGTATTTTCTTCTCCTTCGGTTCTCCAGGTTTTTCCCCTCCCCTCTTCACCATTTCATTCCCCTTCGGTTAAAAAAAAAAAAAAAGACAAAAAGAAAAGGAAAAAAAAGAAAAGAAAAAAAAAGGAGCCAATTAAAGCAGCCGTGCTTGGAAGAGCCCTGCCTCCTGCCCAATTCTGCGAGCCTCCCCTCGCCCCGGCCCAATTAGAGACAACACCACAGGGCTGGGGAGAGAAAGGGACTTGCTTCGGGCGGAGAGATCAGCCGTGAGCCCGGGGTCCCTCCATCCTGAGGACACTCGCGGCAAGGTCGGCTTCTCCCGGGTGGGACCTGAGATATGAAAAGCCCAGGGGCAGCGGGGGACTCGGGGCGGGGGCGCCTCCTGGCTTGCATGGGCAGCGAGCTGGGGTCGGGGGGCAGAGCAGGTTATCGGGGGTCTCCTGTGTTAGCGATGGCTGGGGCCAGCAAAGTTTTTTTGGGCCCCCACAGGTAGGTTGCAGGCTGGCGGGTCTGCCTTGTGCATGGTGCTCGGGAGCGGCGGGGCGGGGGACCGCGGCGGGGCGGGGGACCCCGGTGGGGCGGGGGTGCTGTACGGGCCCCCAGCCTGGTGCGTGGCTGCGGGGGTCGGCGATACCCGTGGGACTGCCGGCCCTGGGCTGTGCTGATGCTCGTACATAAAACCTGTAGCGGGGGACCTGTGTGTTTCCCCCCCGCGCAGGGCCCGGGGCGAGACCTCCGGCCGGGAGCAGGAAAGAGATGCTGCGCGACGGCCCCGGGCATCACCACCGGCACCGGGGGGCTGCGCCAGCGCCCGGGAGCGCCGGTGCGGAGCCCTGCTTTGCCATCCCTATCTCCATCTGCTTTGCTGGGGGCATAAAACGCTGCTTCGGGGGAGCCTAGAGCCGCTCGCCCCGCGGGGCTCCGGAGCCGGCGAGCCCACTCGTGCCTGGCTCGGGGCCGTGGCAATGAGCCCAGACCGTAAAGCGGAGCCAGCGCCGTGGAAACCCCTCTTAGCGGGGCGTGCTGCTTCCCGGGAGCAGGCGGGCTCCGGCATGCCGCTCTCCCGGCGCTGGCTCCGCCGAGGCTCCCGGGGACGGGCTGATGCGCCCCGTCCCTTAGCGACGCCGGGTCTCCTCCGCCTCTTCCCCGAGGCTGGTTCCTGCGTGCTCTCCCGCTTCGGCCACGCGTGGACTTGGCGGCCCCACGCCGCTCATGGTGCTCCTCTGCTGCGCGCTGCCCCCGGGTGCTCCCTGCCCCACAACCTCTGCATCAATGTCTGCTCGCCACGGTAGCTAGCGAGAGGGGCTGTACCCGAAGGGAAAGCGGATGGAAAGACGTACCCCAGCAGGCACTGAGTTGCCGTGTGAACAATTCACTCCCTGGATAAAAATGTAATTAAAAAAAAATAAATGTTGAGATATATGGCCCAGAGAACGGCTAGCTGCTCAGTCACGCTCTAACAAACAAGCAATTAATAGATATAGCCGCTAATTAGGAAGCAGTTATTCCTGCTGTAAATGGTGCTCAGCGGGAGAGAAAAGCGATAGCGTGCAGGAGGAGGAGAGCGGCGTCACGGACAGGGCAGCTTCACCCCAGTGACCGGCAGCCCCGCATGCAGGCGGCAAGGCAAGCGGATTTCCCGCTGCACCCTATTCCCTCACTTGTCCGGATGTCGCCAGTATAAACCTGCTTGGTTTGGTTTGGTTTGGTTGGGTTTTTTTCTTTGTATTTTTTCCCCTTTGTAACCGAACACTTCCCAAGAAACTGTGAGCTTTGCTCTCTGAGGTGTCCTTTTCAAAGATGACGGCATGGAGCAGGGCACTTATGAAAGCACCTGATGTGAGCAAGTTTATTTTTTTAATACAATAAACCCTTATTTGAGAAGGATTTAATCCTTCCCGCAGTGGGTGGTGGCAACATTAATAAAGGGTGTACGGGTAGAAGGAGGCAGCCTGCATTAGGAGGACAGGCGGAGCAGCCCCTTTGCCAGGACATGGGGAGAAGCAGGAGCTGCTGATGATGAGACAAATTAAAGTTGTCTGCATCTGCATGAAGCAGGCTGAAAGCAACACGGGGAAAAGAGATGAAGAGATGTTTGCAGATCCAGGAAACTTCATGGTGATAAAAAGCCCATGGAGACATGAGTCTTGTTTTTTCTACTCATAATTTTGAAATAAGGATATTTATGGGGCATTTTGTAGCCTTTCCATTTTATTTTTTTTTTCAGGGATTCTCATTAGATTATGGATTAGTGCCTCAGACTTTGAACGAGTATGAGTTACATATCTGGATAATGAGTCTAAAAAAATTAATCCCCAAAATATGTCCTTCACACCCCTTTTTTGTGTTAACATTCAATGCACATGCTCATGTTTCATTGGCACAAATGCTTATGAAAAAACGAATTTCAAAGTAAACTGCCAAAGTATGTGAAACAACCCAGCTTTCTTTTAGCAAATAAAAGTATTTGTGCCAAAAGTACCTTTGAACTCATCCAGTTAGGGAACAGTAAAAAAACTATAAAGTGAGACTGTTTGTGAGCGGTCCATTGAATTAAAGGGAAAAATAATTGGATAATAAATAATTAGAAAGAGCTGTCATCTGTCCATGGATATTCTGAGTGGAAAAAAAGTACTGCCAAAACCCAAGTACATAACTGCATTTGCTAAATAAGGTAATTAATAATTATTGGTTGAGGCCTAATAAATCATAACACTCATAACTATGGTGTTTCTAATGGGTGACCTCAAGCCAGCATTCCCATGCACACTTGCTAAGCAATCTACTTGTCATAAAGAAACCATACCTTGTAGTGATTCTACTTGTCAGAAAGCAAAGATGAGGGATTTCTTTCCTCCCCCCAGTCTGTTTCTGCAGAACATATTTGTCCCATCTTTCCAGCTGGAAGTCAGTCTCTCCAGTCCCTTCTCAAGACCCCACTTGTCAAATGAGTCCTGTCTCTTTGAAATATTTATATGTACTACATCACCTATATTTCACAGCTACGTTAAGAGGTTGACAGTCTCTGGGACAGATGTGGTGTTCAAAGAGAGCAAATCATATATAGCACAATGTCACCAGGCAAGAGACGATTGAAGAACTGTGTGAGGCCAAGGTCCAGTTGCAAGAGCATTAATTCTCTTTGTGTCAATGTTTTCGTGCTATAGTCTGGTGCAGTCTGCCATTTATTTCTTTTCTGGGATGATGCAGCTATCTCTGGGCCCCAGTGATCTCTTGAGCTTGTGGCTTGACATTTCTGTCATCTCTTTCCTGTTCATTTTCTTCTCAGCACCACATCCAAGAATGTCACCAAGATCCTTGAGGTTTGATCTCTTCCTTCCCTCCCTCCCTACACGCACATATGGAAGTGAGTACTGCCCAGCTGGAAGCTGTGCTGCAGCATTTCCCTTGCTGTGGCTTACTAAAACGGAGTAGAAATAGAAAGTAAGAAGGGAAAAGGAACACAATGGGGCACCTTAAATGCAATGGGCACAGCCAGGGTGACTCCAGATGCTGCAAGAGAGGTGAGAGTTGAGAAGGGGAAAGGCGGAGGACGCTCCAGCACTGCAGCAGATATTAGCAGGGAGATGGGAAAACAAGGGAATTCTAACTGCAGCACAGGTCTGCATCAGGGAGCTGAGCACACAGGGGTGCTCCTGCGATGCTGCTGTGCCAGGCTGAGCTGGGGCAGGCTCTGCAGCAGCGCAGCACAGGGGCAAGGGTCCGACCCAAGGCAGCGAGATAGGGCAGCAAGAGAGCCAAAGAGAGGGAACCGGGAAAGGCGAGGGAAAGCTGGCGTGAGTGGGGAGGGGGAGCCCCGTCGGACTGCTATAAACAAACTGGGGGCAACAGCACGAAGTACTCTGCAAAGCACAAACTGCTGGAAGATGGGAAAGCATAGGCAAGGCTACAATGACAGGATGCATTGAAACTGTCCATTGTCTGTTTTATTTCTGTTTAATTGGTCTTCACAGAAAAACTGTAAAAAAAAAATTAAAATGCTAGTTTCTCATTCTGAAGTGCTGGAATCAGCATCTCCTTGGGAACTCCCCCCCAGCCTAGACCAGTGCTTCCCACCATCCTTAACACTAGGCTGGTGCTATTACTGTCCCAGATCCTCCTGGGTATCTCCTGCTTCCTGTATGAAGCATGCCAAGATAGGGCTATAAATCCCAAGGTGTCTGCTTTGCTGTCCTCGGTTCTCCTCACCTTCACTCCAGGGAATACACCTATGCTGTGCTCGCTTTCTTCCCAGATGCATTTTACAACACTAGTAGTACCTCTGAGCCTCTTATGGATTCTCTGCTTTTTTGATTAGTTCTCCTCATCGCAGAGAGTGTTTGGTACTTGAAAGGAGTGATGAAGGAGTCCATCTCTCTTCCTCACCCAGGGTATTCATCCTGCCTGAGCTCTACCACCCTTCCTCCCTAACACTTCCCTGATGCAGCCAGTCTCAGGGCCATGCTGGGATTTCTGGCAGCTGGTTGCTATTGTATTGCATTTTGCAATTCCTGCCTTTACCCAATTATACTCTGATAAACTTCTGTTTCCTGGTTAAGGCTTATGGGAAAGCCATTGCCATCCCTTGCCCCTGTGATCTCAATGTGTGGCCACTCTTCTTTCCTCAGCTCAAGTGCTCTCTCCCACACACACCCCCCCCACACCATCCCACTTCTTGTGCACTAAACCCATAGGCTTTTAACTCAACATTTTGTACCAGTTTCTATGCTTTTTAGCCTATATATCTAGTTTGCCAGAGATCCTGCTGGTTTTTTGCTCTTGTGCTTTAGGACAGATTGGGGCTGGTATGGGGGTGCAGACAAGTTTCTCAGCATCCCTGGGAGCTTCTTTTTCCTGTTTCACCCTTTCTTTCATCTTTTTTTCCTCTCTGCCTCCTTCTCCTCCTGCATTCACGCTTTCTTCTTCTTTCGCACCCTCCTTTTCATGTGTAAAAAGTGAGTTAAAAAAATGTCAAGCTGGTGCTGGTCAAAGGAACTTGTTCTCCCTTTTTTCCGCTTCCTTTCATTGCCTCAGCCCCCCTTTCCTAGCACACGTCTCCCAGAGTGCACTGGAGAGGGATGCTTTTTCACAGAGAGCACATACAAAGGATTTGGGCATGATTCTCCCCTGTTCATGCTCTCTGCCACCGCCAGCAAAGGGTGCATTGATTGCAGATTTTGTCAGTGCCAGGCAGATAATCTGAAATGTGTGATCTCTGCCCTGCGGTGGAGGTGGTGGTGCTGGGGAGGGTAAAGGAGCTATTCCTGAAGCAGATGCCTTCAGCCAGAGAGTTGTGTTTGAACCAGTTGTCAGCACTCCCAGGAGACTGTGCTACTTGAGTTTCCCTTGAGAGGTTTTAGACACAACTCACAGAATGGGGATGATGGATTGGCATGAGTCAAACTAAAATCTACATAGGACAACTCTTAGATGGGACCTTGCTGTTTGGGCCTTGGTGGAGGCAGCCTTTGGCCACAGACAGTACATTATGTCTCCTACAGCCTGACATGAGGAGGAAGCCATCCTGCAGAGTCACTCTTGTGAGAGTGCTCAGGTAAGGCTGTGGGCTTACATGCCCCGAGACCTCTTGTTGGTGAGAAAACACCCCAGCTGGTACCTCCTCACCTCAGCTGCCCAGTGGTCACACTGGTTTTTGGGAAGCTGATCTGTTATCAATACATTGATTTAAAATTACACACAGGAAGTTCGTCAGTCCCTGTTTGCCCTCAGGCAGAGCCACTCACACTTCAGGAAGGTGAGCATCTGTGTTTTTCATGTAAAAAGGAAGCTGCAGAGAAAACTATTTTTCTGCCAGAATCTCCCCTCGCTGCTGATCCCAGACCACAAGAGATGGTTACAGAAAGATTCAACAGCGTGCCAGGCAGGCTGCAGAAAAGAGCATGCAGTTCAATGCCTGAAGCAGCCCCACTACTTTCTGGGGAACCAGTGGTGCTCATCAGTGGTGCAGCTCTCCACCGGCTTCTCACTGTAACATGACAATGAAGAAAAATTGAAATCCAAAGCTGTCAGGAGCCTATGCACTCTGCCACTGTCCAAACAGCTCAGGCAGTCAGACCTTTACTGGTATGGGCTTCGTTCCACCCAGGAGAACGGGCATGCAGTCCCCAGCTCACCTGGGCATCGCCAGCTGGTTTTGCTGGAGATATCTGAGTCAGCCCAGTTCCCAGTGGAGGCTTCCTCCTGCTCTCTTTCTGGCAGCTCTCCAGCTGATCATTATTTCCCTTCACTACCACAAATCCACTCTCCTGGCCTGACCCATCTTCCCTCTGCCCAGGCTCCTTCCAGGAGAATTATAAATAAGCACAACTTCAACCTGAGTTTTGGAAATTCTGGGGCCAGAGCTCTTGTTGGAAATATAGTGGCCTCAATGTACCTATCTCCTCCAGAGGTACTCAAAGCTAGATGTGGACACTCATGTTTTAATTCAAAATAACTTTTATGGCCTGTTTTACTGTCACACCTTTCTCTGCTTGTACGTATAGCCCAGGGTGGCAGGTGAATCCATCAGAGGGTTTCCAGGCTTAAGAGAGAAGGCAAGGAGCTGCCTTACAGGGCAATGCATGTCTCAGCGCCACTGAACTTCCCTGCCTTGGGTCTGTAAGCTGGTGAGGACTGAAGAGATGGAGTGCTGCAAGTCTTACCCCCGTGAGGGAGGACTCTGAGCTCATCTGCTAGGAGCCTGGGTCTCTCAGCCCTCATTTACGTTCTCCAGCAGTCTCTGTTCAGATACCACTTGCATATACACTATTTCATCTCCATGTTTTGACCCCGTATGACTTTAAGGAAACTTGGATGCCTGAAGTCCAAGTGTCAAGAGAAGTGTAGAATGCAAAAAACCAAGGGTATTTGGCCTATCTGACTTAATCCAAAAGCCACTGTCTTGTCATGACTCAAATCTAGCCCATGGTGCAAAACTAGCCCACAACACTCGGCTCCTCTAAGTGAGTTGGAGAATGAAACCTCTATGGTTAACTTGTGCAGAAGTAGTTTCCTTGTTGGATGCTGTATAAGGTCGATGAGCTGCCCTTGCAAGTTACTATTGCCTCTTCATTTTCAGGTGGCGTCGGCTGCTGCTGGAGCTCTCAACTCAAGAATCCAGTGATTTTTGTCTTTGTGTGAACCTGTATGTACATGCACACACACACATGCACACACATATCCTTTCCCCTCTTGTCCAGTGACACACCACAGCTACATTTTTAACAAACCACTTGTTCAAGTCAAAATATCTTAAACAATTCTTTGCACAAATCCAGAAGTTGCAAAAGAAATGTGCAAAGAAGAGAAAACATTTGCAACCGTGCCTGCTGAAAGGATGCTTTAAAACACACACACCACACCCCCCAAGGCTTGCTGCTCCCTATCTTTGGGGTGTTTTGGCAGCACAATTCCATGTTGCCTCTATGCTTAAATATACTCACATCCTTAAGGCACAGTCGCATCCTTGTCTTTCCTCTGTAACTTGATCCATTTTAGAAAAAAACATGGTAAAAGACTGTTTCGACTTACCATGAGTATTTATAACACAATTCTCTAGCAAACCAGAGTCAGAATTAAGTAACAGAGCAGAACTAAGTAACATGAGATGGTACATACAAGAAATTAACAGAAAAAACCCTATTGGGAGGAAATTATAGAAACACCAACCGCATTTACCAAGGTGTGTTTCATCTGAGCTGCTCTAATCATTTTAGAAAAGCTGAGGCTGGGGCTACCTGGGGACATGATACAGGTGTGCGGGTGCTGTGCAGCACTGAAGCGCTGGAGAGGCACAGGTTACCAGCAGAGCTGTTCCTGCCAGGATCACCCATCTCCCCGCTGCTCCCAAGGAAATGAATCCGCACTTCATGCGGACGGGTTTTGCTGGCAAAGCCGTCTCAGTCATGAGTTGCACCCCTGATCAAAAGTGAGTATCAGGGAACGCTCCTCTGTGTGAGGCAGGAGGGGATGAAACACAAAGTCAAAGTGTGACTCACCCAAATTCAGACAGCGAGGCAGAGACATGAGCAGAGCTGGAACAGAGTACCTTCTTCCCTCATTTCTCAGTGCGGCTGCAGACAGACAGCATTGCCACTGAACTGTGTATTCCAATGTATAATTACTTGCTTATTAGCTGGCTAGCTCATCATGCCAAGAAAGTTAGCGGGAATGCGGAGCAAAGACATTTCTCCTCTCCCTGTCTTTCAGACCAGAGAAGAAATGACAGATCATACAACCTGCTGGGAACCTCCACCTCCTCCACCCTTTATAGGCTGGCAGAGGTTGAAGTTTGATTGATTTCTTAGTTACATCTACTCCTCAGAAGAAAGAGAAAAAGAGCTAATCATGCTAGCCTGATACTAGAGCCAGGGACTCTGATGGTTGTGGCTATTACCGCTCCCAGAGTGACGTGCTGGGCACATGTGCCTGATGGGTGACCTCGCACTGAGCCGTGAAGATGTTGGGAGCAACCAGCTCTACCACACACTGTTGCACAGTACCTCACAGAGTGGGAGGAATATAACATAGAGTGTCAACCTGACGTAAAGCCAAACACAAGGCCACCGGAGCCAAGATAGGGCTTGGCTTACCTATTGTATAGGCAGCACGTCTTTTAAAGCTTGAAAATGTAGTCCCCTCTGTTGTAACCTCCCTCTAGGGGCTCACCAGGCACTGCAGTATTTTCATGCACATCCCCTCATGTCTCGAGCGTTGCACACTCACCCCATGGGTTTCCAAAGAAGTTTCTCTGTGCAGCTCCCCAGGTGGCTGCACGCTGGTGAAGGGGGAAGCGATTCTCCTTGCTAAACTACCCCTGCATCCAAACTTCCCCAGGAAAATCAGATAAGGGTTTTGAGTAACAGCAGCAGACTTCTCTACTAGCAAAGTCAAGCAGGAAAATTAGTGGAAAATAGCATAATTTTTATATGGACCAAATCATTCATAGATTATGGAGATAGAAGGAAACACTGCTGGTCTGACCTCCTGTTCTAATCAGAGCGCATTGTGAGGAACAACTTCTAGTCCTGATTTCTGAGAAGCCAATAATAAACCATTCATTTGTATTTCACACAGAGCAGTGCCATATTCCATCAGCATGCACAAACCGGTATTCTGAAGAAGAATACGCATTTGGGATCAGATTTACAGCTGTTCAGTAGCCTTCAGATTTGCAGGTAAAGCACAATATCTGACTTGCTGGAAGGTTTCATGGCATGTGACGCTGGCACTGAGGAATAAATACCTCTGATTTTCCCTCTCTGATTTCTCCTGGCCTCTGGCATCTGAGGGAGACTGAGGGACACAGGAGTCAGCTCTCCGCCCAGCTTCAGGAGGGATTGGGGGAACCAGCAAGATCCAGGAGAGAGGGAGAAGCAGGTGAGAAGCCAGGGCAGGACTGACTCAGGAATTAATGGGGGCTGGCAGAGAAAGGAAAGGGTGGGAAATGCCCTGGGGGAGGGATGAAAGAGGGACAATGGGGCAGTCTGAAGCACGGGAAGAGAAGCAAGGAATGGAAAGATGGTGTGAGCAAGCGGACAACCGAAACTTGGGGAAAGTCAGGATGTAAGCTGGCGCTGCCGTGGCATCAATGGAGAAGGGACTGATGGCCCCAGGTCAGGCTGAAATGGGGTCCTGGGCCATGGGCAGTGTTGGGGGAAGGCCCGGGCCAGGGGAGATGGGCAGGGTCCTCAGGACCCTAGCAGCTCTGCCCCTTCTTTCTGCTCAGTCAGCCCTTATTTTTCTCCATCCCACCTTTTGGCACCCCTTCCCTTGCTTCACACCCTGCCAGACTTCCTTTATGGTCCTGCCCTTGCAGGGAGCCGGAGTGGTTGGAGGGGCCGATAGGAAGGTGAGGGGGGAAGGGGGTGAAATGTGCCTCCCTCTGCCTGAGGAGCCCGTCCAGCTGCCCTGGGCACACCTGGTCTAGGGGATAACATGGAGTTTGACCACCTTAGCTGACAAGGCTGAGCTCATCCCTGCTCCAAACATCCCATGTGTGGTGTCTCGTGTTAAATACCCTTCTTCATTCACCATGCCTGGAGAAAGTACCTCTGAGACCCTAAAAACAGCAGACATTTTGATGGAAGATGCCTGAGAAAGAATATTTTACAGGAACCAAGAGATGCCTGTGTCTCTGGAAAATGAGCATTGGCCAATCAAGAAATTACCAATAGATATTTCTCATATTAGCACTTTTTTTTTTCCTTGCTTGTCTTGGTGGAGAATCACATTTCATTTTCAAAGCGCAGTTCTACATTTATCATCCCTGATTTACTAAATTGCCTCTTGCAGAAGCAGTGTCTAACCTACCTTTATTTAAGACTTTGCAGGATAATGTGTTTGTGTTGGACTCAGAAAGGGTCACAAAAAAGTGGCAGATGCTGTAAACATATTGAAATGGAGGTAATGTAAATAATTTTAGATTCAAAATATTCCTCCTTAAGTAACTAAACACTTTCAGAAAATATTGTATTGTTAGTGAGACTTAAATCTAAAATCTTGAAGCGAGAGGAATTTTATTGTCTTTCTACTTTATTTTTTTCTTAACAGGGATCAAAATCAACCTTTCAATAAGCCTCTCTTTGTAGTCAAAATAGAAGGAGGTGAAGATACCTCTATAAACAGAGTTGGCTCAAGGCTTATCAGCAGGGTAGGCAAAATTTAATTTTGCAGCCCAAGGATTTTCTCTTCACCCTTGGGCAGGGAAAATTCAGCTGTGTGGCAGCAGCAGAGTGGGTCCCTCCCAGGATATGTTTCTCCTTTTCTACCCCCTTGATACTGCACAGCTCAGGGGGAAAGGCTGGACAGTCGGCTTGTGCCTGCTGCAGTGTGCTGGTTTTGGCTGGGATAGAGTTAATTTTCTTCACAGAAGCTGGTGCAGGGCTGTGTTTTGGATTTGTGCTGGAAACAGTGCTGATAACACCGGGATGTTTTCGTTACTGCTGAGCAGTGCTCACACAGAGCCAAGGGCTTTGCTGCCTCTCACCCCACCCCACCAGTGGGATGGCTGGGGGTGCACAAGGAGTTGGGAGGGGACACAGCTGGGACAGCTGACCCCAACTAACCAAAGGGATATTTCATACCATATGGCCTCATGCTCAGCATATAAACTAGAGGGAAGGAGGAGGAAGGGAGGGATGTTTGGAGTGATGGCATTTGTCTTCCCAAGTAACCGTTATGTGTGATGCCCTGCTTTCCTGGGGATGGCTGAACACCTGCCTGCCCATGGGAAGTGGTGAATGAATTCCTGGTTTTGCTTTGCTTGCATGTGTGGCTTTTGCTTTATCTATTAAACTGTCTTTATCTCAACCCACGAGTTTTCTCACTTCTACCCTTCCGATTCTCTCCCCCGTCCTGCAGTGAGGGGAGTGAGCGAGCAGCTGCATGGTGCTCAGCTGCCGGCTGGGATTAAACCATGACAGTCTTTTTTGACAGTCAACATGGGGCATGAAGGGTTTGAAATAATGACAGATTTGATTGGAATGTGCTAGATCAAATTTATAGCTGTTATTGCTGTTTAGGTATTAATTGACCGGCTCCTGTGCTTGCCATGGAGCTTGCTTGCCTTACCATGTATTAGCATCTAGTGCTCATTAGTGGCTGTTTTTTGATTTCGCTGCTTGCTGTAGTGCTGTACTGCCTATCACCTTACAGTGCTGTGCCTGGGAACATTTTGATAACAGGAATGGCGATGTGCCTGGGCTTGCAGACAGCCAGGGCATCGCTGCTGTTTCTGTGCTGCAGCAGGTACACCTTGAAGCATCAGTGGTTGTGCATAAGGTCACGCTGGAGCACCCCAAAGCATGTGGCTATGGATGAGCCCACAACAGAGCAGGTTCACTTCTGAAGAGACTGTGCCTGTGGGCAAGGCCACGCTGGAGCAGGTATATCTCTGAAGGCATTTTGACTCATGGAGAAGGCCATGCTGGAACAGGTGCACCTCGAAGCGACTGTGGCTGTGGCTAAGTCTATGCTGCAGCAGGTGTACCCCTGGAGAGACTGTGGCTCATAGATAAGGCTCCACTTGGAGCAGGTACACCCCTAAGGGACTGCAGTCTGTGGGTAAGTCCAGGCTGGAGCAGTGGCAAGGGGAGGAGTTTGTTGCAATGTTAAATCCGATGGTCTCGTCCAGCACATGCAGCTATGGCCATCCCCAGCTCTTTCAGCCCAGGAGAATGGGGCTGCTGGTTGCCCCTGGCAGGCTCCCACCTTTGGCAGCCAACGGCTTTGCCTATGCCTGAAACCAGTCCTGTCTGTAATGAGATAGAGAAACTCGCACCTGCAAAGCCAAGCCTGCAATTATTATCTTATAGCTGCAAATGTAGCCTCCCACTTAAATGAAAGGATGCAGATAATTGGGTTATCTTGTATAAAACAAATTCTTCTGCCCTATAAACTGTAGCCAGTAGACGTGATGCAATCTCACTGTGCCAGGCTGGAAAGAGGGGTGTTGGGAATGGAGGTGGCTTACCCCCAGCAGGAGAGGACTTCTCCTGTGCCCTTAGCGCACACACACGATCAGGGGATCGTGACATTCACCCATATGCCCCCTCCCCATTTCAGGTCCATGGGAATACAATCAAGCCGATGATTTCCAGTGAAATCAATAAGAAAGGTAGAGGGCATCAACAAAATCATTAATAATTTCTCTCAATTATAATCTAGTTTCTTCAAACACAGCTGTTGCTGGAGCCTCCAGCCAGAATTAATGATATGGAAAATCTGAAGGACAATAAACAGTGTATTTGTGAGCTAAAGGGATGTGAACAAACAGTAAACAAAAAGGAAAATGTCAAAGGGGTTAAATTTTTAATAAACTACTGCTCCAATATCATTTGATAAGCTCTCCTTCAGATGTTTCACAAATATTTTCCCTTGCTTTCAGACTCAGCCTGGTCTTTTTCAAGCCAAACACATTTCACAAGACAAAATTGTAGAGGAACTGTAATGGGCCTTTAAAAGAGAAATAGATTGTAACCTTATTCTTACGCTTTAAAAGCAATAACATGAATGCAAGATTACACATTCCTCATAGCTGGGATTCCTCATTCCTTGTAGGTACACAGCCCGTCCTGTGTTCAGCACGGAGCTCATTGGTGTTCAGTGGTTTCTGCTGTTTATAAAGTGAATCAAGCAGGTACATTCTGCAGTTGTTAACACTAAGGGTAATAATATACACACACACATGCATCCACCCACATAAGCACAGAGAGGTTAATACCAATCTAAAAATATTTTGTATGGCAGAAAGAACACAAAAACATTGTCAGCAGAGTTGTTGGAAGACGTTAATGGGAGGTTCGCAGTCTTGGGCACATGAGCGTAGGTTTTAATCTGTGTTGATCTGTCCAGCCTGGGCAAAGACTGCGTTTACCCCTTCTAAAGTGCTTTATCAAGTGCTTTGGGATGAAAAAGACCACAATCCTTAAATCCTTAAATCTTAAATAAAGTAGCCAGCAATGCAGACGAAAAGGGCACATTTATGAAGCCAAGGAAGGAAAGGCTAAGTTTTCTTAGCCCTGATTTCATGTCACAGCTGCATTTTTGTGACTTTTGGACTTGCCAAGAGTGACTCAAAATGCAGAATTTCGATTCCCCCAAGACGCAGAGACAATCAATCACTGATGAAGGGCAAATGCTGAGTTCCCAGTATCTAGCCTTCTCCAAGAAAGCCTGTCGGCTGTGTAATGCAAACTAATCTGTTCCAAGCATCAGCTTTTTTGTTTCTTTCCCTGGTTCACATATATACACACATCCAGTGGGAGACAGAGAGAGACAAGGGGGGGCGGGAGGGGAAAGGCAACATCCACACATATCAATGACTGTTTGACAAAAATAGCTAATACATGGAGCTGGAGTTGGAGAAAGGTGGGACTGCTCTGCAATTGTCTTGGTGAACTGCAGCCAAGATCAGTCCAGAAATAAAACACTGCATGGAAGACAAAAACCAGGGCATGTTTTTCACTGGCTAGGGGGGAAAAATAGCTATAGATTGTGGCTGGGAGAAGCAGATGGCAATGAATTATGAGAACAGGGCACTGCTGCCGTTGCAGCCGCTGCTGCAACTGCCACAGCTCAGCTCTCTTCCATCTGACAGAAGGGCCTCTGGGCAGCCAGAGATGAGTCAGACTCATGTGTGTTGTACAGGCATCTCTGGAGAACCCCAGTTTTTCCCTTCATTTGTGTCACACTGCTTCAGGGTTTGAAATGAGTTGCACAGCCCCTATGTCCTGCGAGCATCCTTTCCCCTCTCACTATATCTTTCCCGGTATCTGAGCTGCAGCCAGCCCAGATCAGCACAGCGTGGCTGGATGGCATCATGCAGGAGCGATCCCTACAGTCTCCAAGCAAGGGTGCCATTAGCATCCTCCGAGTGTTGCACCAAAAGTCCTGAGCTAATGCCAAGCTGAGGAGGAGCAGCAACTGAGGGTGCTCACACTGAAGCCGCCTTGCTTGCACTCCTTAGGAAGACCTGCAGGCTCCACCTGCCAACCCAAGGATGTGCAGCTGCTGCTTTGCCAAGCTTCGGGTTTTGGCAAACCCACTTAAACATCCAGGTTACCCATTAGCACTGCTGAATGGTCCCCATTGGCTCTGGGAGACACCTCAGCTCTTGACCAACACTGGCCCCAACCCCAACAGACAAAGGAAGCAGAAGGACAGCATTTTGAACTGGAGACTGGCCAAAACATATCCAGCGTATCCCACTGCACAAAAAACTGCTGACTGCTTGCAAAAGAGAAACTATGCCAGCAACGGCACCCTGGATTGCTCTTTTTACACAAGACTTAGCTGTTGGTTTGAAGCTGATGAGCAGTTTCCTATCCTCTAAAGACTATTCTAAGCTCCACAGAGAGCAGTTGTTGAACAAGCTCTGTTAACACAGAAGATCAGCAGCAAATCCATTTCACCTTCCTAGCTAATGACTTCCCCTCCTGGAAAAGAGATTCCTGAGGAAGGAAACAAGCAGTTCTGTCTCCGCCACCACGCCTGACCTGAGCCTGCCCACAGCAGGCTGCTCCCCTTGACACGTGGGAGGGGAAGGGGCACCTCTCTGGTGAACTGCTCTGCCCTCAAATACAGGGCTGCAGGCTCAGGGCTGTGCTAGAGGGGAGATTAGCTGGGTGAGGAATTATTGCTCTCTGTGCGTTGATACCTTCTGGGAAAAAATTAGGGATACTTAGCTGCTGTCATACAAACATTTTATGCAAATCTTATCTTTGTCTTCTGCATACTGGTACATAATTTGCATCTGATTATCAACTTTGGGTCTATTGTGTTATTCCAAACAGAATTCCTGCTGCTGAAAGATGTTGGATTGACAGCCCTGGTGAATAAAGTCATCTCTCTAACAAGGGGGAAGGAGAAGGACAGCTTCCCACATAGGGCTCCACCATTATTCCCCAGCCAGGGCCAGCAATGAGGATGCCAGCCCTTGGCCTCTTCTGAGCCCGCCAGCTGATGCAGAGCAGGCTTGTGAATGTGGAATCCCTGTGACCTTTCTACAAAGGCAACCCAAAATCCTTCAAAAAGGAACAGCTATTCTGTTGGGTCAGGTTCACATTTGTGCTACACACAAAGGGTTCCAGTACCTAGCTGGTTCTGAAGTCACACCCAAGGATCAGGAGAAAGTTTACACGGTGGGATCTTCACACCCAAAATCAGAGCCTCTACCCTGTTGACCGAGAGGAGAGGAGGATTTTGCACTCTCTGGCAAATGCACAAATATTGCCAGCTGGGTATAGCCTTGTCTCCAGCAGCAGCAACACGCTGAGTCCTTTTCCTGACTGTAGTGGGGTGTCTTGCTTTGTGTCACAAGGCAAAAAATTTGCCTGGGGCTAAAGCGTCTCATGTCCACTGGTGTCAATGGCTTGACTTCAGTTTACCCCGGCTGAGAATTTGGCTCAGTTACACCAATTAGCAGAAACTTTTTGGGAAGCCCCATGTAGAAAATGATAACCAGAGATCATGGTCTTTTAGGTCTGCAACATGTGGATCTTATCAATTACTTCCTCTGTCTCTGGAAAGATACTTTTCTTTTGTCTCGAGTAAGGGGCACAGGACCCTCCCTAGTGCTGGGGAAGCACTGGCAACTATTCACAGTAGCTACAGGATGAGTTGGGGACTGAGCTACCGACCTACCCTGCAACACATGGCTGCCTCAGTCAAGTCAAAGAATGAGGACAAATGAATGTTAACCCTGATCCTTAGGCTTCGGCAGTCGCAGCACTGAGAGATATGAGTCTGTCCACTTGACTTTGGGATGGATGACTGTTCTAGCTGTGTTTGTCCTGTCGATAAAGTATTCAGCCCCAGTAACAGCTGCTTCTGTAAGAGTGCCAGATTAAGACAAATAATGCAGACTTAGTGCTCTTTACATGGATTGCATGGGCTGACCCTGCTGCAATATGCACACCCACAAATCTTCTCAGCTCATTACCTCATTGAACACGGCTGCTCCTCTGTGAGGACAGGAGCCGGGTGATACCTCGGCAGAATTTGAACATGACATGCTAAGTCAGAGCTAGAAATAGCTGACTGAGAGCTCTGGGTCTGGCCTGGCAGGGAGGTGCACCCTGTCAGAAAAATGCAGCCTCAAGAAGGACATGGGGCAGCCCTGCTGGACAGGACCCTTGGCTTTGCAGAGGAAGGGGCATAGCTTTCCTATCATTAAGACATCCTTCATTATTTCTGCACTTGTTCTTTGCTAACACACTCAGTATTTCGCTTCTCTCCTCTGCACAGCCAGTTCTGGGTTAAGAAGGCAAGAGTATGCATTGTGTAAATAAAGTTTGTTGTTTTCCTTTGAAGTATGTCGGAAAGCTTTGAAAACCCAACTGTAGCTGTTCCCAATAATCTCAACTTTCTGCTCTATTTCTCTGGTTAACCTTGCTGACTCAAAACAACAAAAAGCATAGCCTGAAGGAAATAGTGCTCACTGCTTTCTTAACTTTCCAATGGCATTTTACTGGAGATATTTTCTTTTTGTTAAGATCTTTGAAGCATATTCCTCTCTTTCTGTGTGGATTCCAATTGAGACTGAATGGCTCTCACCAGCCTACTTCCCCAGGCATGGGGTGGGAAGCATGACTGCCTTCCCCAGGTCATAACAAGAAGGAAGAGTCAGCAAGTGGGCTGATGAGATGTCAGCAGTAAACAAGTCAGCACAGAGATGTGTTTCATTTTCTTCCCAGAGGATGGTGGGAGTGACACCTTCCGTCACACGTGTCCCAATTAGAGAGCCAAGATGTGATCTATCAGGTCACCACTCTGCCAGTCTAGTAAGACTCCACAAGTGTCTCTTTCATATTGCTTTGCATTCGGCTCAAGAGGTCACTCTTGACTCAAGTAAACTTTCTTCCCCCACCCATGCTTGCTTCCCCTGCCCCTAGATGCATGTACAAACTAACTTCCAGAAGGAAGCGATGGGAACTTCACATCAAGGCAGGATCCTGCCAAGCTTTGCTAAGATACCTGCCTGGCTGAAGAGGCTGAAATCTGCCAACAAGATCACTTGAGGGAAAGCAGACACCCTTCCTTATTCCCCTCCTGCTACAGCACTCCCAGACAAGAGTCCATCTCCTTTCTTGTCGGGGCCCAAAGGACTGCGGTTTGCTTGCCAGCCTCAGACACTTTTCTCAGGAGGGTTTTCCACATGCTGGTCAGTGGCTTGTGGGACAACCATCCCATGCCTGCAAGGCATAGATATTGCTTCTGCTGAGGTACAAATCCTGAACTTGAAGAATGTGATGGAGAAGGGCATTTGTCACGCTATGAAGTGTGTACCACACCACCACGCCATATAGCAGGCTGAAAATAGGAAAGACACACAGCTGGGAGATGTTGCTGCCAAGACTTTGTTGAAAGCCATGGATAGAGCAACAGGGCTCATCCCAACCAAGTGAGCAGAATTTAATATCACTACCCCCTGCCTCTGTCTCACCTCTAAGGAAATCTCTATTTTTTCAGGGGAAGATGAAGAAAAAACCCATGTTCTTCCTCCATAAACCCTAGCCCTTCCATCATAGGCATGATGAATAAAGGGAGGGAGAAAGAACCGTATAAACAGGCCCCTTGAACATAATTGAAGAACCAGGCTAATTTGGCTTGTCTTTATGACAGGCCAGAGCCGGGCACTAGACTTACCCACAACAGATAAAGATGAGTAACTACATAATGAGGTTAAAATATTCATTAAGCTAATTGCATGTTAATTAAGTAAAGGATGCTATTAGGGATCCATTGAGCTCCATCTGTGTGTGCAAACAGGAGTGAGAATAATCACACCAGAAAGCAGGAGAAGAGACAGCGACAGTGCTGGGGCTCCTGGCACACGGGAACCAGGGGTGGAAGGGACAACCAGTGGGGGCGGCTCCGGGTCCTGGGGGAGCTGGCAGCTGTGAAAAGGCGGGTGGTCTCGTCAGAAGAGGGGGAGCTGGTAATGAGAAACTCTAGGTGCTGTTGCCAGCAATCAGATTGTGAATGGGCATATAATTTCCCCGCACTCTGCTTCCATTTCCAGATATGTAAAACAGGAACTATAGCTGTCTCCCAAGTGAGAAAATTCATGAGAAAACTCAGGCAAGGGTCTAGCCAAACTTACCTTCACTATTGTATCTGTTGATTTTATCAGAATTGCTTGCAAGGGCAGAGATCCATCACCCCAGAAAATGCCGTAGGACTCAAGCCAATAGGCCGTAAGGAACTGGAAAGGTCCATTTTTGAAAATGGCCTACAAGAAGGCTAAAAATAAGGAGGCAGAAATTACTCTTTCATTTAAACTTCCTCTGTCAGCACCATGGAGGACAGTTTCTAATAAATACTTCTTCAAGAAAAGGAGAAAAAATTCCATCTGACATAATTATGGCCAATGCTCCATAAGGCAGAATAGGGAAAATGCCTACATATTTCATGTTAAAATTCATTAATAATGGAAGGCAAGGATTAAATTATGTAACTGCCACCTTTAAGTTAAATAATATTTTCAGCAGAAGAAAAGGGAGATGGGACAACTCCATAACCAACACGTTTATTTCAGCACATGAATAATTCAGGCAAATAATACAACAGCTTTTTAAAGGGGAGAAGATTCAGTGAGGAGGTTGGGTTAGAAAGGACTTGCACTGCATTTGGAGATTTGAAGGACTGGAAGAATAATTCATATTCAATCATTCATTTGATTAATTTGTCCTTTCTTTCAGGCCATTAATGGCCAGATTGTTCTTTTCGCAAATGCACTTATAGTTTGAAGTTACTGAAATAAATCTGGTCCATGGTTCCCCTTGAGTGGCCAGTTTCTGGCAAGAAGTCACTGCACAAAATGGAAACATGTTTGGATGGGGAGGTCATCTCCCAGTGGGTTTCTGATCTCGCACTGGCTCCTCAAGTATTTTTTGCCATGAATCTAAATTTAATGTGTCCTCATTCTCCTGCAATAATTGTTTAAAATTTCTGCTTTCCCAGGTAGACCTGCCAGCTGACCCCGCTCATCCTGTGCTGGCACGAAGCAGAGGGTAAAACTGGAGTGAACATGAATGAAGCAGATTCATATGAAAAATTTCAGACCATTATTCATGAAAAATTAGTTTATTGTGTTAGCTTGTCCCCAGTGAAGCTGGCATTGATCCAAACTACCCTTCTGATGAGTGGGAAGGAGAAGAACTGCCTAAGTCATTCATATTTCTGCCAAGAAACCGGACAGATGACGCATTATCCAGGGGCTGATTATTGTCATGGGCAAAACACAAAAACCCCTGTAGATTCTGCTAAGTGCCCAAACACATGTGCTCTTCTCCACAGCCCCAGAACCTCCCAGACACACTCCAGCTCATGAAAGACGCCCAGGAGAACTGGCACAGCCCTTCCTGCAGGCTCCCAGATAAAACCAGCTGCAAAAGTTAACCAGATTTCTCTGAGTGGCTGGAGCTGCTGGCAAGAGCTTGGTGCAGGTCTTGGGATGCTGATCCCTGCATAACAGCAGAGCTCTGGCGCCCAGAAACCATGCCTGTGACTGACTCAGCAGGAAGCCTTAATCCTGATAATTTTACGGCTCTTAGAGTCCTACGCCTAATGATTTTTGTCTGGAGTGCCTGCCCATTTCCAGGTAGATAAATGTCTGTGTAGTGAAAACAGAAGCCCTGTTTGGCACTGAGGTGCCTGCCAAGCTAGGGATCTCAGTGGGAAGCCTCAGGGCTCGGTTCAGTCTCCATCCCACATCTAGAGAAGACTGTTTTGCAGCAAAAGGGACAGAGAGCAAAGGATAGACAAATGCACATTGCCTCTGCTCTGTCTGTAGTGGGAACAAACAAACAAACACCTGTCTCCAAGGATGCTAATTAATTCTGCACCATATTCTCTTCTTTCAAAGAAAAATTAGAAATAATAAAAACTTCTGAAAATATTTGCTGTAGGTTTGAGATGCAAGTGAAATCCAGGGAGTTCATATGTGCATGCAAAAGGGAGAAGGAGCAAGAACGGATGAGAGCGAGGGTACAGGTGAGCAGGAAAGACTGTTATTTTATCTGAACTGCTTTATGGGCTAGATGACCTAATAAGTCTTTTCCATCTCTAATTTCTCTGCTTCACCTATCCCTAGTTTATCATTAAGGAATCACTTATGCAAATTCAATTAAGTATTTAACATTTTCCTTCCTGTAGCTCCCTGCTTCACTGATTCTTCATCCCATTTCAAATCTCATCTGACGACATCTCTTACCTCTCTGGCTCCCATTTCTTTCCCCTTAGACTATTAAGACTATTAACTGAGTAACTGTGTGATGTAATCCACTGAAAAATTTGGGGTTTTCACTTTCTCACAAAGGAGAGGCAAAATAAGGCTGTAGCATACTGCATTAGCAAAGCCAAGCTTGCCGCTGCTGGGTGCGCAATCGTATGCTGCAAGAACTTAGCACGCTGGCCTGGCAGCTCTGGTGACCCCAGTCCAATGCTGCATTAAGTCAAGAATGAAAATGAGGTTTTTCCTTTCCATTGTTGGTGTTCACTTCCTAGGTACGACATATGGGGCTGGGTTTAGCAGAGTGCATTTGTGAACTTAGGATGGGAAGCAGCAGGCTGTGGCGTGAGCCAGTGGGGGAGGAGAGCCGTGCATGAGGAGTTCAGGGCTGGAACAGCAAAAGGTGAAAGGGTTGCAGGATGTACAGCAGTGATGTGTAAGTGCCGCACAGTCGCAGCCCAGAGTTATAGCTCTTTTGGGTTTTAGGAAGGAAATTTTAACTGTTTAGTAGCTTGGGTTTTATCATCCTGTTCTTTCTGCCATTAGTCTTCTGGGATTTTGCGCTCTCTGGCATATGCTACCCTCCCTTCCCACGTGCATGCTAATGCAATTGTATGTAAACTTGCTCAAGTTGAAAAGCAATGTTCTAGAAAGGCTCAGGAGCAAGTCCCAGCTAAGTGCATAATTATATAGTACTTGGAGTAATTTTCCTTCTCTGAAAATGCACATTGGCTCTGATTTTCCTATCTGCAGATTGTAAGCTCATAATTAGCAGTAAATTACTCACACAAGTGACAAATTTTGTGCTTTCAAGTAAACAGACGAAATACCCACAGTTTACAAATTGCCTCGTGGTGCCACAGACACCTGGCTTTTCCCGCTCCCATCTATCCCACTTGCGAGAGGGGTAGGTGGATCAGAAAACGTCTCTTGAAAGAGCATGGATCATGACATCAATTACTGAGTTACCACAAAAAGCTGTAAAAGGCAACTGCTGAGCTAAGGCAGGCCAGTCCCTGAGGATGGCGTGGCTTGGCTGGGTGTGAGCAGGAGAGTGTGTGGCAGAGGCATCCCGGGAGGAGAGGGTCCCCCTGCAGCCGTGACTCCAGCCTGCCTACCCAGAGCATCTGAGGACATCAATAAACCCTTGACATAAAAACTGTAGGAGATATATCCGCCCCTCTGAAGCAAGGGGATGCAATACACAATAACACATGGTTTGGGAAGCTGTGGCAGAGCACTGGGGGAAGGTGAACTTGCTGAGCTATTGTGGAGCAAAGGCCAGGGTAAGCACCAAGGGTGGAACAAGCTTCTTAAAATCCAGGCTGGTCTTGGACAGTGCTGTATGATGAAACAATACTGATACAGTTTGTTAATCATAGTTAAACACATATTTAAATTGCACTGATAGCCAGATGTATTGCTGGGGGATAGCCCAGACAGAGTGGGTGGACTTCAGGGCAAATGAGCCTATGATTTTCCAGTTTTAAGAACCATCAGCTGAGGAATGGCTCCTGGAAGAAGCCCCAGAGATACGTGCAGCTGGATGGAAAATCATCTATCCTGACTGGGCATCTGTCTGAGGCTCAGAGAATGGCAACAGGCCCATTCATCTGGCTAATGAGCAATATGTTTTCAGGGATCTGACGTGACGGTCATCAGTATCTCTACCACATAGCAAGAAGGTGTTTCAGAAAAAATTACCACAGCAATTATCAGAGAGGTAGAGATGACAACAGAAAAGAAATGATATCTGGGGTCAAAAGGTAGCTGTTCAGCAATGCATAAATACAAAAGAGGGATTATTGGAACGTGCAGTTAGGAGCAGAGGAACAGAAGGAAAATGTGAGGAGAAGAGGCTGGGTGGGGGAGGTTGGGTGCGTCTGGAGCAGCTTCCAAGAACCAGTGTGTGCAGTGGCAGGGTAAGCCCTGTTCTCCAAGCTGGGACACTGTCATGGATGCTGCTGTGACAATGTAGGCATGAGCAAAAGAAAAATCATATCCTAGTTTCAGCTTCATTGGAAATTTGGGGGGGAAACCACATAATCTACTCAGCAAGCAGAAAAGAAAAAAAGAGGAAAGGAAAGGCATTAAAAATGGAACTGGAAAAAAAAGAGAGAAAAAAAGGGAGAGATTACATGAAAAAAAATTTGAAACCAGAGCTTGCAGTTGGCCTGGTATCATAATCCTTTCATTATTACATATTAATATGTAAGGGATATTTGCAGGGAAAAGATAGGACAAAACAATTAATCTAGAGCATCCATCCAAATAGAGGCAATTCTTTCGTATGTGGAGTATCATGTGAATACATTAGAAACAGGGCTGATCACAGAAGCATTCAGTCCCATTTTTAAAGGTGGACTGAAATTTTCTAAAGTGTGTGTATATATATATATATGTCCTTGAATAATAGTACTTTGCAGTTTTGTAGCAACTTCCTTCTGAAGGACTCAAAGGACTTTACAAAAATGAATGAATGAAGTTTCTCCAGCCTACTGTGAGGAAGATAACTACTCTTACCTTATTATACAAAGGGGAGGAGGGGAAACAGCCACACAGAATAGTTAAGCAATTTGACAGAAGTCGCACAGTACATCTGATGGTCTCAATGAATTTAAGATTGAAGTTGTGAAGTTGCTACAGAAAGTACACAGCCCGGCTGATATCAGCTCTAAGGAGAATGAGGGGGTGGCAGATGTTGCAGCAGCCCTCTGAAATAGGTGTTTGGGAAAGCAGAGCAGGGAGTGTTGGTTACCTGTGATGAAAACAAGGCTGGAATGACAAAATATCTGAAAGTCGCAGATATAACAGGGACTCTGGAAGGGCGTTTGCAAAACCACTTCAATCTATTAGCACTCTTTGAGCACGTCAGCAAATATGGGACAAATGAAAATTGTCTGCCTGTTTTCACATGGATTTTCAAAACATTCTCGACAGGACCCAAACAAGAGGGTAGGCAATCAGGTACTCTATTAATGAGAACATCATGCCGCGGCAAGCAGACAAGCTGGCTAAGCGTCTGAAAAAATAAATACGTAATTTAGCATCAAGTTTGCTATTTCTAACACAGCAAAATATTAATAGCAGCGTGCATCTAGAAAGATCTCTGTTGGTTTGTAGATTAAAGGACAGTGTGGTAAAAATAAATAAGGTGGCAATATTTGCAAATGGTACATATTCTTTGTCAAACCTAGAGAAAGATGTGAGGAATCAACCACGGAACAGTGTAAAGTTTCTTGGTAAAGAATGCACCTTGGAAGGATTCATTTGAAGTGTCCGTATGTGTTCCCAGGTTCAAAATGAGTAAGATTTTTTGTCCTCCGAGGCTGTAGTCAACATCCCTGTAGCACCGTGCTCCTCTGCGGTCAAACAGTGCTCTCCATTTCTTCGGGCTTGCATATGTAAGAGGGTGGAGTTTCTTACTAAAACTTGCGTGAGATCAGTATGTAAGTGCACTATGTCCAGAACATTGTGTTCAGTTTTGTATTCAAAGAAAATTATAGCAGAAATCAAAGGGGTCCAGAAATAGTCAACACAATTGTTTCAAGGCATAGCATGACTTCCATGTAGGAAGCAAATTAAATGGCAGGTGTATTTATTTTAGAAATCATATAAATAAAATAGTCATTCAAAATAGTTAGAATAAATTATGTAGAAAAGCAAATTCAATGTTCCTATTTACCTTGTCTTTCACACTCCAGCACCAAAGGCACATCTCATTAAACTGAGCGATAGGGAAAGTACTCCATCAAAGGGAATACTTTTCCTCAGGCATCCTCATTCACCTGTGGAAATCTCTGCTGCAAGATATCTCTGAGGTGCAGGGTGTGGAAGGATTCAAATAAGGAGGAGATACTTGTGGATATTGAAATTTTCCAGATTTACAATAGGAGAAGTTAAAATACAAATGATGAACATAAAAGCTTCACACTATAGTGCGTAAGCCAACCACTAATGAGGGTGCTAGGGAAGATGCTTCCCCAAGCAACAGTTACCCTTAACTGTCCAGCGTTAGATCCTGTGAGCCTTCCTTTGTAGCTTCTGGTACTCGCCAGTATCAAAGACAAAATACCAAACAAATGGCTAATCGGCCAGATCAGACATGGCATTTCCCGTGTTCTTGAACCTTCTTCTCCTCTGTTTCTTTCAATCCTCAAGGCCACCCTTCCTGTCATCTAAAGTGCATGGTGGTACTGCTGAATCATTTAACATTTCTATCAGTGTTTTTTTGGCTCTTTTAAGCAATTGAACTCATGGTGCCCAGTGTCAGGCTCACTGCCAAGTTTGACTTGACCTGGTCACAATTTTGCAAGCACTGTCAATGCCAGAGCGACAGCTGAAATGGAAATTTTAATGATGTTAATGAATAAAAGCTTAAGCTGCGCTTCCTGCACCTGGGCAGCAAAAGTGCATTTATAATTACTTGCCAAACAAGCCTCCTGGCTGCATTCTATCTGCCCCAGGCAAGCAGTTAACTGAGGTTCTCTCTTTTCACCAAGATTATTTTTGAGTGAATACTTCTGCTAGTGAAGGGTGTTGGATTGACAGCTCTGGAGACTGAAATCCTCTATTATGTGACAGAAGTGAAAAAATCTGTAACAACACTTTTTATTAGGTCACCTAGTTCATCCCTCTGTTAACACAGGATTGTTCTCTAGAATATATTCTTGAGTGATTGCCCCCCTCCGCCCCATTCTCCCCCTGCCCCGTTCTCCCCCTGCTCTTAAATACAAATCCCTAGGTCTTTTCCATTTTGCTGCACAACTCTGATCCTCACGGTCTCTTCCACACTGACACTATAGGAAAGAACCCTGTGTGTGTGCATCTTCCAGGCTCCCAGAGTTCATCAGAGAAGGGGCAACAAGAGGGTTTGGAATCTGCAGGGAAGATACTGAGAAAATGTCAGAAAACAATTTTTGTGGGCCAATGTTTTACCTCACAGATGCCTTCTGAAGGGAAACTTCAGATCAAAGTTCCTTTCCTTGCCCTAATACACAACTGGTATTGTTCAGATGACCACCACCTCTTTAACAGCGGGCCTCCCTGAGAACTCGTCATGGCAACTTTGCCTTTGTTTAAAGAATTGAGAATTGAGACACAGAGGGATTAGTGACTTGTCCAATCTCCCAGTGGGTGAAATGAGTCTAGGTTCCTCCCTACCTTCTAGCCCAACCCCTTAAAGCCTCTTTGAGGACTGATTCCATAAAACTCAACTGACAGTGAATCTTTGCATAACAGGGTGGTGGTCCCATACCAATGCAGTAAGACCAGAGGAGCCCTGGGCTCAAAGAGTTCATCCAAGGAACAGAAAGTCCTAATCAAATCCTGCATTGCAGAGATTTCTGGGCATTCCAGCCTCCTCTTAGCCCCTTCTCCCCTTGCAAATTGCCGGGGTACTGGATTTATTACCCGGGTATTGTAACATAATGTTGTTTCTTCCAGAATAGGTCTTTCCCTTGTGTCAATGTTAAATCAACAAACAGAAGAAAACTGGAGCCTGCTTAGCCTTGTGAGAAGAGATCTGACAGCTGTTGCTATTTAGTACATGAATGGGAATGGGAGCAGAAACTACACTAGGGATGACCAGTTTACAGAGATGCATTTTATCTCTTTTCTGAAATCTTGTATTTACAAATCATTGCAACAGCCAGCAGCAATTACCAGACACCCTTTCTTATCAGACTCCCTTCCTGCTACCAGTTCTTGTCCTAGAACAGACCTGGGCTAAACATCTTCCTCCAGAGAGGCGCCCTGAAACCCCTTAGCTTCAAAGGACCATTAGATCAGTATATAAAATGGCCAAGACTATTGTCCCGGCCGTGATCCAGTTTGATTAACAGTTGGGTTCCTGCCACTTAATTCTAGACATTGGCTTCATAAAAGGAGCTTAGCTGGCTAGTGTCAAACAGTAGCCAGGTGTGCTCAGTAGGGGAATTACAATTGACTTATTCACTTCTGTGATAGTGCACATGGATGGATCCTAGACCATGTGCTGAAAAAAACAGGGCATCTCCTGCTCTTGCTTACACTAGAAAGCATACGTCCATCATGCAGTGCAGCTCATGCAGAAACTTCCAGGCTTGCACGTCATGCCTTAGCTGTGGTTTCGAAGGCACAGCAGCTGCACTGTGTGGTGCTGGCTCCAGGGAGTTGGTCCTGCTGGGAGCACTCTGCTGGCATCGCTATGCCACTTCCATGACCTGAGCTAATGTTTCCACGCAGCACCCTGCTGCTGGGCTCTGTTGGCACTCCAGCACAGCAGTGCACTGTGCCGTGTGGACATGCCCTCAGGTCACTTGCCAAAGTCATTGAGTTCCTCCCAGCTCACGCCATGGCAACTATGCAGCATCCAGCTGCGTTTATTGAAAAAGAGGACGATTACGAGAGGATGTTACTGACAGTCTCTACGAGCCTGAACAGGAGAAGGGCTGGTTGAAGGAAGTCAGAGCATGAGCAGAGCTTAGAAAGGCATCTGAGACTGGAGACAGCCTCTGTGGGGATTTCACTGTGCAGGAGAAAGGTACGTACATGGGCCAGATTCAGCAAAGAAACAGAGGACAGTGGAAGCGCACCTTTGCTGAAAAAGAGTCAGGCACTTAAAAGACGGTGAGAATCTGGGATGTAAATACTGGTTGTGTCAGATGTCTGGACCAAGCCTGGCCACCTGGCCTCCTTCTGTCTAATATCATTACTTTGCGCTCAGCAAAACAAGGTCTGGCCAGCTATGCAAAGACACCTGGAGCCTGCCCCATCCTGGAAGAGAGGCACCTGGCTCCCAGCCACCCTCACGCACCACAGAGCAGCCAAGGACAGGAGCTGTGAGAACCCTGGGGCCTCGTCCACACCATGCCCACAGCGCTCATCCAGGATCACACAATCTTGTGCCCTGGCACAATTCATGCCCTCTCTAAGTGAACAATTTCCAACAGAGTAACACAAGTGATTCATTCTGTCTGACAGTCTTTCACATGTAAATATTTTATATTCCTATTGAATATTTTTGGATGATTATGAATTCTTGATGTGATGAGGACCTTGCTATGTATGAGATGCAGGCAGCAGCAAGGACTCAGCAAGGAGGAAAAGCATCCAAGAATAAAAAATAAGATATCATTACAAACTACAAATTAGAAAGAGCTGGGATAAAAACACAGGCACATATCACTCTTCCTTCCTCCTCTGTCTGAACACTTTGAGAAACTGACTGGAGCTCACATAAGGAGCTTTGCACGTGGATAGATGTGGAGTAGGCTGCCTCTCTCTCCTTCCCTCCATTTCTCTCTCTCTCCTTCTGATTTAGTTTCTTTATTCCTGTTGAAAGATACAATGCCAACACCCCAAGGGACCCAAGACTGAAGTCACTCCAGAGTTTATGCTCTGTCTTCAGTTTGACTCTGTTTCTGCAGTGCACCCAGAAACCCAGACTGCACCTCTGAATTCACGCAGTGAGTCTAGACTGAAGGTGGAGAACTTCTACAAAATGTGAAAAGATCTGGAAAAGACCATGATTTCTTTTATACCCCTGGTATTGATAGTGGCAGTACAAGCTTCATGTACGAGTACCAAAATGTCTCGGAGTCGACAGCAGGGACCTTTGCTAGGTTGCAATGATCTCTCTCTAGGTCTCAATGATCCAGTTAGTCAGAAGGACTTGCACACACGCAGAAGTGAAGGGGTGAGAAATGATAAGTCTCAGTCAAGTTAGGACAGAGTTTGTAAGCAGAAGCATATCCTCTTGATTTGGACTGAAACAACTAAAGGTATGAAGTAGAATTAATGTTGTTTGTCCCCATGTATCCATACATAAGCCTCACTCCTCTTCTAACAGTCCTCCCCATGAGCTAAGAAAGGGACTCATATTGCCAATTGTTTTTATATTGCCCTGACTAGCAATGCAATGTCAATGTCTGTGGGTCACCACAAGCCAGCTGAGGCCTCACCTGCTAGCCCAGAGCTAAAAGTATGTGGGCCTAAGACTATCCAAAGGGCACACAGTTTATGTTGTTGGTATATCTAGCAAGATTAGGAATAATACTCTTTCCAAGGTTTCTCCAGGATCCTGGTTGTCCCTTGTCCCTGCTCCCAGCAATTGCATCTCCGTAGAAATCCCATGACAAAGAGACACACTGCTATCTGCAGAAGAACCATTTCTCAGAAGCCTCTAGGGAATAGCAAAGATACCTTTGCCTTATTTATGTAGTGACAGAACCTTATTTATGTGGTGACAGAAGAGAAGCTAGTCTTTGCAAAAGTGGAAGCTAATTTGGACAGGCCTAAACTAAGAAGTGAACACAGAAAATGCTTACCTGTCCCACGACCCATCTTCCAGACCAGTCCACCTCTGCTCATGCATCCATAAGCAGTTGTCTGCCAGAACAGCCCCCCCACGACTGTCTGCTTGCCATGTTGCCTGCAAAGACAAATCATCCCACCGTACACAAGGGAAATGTGGCTGACCAGCACAGCGAGGGGAGTTCTCAGCTGAACAAGCCCAGATAAGGATTGCACAAAGGACCCTGGTTATCTGGTCCCTGTCATGTGGGCATCAAAGTCCTGCACTGAGCATTAGGGTTTCCACGAGTCCCTGGGGCGCGGTACGCTGACTTTGCTTGAAGTGCAATTTAAGATTGATGAATTCAGAGGTTTTAAATCAACTGCAAGCATCCGGGCTGGCCCCTTGATGAAGGCTATTAACTTAATGAAACTGAAAGGCTGTGAAGTCAGATAACAGACATTAGAGTCTTTATTTACCTAGAGATTTAAGGAGACCTTTCTGAGGTAGCACACGACTTCTTTTTTGAGAATTGTAAGCTACTGCCTAACAGCACTTTCCAGGCACATGTACACACACTCACACGCACTCAGGCTGCCAGGAAGGCACTGCGTGTTGACAAGGGCTCGCTCCCTCTCAAGCTGGCTGACAAGTGGCATGTTGTGACAGAAGAAAGGCTTCTTTTAAAAGTACAGGTTCTGCTCCAGAGGCTGTCCAGCACCAAAGGAAGGACACCCAGCAAACACTGGGGTCTCACATAGCCAGCCCCCAAAAAATGAAGCAGGTGATTAATGGATGCTGTTTACTGGGTATATGCAAAGTCACTCAGCAAGTCAATAGCAGGGCCAAGGGCAGAGGCCAGCTCTCTCAACCGCTGCCTGGCTGTGCTGGGCACGGGGCACCACAGGTTTCCATTCCACGCTTCGAAAGGAGAGCCAGAACAGCTCTCCAGTGGAGTGAGTGGAGATTTAGTAGCAAGTGGGAACCCCCTGCTCCCCACCTCATGGGTAATGCATACAGTGTAGCACGTGTGTGCTCATTCTGTGCACAAATGTTGTCCGTTTCAACTGCTATGCAAAGGAGTCTCTCTGATAAGCTCAAACCGTATGTTTCTTGCCTTTCCCCTGCTGCCCTACACAGCTACAGTGACAGGGTGCACAGTTTGAATGCTCCGGTGGCTGCACAGGAGGCGGGAGAGGCTCGGCCATCTGGCTCACTGCTTTTGGGAGGGAGCAGGGAGCAGCAGAGCAAGCGCCCAGCACGTACAGCAATCCCCAGGCCCCCGCTCGCACAGAGGCAATGCTGCAGCCTGCCCTGCGCGGCATCCCGGCATCACTGGCAGTACCAGGGAAAGAGCAAGGAGGATCAGAGTGGAGGATGGAGGGCAAATAGATCTAGCGACACCCCCAGCCCCTTGCCTCCTCGCCAGTCAGCTCAAGAAGGAGAGAGGGTGTTTGGGAAAAAAAATAATGCACCATCTCCAGTCCTTGCTTTCGCTTCAGCCAGCTTACACGGGGCTGAAATCCCACCAGACTTCATGAACCACACAGATTTGCAATGAGAGCTGTTAGGGCTATGGCATAGCCTCCTACAAGGCATTAAGGATTTCCTGCTGCTGACGTAATTTGGAAGAACAATCTTAAGTGAACCATTGGTGGTTGGATGTGTTCGTAGTTATGCATCCTTTGTTCAAAAAGATCCCCTTGCTCACTCACTGAGGTGCAACAGGGCAAATTCTTTAGAGGTCACTCCTATCCTGGAAACCCCAGCGCAGAGCCTGGCTTATCTTGCTCAAATGTACTTGGACTCCTCCCAGCACCAGACAGAAGGACTCACAAGCATGTGATAGAGGATTTAAGTGTCAAAATAACTAAGGAGTATTAGGGAATTTATCTCGGCTAAATGACATATGTTTCAATTTGCATGAGGCTGAGGACTATTCCATTTAAGCTCTTATGCAGATGATTTTTGCTCCTGTTCACCTAGATAAAACCATGTCTTTTCAGAAAAAGTGCAGGGGTCACTTTCTGAAACAGTCTTTTTATTCAGTTCTCTTCAGAAAAAAAAAAAGGAGCAGTTAAAGTTTACCTTTTAAAGCCTTTCCAGTTTCCAGTTTTCTTCTTTTAGTGATGTATCACCTCTTTGGATTTTCCTGTGGGCTGAATGCATTAGTTAGTCTGCAGCAAAAGGACTACATTTAAATTCCAGAATAATCTTCCATCTGCAGGAAGTTGAAATCAAATATTATATCCAAGTTCTTGTTTATGGGCATAGTGGAAATACGCACATACATATATATATAAAAATATATCAAGCCAAGAATTCGTTGTTAGTATAATTGAAATCTTAACAGTGTAATCCAAGAATAATACTCCAGATTGGACTATAACAGAAAAAGGAAGCATAGTTCTGTACAGAAAAAACCCCTCAAAAATAGTAATAACGCGTTTGAAACATCTCAGTTTGCACCCCTTTTCCTGGTGTTATGCTCACCCTTCCACCACTCTTGTGGGTTTTGATGGTGGTGGTTTCTCTCTGATGGGAAGGGATGGGGGTTGTCATGGTGTGTTATCAGCATCTGGAGTCCTTCACTGGGAAGAATATGATGTTAATATTGATGGTTTCTTCTTCCTCACTCTAGGGTCTTGTTGGAGTCTTTTTTTATATGTCTGCTTTTACACTTTGCTCTTTCTTCATCAGTTTGCAACTCCAAATTACATTCAAATTTATTATGTATGGTGCATTTTACATATGCTAGATACTTGTTCCTTGATTTCTTTGTGGCCCAGAATAACTGATTTTGTCCAGCTCCAGGACATTTGTCCAGCTGCATTTCTTTAACTGGCTGTTGCTGAGTTGTTTCTAGCCACGTGACTTCCAGTGCCAGCCTGTGCCCCATCTCTTGCCATCCCATACCTGTCCTCTTCTAACCCACATCCCATGCCCCCACTTCCCAAGGCCTGTTGTCAAACCAGACTTGCGTTCCTCTGTGATATATCATGATGTTAGAGTCAGAAATACAGCTATACTATGAAAAGATAAACAAAAGCAAAACAAACTGGCCGTAGCTACCTGGTAAGTTAGCAAAGCTGTTGTTACAGCTAAACCAAGTAAAACAAATCTGCAGGCAGGTCAGGAAAAGCTCAGGCAGAGCAGGCCTGACAAACCTCAGCCTCGAGGTCTCGCAGACTCAGTACAAAGTCTGTGACCTGTTACTAGCAATGGCAATATCACATCACAGGGCTACAGGATTGCCCGAGCTCTTTCTGGAACTTTTTATATAAAGTAACTGGACTTTCGACCAAAAATGCAGAGCTTCATGCGTATGAGGCTGATAGAGGTCCACCTGCTGCGCAGCCCCGCTGGTGCTGTCCCGGCATTTTTGTCTTAGTATTGTTCTTCACTGTCACAAAAATCTTCAAGACCAAACACAAAGACAGGAAGCTTTTTCTTTTAAATCTCTGTGGCTTTCATTCCTCCTCCCCACTGTCTGCCACCTCTAATTAAAGTGCAAGGACCATGTCATGAGAATGATGAAGTTGTATCCGGACTGCAAAATTTGTTTCCTAGCCCTGTCACCAACTTACTGACTGACATCAGGCAAAACCACAGTCTGTGCCCTTTGTTTTTCCCTTTGTAAGGAAAGGATGACATTGCTTATATATCTGCAGAACTTTTGGAGCAAGGACAGATAATGCATTGACCCGGATTTGCAGATGTGCTCTGACAACTCAGACCGTGAAGGAAGTGGCTAAACCAGTGTAATTCTCTGCCCAATTTTTCACCGGTTGTGGTCCTGGGGTGGAGAAGAGAAATCCTGGGGATGACCAAATGGCAAGCCTAGGTAATCCTCTAGGGATTATCCCCCTGCAGGGGATGGTGAAAGCACAGTGATTCCCTACTTTTCCCATATCCCTCACATGCACAGTGCCAGGGATGGGCTGGGAATAATGACCTAATCCACAAGACCTGTGACTGCTGAGTATGGGGAACTCCTCAGCAGTCAGGTACCCATCCCCTCTGGCAGGATGACAGGATGGAGAAGGTCTGATAACCTTGCAGAGAAGCAGTAATAACAGCAATAAGAGGAGCTGTCTCTCCTGCAGCCTGCCTCCCAGAGCGAGAATTTCTTGCTGAGGCTCTCATCCTAATTCACTGCTTCATGCCTCCCGGGCTGCAACTACAGAAGCACACCATTGTGCTCAGAAACATTTCTAGTGCACAGCTGCTGGCTCCATTATTAGAAAATTGTGCATTATCCACTGGTGAGTGACTTGCGTGTTAAAAGTCACCCACGGGGCCCTGTCCCCTGTGCACACAGGGTGGTGCAGCCTTTGGTTACTAAGATCTGGCGCTTTTTTTCAAGCTGCTGCAGACCACGATTCCTCTCCATCACTGCATCACGCTGCCCACTGCACTCTGGCCATAACGCTGTGTACTGGAGGGCTACTTCTGCTCACAGTTGTTGCTCGTTCTCAGACACATGTTCTGCAGCAAAGGCAAAAAAATACCATAATACAAGTAATTACATCTCCTACATCTTACCCTTCAGCATTAGCCATAATTAGGGACCTGGGTGTAGTCCCATATTGTCCTGGTTTCGGACACATATCCTAAGTCAGGATTGTAAATTTTGCCTTTACAGCACAGCTGATAATAGGTATCAGAGAAAGACCCATCAAAAGTACAACAAAAGGATAACCATTCCTGCCCTATTCCCTGATGGAGGCTTTCTCCCCTTTGGTTGTTGCAGAGCCAGAAAAATAGCAGACTGACTGACTGTCACATTTCTTCTTTGGACCTCTGAAGGCCAACTGGCCCTCCGAAGGCAGCACCCTTTCTCTTCTCCTTTCTGGTTTGGGAGATAGCTCCTTCCCATGCCCTCACCATCCGTTTTCACGCTGCTTGGCAGAAGCAGCCAATTCCCTGTGTGGCCCAGTCTATGTGAAGTGCTACCACCACCGGGTGGGGGAATGGGACCCCCTTACCTTGAAGGCACTCTGGGGAACTGAAGGGGAACTCTAGAAGATAATAACCAAACCAAACCCATTATTGTTTGTGAGAACAATAATTTTTAAATCCACTGTGAACTACTCTAACCTACTACTCCTTTTCCCATTCTGCCTGGATACATGTCCTAGGGGCACAAACGCAGCTTGAAACGAGCAGCCACCCCAAACTGGGATCAGCTGGAGTTACCTGAGCACATGCCATGTCTGTAGGAGCAGCAGGGGCGATAGCCTAGCGTACGGGCAGCCCCCTTGGGATTACCTCCAGCTACTACAGAGAGTCAAGATCAATACCCAAGGTGGATTTTACTTCTGTTTTGCCCAAGATCAAACCCAGAAAGCTAGCTACGAGCCCCAAAGAGGACTGTCTTCTCCCAGCTGTGAAGGAAAGGTCTGTGTTGCCTGCTGCTCAGGCAGGGAGGGCGACAGCCACGCAGGGCCTGTGCAGCCAGGTGCTCCTCAGAGAGCAGGGAAGCCCCCCAGCTTCTGGGTGTCCGAGCCGCCCACAGCCCTGCCCCAGCCCTGCCGTCCCCACCATCTCCACCCCCAGAGGGGAACTGGATGGTGCTTCTCCAGCCAGGCTGGCCCTGCCCCATGTGTTTAGTCTTTTCACTCTGTCATAGCTGGATTAACCCTCCCACTCAGCTGGACAAGCTGATTAGTTAAATAACTTGTTTCATCCCTCTTTAGGGCTTTATTTTTCATCTGTCATTTTCCTCTTTATTACCACAGTAAGCCTCTGCCTCTTCAGCTCTTTCCACACCCCCCACTCACTGCCCCCTCCATTTCCCCTGCCACCAGCCCTTACCAGCCTTTCCCAGCCGAGGTGAGGGAGCAGAGCCTTCCCCTTTACCGCAGCGTGGTATGTCCCCATATCCTTTCACCTTCTCCCTTCAGACATTCCCTTTCACACAAGTTAATCTCCCGTTTATTCCTCCAGCACTCTTTCATACTCCCTTCTGTTTCATCCCCCTGGGGCCACGTTGGCCCCGTGCACAGGACTATGCTTGAAGACCCTGGTGCTCCTGCACGTGCAAAGGCAGTTGGGGGCAGCCCATCATCTTGGCGTCTTTCCTCACCATACATGGTAGCCTTGGGTCAGGAGTCAAGGAGGAAGGCATATGCAGGCAGTTGCCCTATAGAAAGTTTGCGCATTGGCGCTCATTTCTGGCCAACAGGAGCTTTGAACCATGGAATGGAGGCTCCAGGACCTTGCAGTCCATCAGAACAAGAGGGACCGACCCCAGCAGCCTTCCTAAGCCTTTTGCAGGCCCAGCAACACCACCGCCTCAGCTTCCTTCCTCATCTCAGCAGTTCGAACATGGCCTTATTTCTCCTTCTTGGCTCTGTCTAGGTTGTTGGTTACCTCATCCTGACCATTGCTCCCTCCTCCTGCCATCTCCTCTCTCTGTTGTCCTTCCAAGTGCCTCTGCACATCTTTCTCCATCTCTGAGCAATACAGATGAACCCTCCAAATGGTGGGCAAGTGAAATGTATCTTTAGGAAAAAAAAACCTCGAAAAGAGCCTATAATTATGCTGCCCCAGTGGCTGCCAGCAACAGCCCTGATCGTTTTGATTGTACATTGTGACCCCTTTTGCCATGCTCCATCTGTTTGTTTTTATAGTCTGTGAATTTGCAGCAGCAAAAGGACCGTGTCTTCTTATTTGTATCTACAGGGTCCCCTGTGCAATCTGCCCCAGTCCTGACCAGGGTTTTGCTCTACAAGAGAGATAAGTAAGAATAACAATGAAGAGTGGGAGCTGCAGCCAGCAGCACAGCCCTACTTTTGGAGCAGAACAAGACAATTAAGGAAAGGATTTTCAAATAATCCAAATGAAGAATACAAGGGAATAAATATTTAATACTCGGTCATGCAGCTTCATCCTCTCTAATAATCCCTAATGTTTCTACAGTGTCTTTCAGAAGGGAGCAGTGCATAAAGGGTAGATGCAAAATGTGGCTCCGGCAGGCAAAGATCCCCTCTCTTCCCCCAGTGGGACGGTGAATGTGCAGCTACACCTGAGACACAAGGGAGTCCTTTCAGTCAGCAGCCATATCCGTAACCCCATGGAGCCCTGCTTAGGCAGTAGCTATGGCTATAGTTCCTATTCTTACTCCCCTTGACTCCAAGGGCAGGATCATGCAGAGATTACGGATTTGTAATACAGTAATGCTCTGTTTAAAATTAAATAAAACCAATTTCCACTTTTTGCAACACAGTCCACGTTGCTCTCTGTCTGGGGGCTCAGCAAGTATTGTGAGGTGCAGAAGAAAGTATTCTTCATGTGGAGAGAGGGTGCACTAACCATAGCTCTCCTGCAAAAACTTGGCATCCCCCAGACCATTTCTCTGCCCTCTTCTTCCCCAGGCTCTTTCAGGTGCCAGGCTCCACTCAGGAATTCCCAGCAAAGACCAGTGCCAGTATGATGAATACTGGTGACCAGGCTGGGTCGAAGGGAATTGAGGACAGTGGGAAGAGACAGAGAGATTGTCAGTGGGTTGGGCTGGCCAGAGAGAGAAAGAAGGACATGCCGAGAGGCTGTGTGTGCATGTTGGAAGATGCAGGAGCCAGCGCCTGGGGTACCTGCAGGTGGGAGTATTTTGTCTGTGTGTGTGAAGGGAGGGGAGGATTTCAACATTCTGGGTTTTAAACCTTTTTGCCCTTGTTTGATTATCAGTTGTGATTATAAGCCAAAATTAACAAGCCATGCTCATGCTAGGCAGGTAATACCTGTGCACAAAAGGAGACATACTTACAATAGGGAATGGGCCACCTGCAGGGTGTCTACAGCCCCCTGCCCTTTCTAAGTGCAAGCTCAGTCTAGTTTTCTTCTTAGTAGTCTAGGGCTAACTGCAAGCAGCTGGAGGGAGAGGGGAGAACTGTTACCCACAGGCTGTATCCCTGTTTCTGAGATTACATGAGTGTACTTGGGTGAAAATAAGTCCCAATGGCCAAGGATGGATCCAGATAAAATCTCTGGGACCTGAAATGTTTATCAGGGATGATGTTATCTTCCAGAGGCTTCAACAAAGGAGCTGCCATATCACATTCCCTTCACAAGCTCTCTGGATTATATAACCCTTTGCAATTTTCTGCAAAATCAAATGTGTGTATGGAGAAAGCACCTGCTTTGTAAGGTGTTCTTAAGGTGTTTTTCCACAACTCATTTTCAGGTCCTACATCCCAAGAGGAGGACAGGCTGGCATTTCAGAAAGGCATTTTCCCTCAGCAGTTTCCATGTGACCATGAATACAACACTGCATAGTGGCAACCTTGGGAGGAGAAAGGAGCAAAACAAAGAATTGCTGAATAATCCAGGTTGGAAGTGACCTTCCAACTCCTGCCTGTAGGATGGTTAACTTCAAATCTGAGTTGTGTTACTCAAGGCCTTGTGCAGCTGAGTTTTTAATATCTTCATGGATGGAGATCCCACAACCTGTCTGGGCACCTCTCTCATGACCATCCTCATGGTGAAAAATTTCTTCCTTATGTCCAGCTGGAATTTCCCATGCTGCAACTTGTGATGACTGCCTTCTGCCTTCTCACCTCTGGGAAGAACACCTTCGCTATCAATCCTTTTAGGTAGTAGGAAACAGCAATTAGATCTCTCCTTTGCCTTCTCTGCTTAAGACTAAACAAACTGAGTTCCCTCAGCCTGTCTCTCCGCACGGTGGGCTGCAGCTCCCAACCATCCTGATGGCCCTGCACTGGACTCCCTCCAGTTTGCCAAGTTCTTTCTTTTACTGAGAAATCCCAGACTGGACATTGGGCACCAGATATGTCCTTGTGAGTGCCAAATAGAGGGGAATAACCACTTCCCTCAGTTTGATGGTCAGCTCAGCTTTCCAGATCTGCCCCTAATAAATCCACGTCCTGGATGTGTTCTCTACAGTTCTATGCTATGCATTACATACAACTCAGAAAAGGGAGAGTTTACTGGTGAGTGTCAAGCAAAATTTCTTTTTATACTAAGCAAATGAAAACATTTGAAGTAATTAATATTTTAAAATTACCAAGAGGGAAGAGATTTTAAATGTTCAGTAACATTTAAGGGCAAATTGTGTGTGTGTGTGTGTGCATGTGGGATGTGAGTAGGTGGCTGAGTGGGTGTCAGTGGCACTAGAAAGGAATTCTTGATGATTTTTACAATAAAAAACATTAAGGATCTAACAGTATGAAATAGCAATTATTATGAAGCGTGATCTCATTTCTGAATCTGGTATGAATTTCAGGCTCTGCAGTTATTACATTTTGAATAAATAGCAATTAACATCTAAGGCTTTTCTACTTCTTTTTTTTTTTTTTTTAAACTCCTGGCTACCAGACAAACTTAAGCCATTCTAAAATTCAAATACCTCTGAAGAGAATGTCAAGACCCCTACATCACCACTAATGGGAAAAAAAAAAAAAAGAAATTTAAAAAAAATCCAAAGCATGTTGTTCAACTTTGCGATTTTGCTGTATCTTCCTGGACTGACATGCATGGACCACTCATGGGTTGTGATTTATCGCAGTGCAAAATGACTACAAATCTTGTACTGACTTTGCAGTTGGTTTGTATTTCAGCTTCTTGTTCTAGTGCCTCACTGCCAAGTTTAGACTTTTTTCCCTTGCTTATACAATAAGACCCATAAAAATGTTTTGCAGACCATGTCCTACTGTCAGTAGCATCGAACAAGTCTTCTTTGTGCACTTCATTGCCAATGATACCAGTGCATACGCTAAGTCTGTGAATTGTGCCTGAAGCAGCAGATGTGGGATGCTCCCACTGCCACCGGAACTTGTGAAAATGCAGTGTGGAGATGAAGCATGGAGAGCTGGAGCTGGTCACCCTTCCAGGGTTGTGTTGGTGCTGTAGGCGACAGCACTGAAAACCAATGACAATGTAGTTACCAAAGAAAACAAACCTAGTTCTCAGATGGTAACATTTGCTTTCCCTGGAAAACCCTTTCTGACCCATCTTCTTCCTCTGATGTCTCCAGTCAGGATGTCTAACATCTACAATTAGAAAAAAGCCTTGAAGATGAGATGAAATGTCCACACCAATGAATGATACCATTTTTTTTTTTTAGTTTAAGAGCTCCTTAAAAAAATTCCAGTGTAAGTGTTATTTATGTCCTGTAGAACAAATGTAAGGGAACTAACTGGCCACGTTCATGTTTCTTTGTTATCATCCACAAGTCCTGTAGGAGCAGTCTGTGGACTGCCAGGAATCCGCACGGCTCAGATTGAAAACCATTGCAGTGATGTATGCAGAATAGATATGCTGGCTGCAGAGCAGCAGTTGGGCTGGTATTCAGCCAGGTATGAAAGCTTCTGAACAGACAAAATATTTCATTAATAACCTCTGTTTAATAGAAAGTGCTATTGCTGGAGGACTTATATATGAGTTTCACTTCTGAAGAAGAAACCGTACTATAGGCCACTTGATCCTGAAACATATTAACCTTACTAAGCAAGTAGTGCAAATAGACTGAGACTGTGTGCTGGCTGTTTTAAGGTAACCTCAAAGGATCTTCCACCCCTTTCCTTGGGAGACTATTCCACAGCCAGATAGATGCTCCGTTAAGATTTGCCTTCAGACTGAATGATGCAGTTTGCTGTATTTTATCCCCCTGCCCCTGTTTTACATATTGCCTCCATCTATGCTTTTCAAACCTCCTCTGAAACATGCTGGGGCATGTGCAATACCCTCTAAGCATGATGCTAAGGCTCCATTTGTCCCTTTTCCTGTATTCCCGCTTGACTCTGCATTACCCTCTGCCAGGCACAGCAGGGGGATCTGGATGGAAGAAGTTTCCTGGAAAGTTTCCTTTCTGCAAGTGCAGGATTTTCCTCCGCTGCTGCAGGGATGCATCGTCCGTTGCGGTTTTCAGAGGGCAGAAGCAGGGAGCTGAGTGGCATTACTGAATCTCTAATTCGGTGCCATTAGCAAGGAACACATTCAAATGCTTCTCCCTTAATGAAGCGTTGGCTGTTCCTTCCTGGCGTTTCATTAAAGTGCAAGCTGGAGCAAGCGAAGATGCACTGGAGTGAAAACAGGGAGAGAGGGGCCCCAGCTGGAGCCCTGTGCCCTCCCTCAGCCCCTCCAGCCTCCTGCAGCTGGACCCCTCCCCCAGCTCACAAAAGATTAAAGCAACTTTTTTTTTGTTTTGAGGGTTTTTGTTGTTGTTGTCGTCGCCTTTTCCCAGTGCCGTGCCCATCGTTCCAAAGAGAAGAGTGAATATTTGATTGCAGTAATTAGTTAATCAGTAACTGGCATAATTTTTTCCCTGATTAATGTTTGAATAATCATTGCAGCCCTATCTGTAGGCAGTCCTGTTATCAGAGTCACTTTGAAAACAGCTTTGAAAAGATATATCTGCATCCTTACAGATAAAATTAGACAGGTCAGATGCTCCACCCTCTGAAAACTGCTCCTTCACTGAAGTTGGTCAGGGGGAAAAAGAGATCAAAAATGCATTCTCTTCTCCCAGCTCACTCATTTGCACTTCCCTGTAAGTACCGTGCTGGAAGGACATGGGGAATGAGTCCATATGGAAAATTCCAAGCTCACAGGGCAGATGGAGGCACAGGATGGGCCTTCCTGAAAATGAGGACCAGGGAAAACATTCATACAAAGACTAATCTCTCTGTCCCCAGAGCTTTTTTCATTGCTCCAAGGAAATGCTGAAACAGAGGGACCACATATTTATCTCAGGGAAGAGTAAGCTCAGTGTGGACACCGTGTATTTACACACACACACACATATATACACTTATAATATTATACATATATATATAATATTTTTATATATAATGCGTGCTTTATATATGCACAAGAAAAACATTTAACTTCATAGAAAGAAAACAATGTGATCTCCTCCTTGCAGGAGTAAGTCCAATTCCTAAAGTGGTGTTAAAGTTCAAAGTCAGCCCTGCTCTGGAGGGATGAATAGCACTCACTGGGGATTGCTATAAACAGGCCTGGGTGGGAATTTTTCAACCCCCAAAAAATTTTGTAACAAATTATTAATTCTGAAAAACTTAAACTCTCCAGAAGAGAGTTTCCCAGTCTCAGGAACAGTCTTTTTGGCTCCTGGGTGGGATTTCTAAGTGAAATGTGAGACAGAGAGAGTTCAAGTGAGTATATGCAGTGCTCAGAATGCTCAACAAGAGGCAATGCTCAATGGGAAGGGCCCAAATTTCAAAACCATGGCCTCTCCAATTGAGTTTGGAAACCTGGACCCCAGTTTTACTCATCCCTGATCAGTGCTGTAGGCTCTGGCACATGAGCTATTCCAAGGGTCTGCTCCCAGTCTGTCGTCTCTCCCCAAAAAACATGAAAGACTGAAAGTTTTCTGGTTTTTTGTCACTGTGAAACAGGGATATTTCTAAAATCCTGAAAATGGTGGGAGGATGGGGTACCGTTTCCTGACAGCTCCACCTAGGCGACCTTGCAGAAATTATAACATCTGCAATGGGCACATCAGTACTTGCGTGATGGGCCCGTCAGCAGCTGTGACTTGATCCTCAGGTCACAAAATCCGGATCAAGAAGACAGAGGGTATTTTCCCAAGGAACATTTCTGTTTATTTGACAGAATGCTATTGGGGTTTTTTTTAGCCACCATAAGCTATCAACAGCAGCCATGGGAGACTAGTGATCCTTGCTGTGTCTGTTACCAGTGGCTAGGTAAATAGATCATGATCTGCTAGAAGAAAAGAGTGAGATGTGTACAGCAAGTGGATAAAATGCCCCCTCTGTAACCAGGGCTATCACCACAAGTATGAGCTGGATAGGATAAAACAGACACACGCCCAAGCATCCTTTCCCAGATACAAGTTGAATCCCCTCCTTGAGCCAGTTCTCAGGAAACCACAGCACTGATGTATATCAGGTGGAAATCAAAGGGATTTTTAGATTAAAGAAGAGACAAGCAGCATATTTGTGTATGAGGACTGACACTACATCACTCAGAAGAGCTGGACCCAGCTATTCTGTGTGACCCCACAGACATTAGCAGGAAAGGGTTGAAGGAACCTCCTCTATGAATCCTAGTCTCTATGAGACTAGGATTTCCTGTAATACACACAAAGAAATATATTTAGTGATCTTACAGTGTGATACCACAAGTAAATCAGGAACAATGCAATTCAGTTACGACCAGACCATCTTATCTTTATCTAAACTATGTTCTCAGTTATGTTATAACTTAAGGAAAAAAATTGTATCATCTACTGACTTCTTGGCAATAAGGCCATTTCTTCTGACCTTTGGCCCATGGAAAGCTTCAAGTTATTTGTCTCACGCCTCCAGTATTCCCTGGACATTTAACTTCCACTTAGCCTACCTAATGCTGAGCTGACAAAAGCTGTCTTGGTAATGGGTACTCGTATGTGCGAAACTACTACCTATACTCCTATCGTATTCTGTCTCTAATGATTATTGTATAATATTTCCTACTTTCTCTTACGCTTAATACTATACTTAGACCTACTAAAAGAGTCAGGATTAAATGACAGGTGAACAGCTATCAAAATGGATAATGCTATTCCCCTTGCGTCAGGAAGACTCCCAGAGTGATATGGTCTGACTGACCAGTGCATTTGTAGTCATGAGAAACCAAGCAGACAGATACCTCCTCATTTCTGTCTCTGGAGGAAAGAGAGCTGCTTAGATCTGCTTTCTGGCTGCTTAGCATGCACTGGCCATCCATAGGGGTGAAGAAAGTAGGACCCAAACAGCGATTGGAGAGGACCCTTGGACAACTCTGTTTCATTCCCGGACTTGGAAGAGCCAGGTCGCTTACTAGTAAAGCCAATAAAAACTGTGAGATTCATTCTTGCTTATATAATTTCAGAAATAGATCTCATCTTCCAAACACTGTTTCTGCCTTAATAATTGACCTGGTCCTGCCGATACAGAGATATCTGCAGGACGGAAAAGATGATCATTCACTTTTACTCGTGCTCCTCCCAGTGTGGATGCATGAAAGACAGAGGGTCACAGACTCCCTTGTCCATTTATTTAACTAAGGGAATTTGTGACTGGAGCTGCCCAGCAAACCCAGGGCTCCCAGACTGGGGAGAGCTAGGGCTGCTGTCCTGTCCCTCCTGGTGGCAACTCCACAGCCCCTGGAGACTCAGACTTCACTGGAAATGCAGGGACCAGAAGCAGTGTTAAATTTAGACCACGTTCATTTCTGCTGTCTGAGGGAAGAGGGAGCAGCTGCCTATGCCCTGGATCCCACATCTGAGCTATCTCTCCCTCACGCTTGGATGCTTGGGCATGCGGAAAGTCTGGGAAAGGACTAGGGCTGGGGGTAGAGGCAGGAAAGCTGGAGGACCTCTACCCACTCTCATCCCGAGGGAGAATCTCCCCAGGCTTGGATGTATTTTTAATCTGTTCCATCAGCAATAACAAACACAGTCAGAAGAAGTAATAACAGGGATTTTGCTGTGTATGAACTTGTTATCACAAAATGTAATCTCTCAATCAAATTAGAGCTGTGTTCAGACATTCTCTTCACTGACCTTGGGCTCATCAAGAGAAAAACATTTCTTTCCAAAAGTGGCCTGTTCTTCACTCAGCCACCTGAGCATGTTCCCCTCGTAACTACCTCTTTAATCTGTAGATGCCTAACCACACCTGCCTAACTCCGTCTGAGTCAACAAGTGAGGTCAAAGCAGCTTATGATGTTTTCTTTAACATGAAATGTCTCATAAAACCGACAGCTGAGTCTGTTTAGTATCGATGCTCTTGTTACTTCTGTGCCCAGGCCAAATTCCAAGCCAGAAGAGTTACAGCCTACTCTGGATTTATCCTATAGTTTCAGATGGCCAAGAGTACCTCTTCTCTTCATATTCTTAAATGATGTGTAGCTATGAACTGAAAAGCAACTGCTATAGTTCACAGCAGGGCTAACTGAATTTCAGTGCTGGGCAGAGTAATACCAGTATGCATGATGTGTAGTAAGTTGATGAAGCTTGTTAGATATCTTGGGTGTTAGACATCTTGGGTGGAAGACACTCACTCATCATTTACCTAGGCATAACTCCTCAGGCAATCAGCTCAGGATGTCAGACACCCTCCATCCCAGAGTGCCAGTGCTTAATGGCTCACACGGAGCAAATAGCTACTGCACCTGCTTGTTTGGCCAGTGCTCCTTATGATGAACGTTTGGGAGGATTTCTTCCTGACCCCTAAGGCTGATCGGACAATTCCCTGGTGCAGGCGAGCTGGGTCTTTGTCCAGTGCTCCAGCAGACTCGTCAACTCACCTAGCAGAAGTTATAGGGCAGAGGTACCAAATGACCCTGCCGTGTCCTTAACTTGCCAGCATGCATAATTCATCTTCCTCAGCTAACCTGCAGTCCTTCCACCCTTCTGGTGACTGTAGCAGCATTTGCAATGCAGAGCACTCCTTTAATTTTATTTATTGAGTGACTGATTTGCACAGCGGGGCATCACTTTGTTTATTCTCCGCTATCGTTGTTACCTTTAATGAAGACAATGAAGAATTTAAAATAATAATTAAAAAATATATCCCCCTTAGTTACCATGGCAACAAGCTGGAGCTTTTTAACACTGCCACATATTCCATCTGTTTCTTTCTTTTAAATGACAAAACAGCTTCCTCCCATACCAGCATTGCATGGAGGAGAGGAGGTTCTCAGGTGGAGGAAAACAGAAATTCCAGCTAACAAACAACTCACATTACTACCCTGAAGGAAAGGCACTTTCTAGTCAAGAGTGGTTTCCTCCCACCAATTCTGTCTAACAAGCCTTTCTCTACACAAAAAAGGGCACAGGTCTGTTAACAATCAAGCCTCCGGGACTTCTCTCACTCCTCCATCGCCAGGGCAATAGGTACAGTGGTGAATGTCTTCCTCCCTTATCTCCATCTCAAGCTAAATCGAACTCTATCAGCTGAATGTCCTTCAGCTTGGTGCAAGTCTAGACCTGGGTATGACTCTGAGCAGTTTGGAAGACAGAGAGCAAGAGCATTCTTGTGATATTGCGAGAGAGATGTTAACAACAAAGTGCTTTCTGATAGATTTGAGGGATGTGGATTAGGGGTAAATAAAATATCATAAATTTATTATTTTCTAGCCTCAAAGTTTCCTTCACTGCTCTCTAACCCAGATGTCCTGGGTGGACTTTTTTCTTTTCTTCCTCTTTCTCAGACTGTTTTGGGGCTTACCCCAGCCCATCCCAGTTCCCAAAAATCTCTTAGCTCTCTAAAATGAACTGGTCTTCTCTCTTCCCTTGGGCTCTTAGTTTTGTTGGCAGATAAACCCTCTCCTCCTAAAGACTGGCTGTCTGCCACTGCTCAGATGTAAGTCACACCTGCCTCCTGCTTAGCATCTGACTCACGGTTTAATCTGGAATCATTTGTTATATGAAGTCTCCATCTGCAAGATTTTGCTCTTACTTGTATGGATGTAAAGCCAGAGCAATTCTCCCAGATTTGGTGGACCTACTCTGCCTTTTATGCTTGCATTACCAAGACCAGGACTATGCCCACATGTTCCATTTGGTCTTGCAACCAATAGTCCACAGAGGAACACCAATGGACAAAACTGAATGTTTAGAAAGCAGGCTGGGAAGTGACCTTACATGCCCAGCAAAAGCAAACCTTATCTTCAGAATCAAAGAGGTTGTGGTCTCTCTCCAGCTTCCAGGGTTTGTTGTTTTTTTTTTTTTTCCATTATCTAAATGTCTCCTGTAGTCTTCTGTCTTCCTTGGCAGTAGATTTTGCTTTTTTCACCTTGTGCCCCAGTGTTTCTCCCAGAGTCCAGTTTAACCACCCAGAATTTTAGTTTCAGACAAGCTGTTTTGGGGTTTTGCCTCTTCTCATACAGTCAGTTTATTGGTTCCTTCTGTCCTTCCAAATAAACAGCAGATTGCAGTTAGGAGTGGAGGGGAAAAGCCTGTTGGCTGTTTCTCTCTGGAAAGCAATCTGAGAGTCCACCCAGTGATGGAGCAACAACCAAGCCTGAAATGAGAGCCAGCACCTGGTCAGGAGAGGTTAATGCCTTTCACTTCTGCATATATGGATCCTGGCTAGAGCCAGGTCTCATCTTGACCACTACTAACAGCCACTAGAATACCATCCTGATGGCAATCTCTGCTTTGGAAAGATTCAGGGCTGAACAGCAGAGAAATGGGACAGTCAATAGCAGGGATGTATCTGCAGAAAGCTTGGAGGTTACAGCAGACTGGAGTAGAAGAAAGTGCTGTAACACTGACTGAAGTTGCCTCAGGACATGACTAACAGGACAGGCACCTGGTGGAGTTGAAGGGACAACTATGTAGTGGTTGCAGCGTAGAGAACTGTGACAGAAGCAGCAAGACTGGTGTGAGTGAAGGATGAATAGGAAGGTCTGAGTATGGTCATGCAAGAAGGAACAGCAGAAGAGCTGTAAGAACAACCGATGTTGATGGCACCAAAATGACATCACCAGGATCACAACATATCTACAGGTAGTTTCTCGAGAAACCCAGAAAAACACTGTAAAAATAAAGGGATATGATTTTTTTGTTTTGATCAGCACTGGTGTTCTAGCCCTGAAAGATGTCAGTGCAGAGACAGAAATATCATTAGCCTTTCTCTGCCATGCAGAGACTGAGATGCTCCTTCTCTCCTTCTCCCCTCATCTCACTCCATAAGAAGGAGGTTCCCAGAAATGCTATTACTTTCCTGGAGAATACAGAAAGTTATGAGAGCAGCAGGGATGTTTGCCTGTAACCCTGATGAGCCATTGAGCCAGGGCTGAAGAGTGGTGAAGCTTGTCTGCTGACCAGCCCAGCGTGGGAAGCATGGTAGAGAGTTCCTCAGTGAAGCAAGAACTGGACACTGTTGGATGAGAACCAGAAGAGCTGAGTGGCCTATTAACAAGTGGGATGGAAAAACCGCTTGACGAGTAGTAGAAGATGGAAAAATGGCTGGTTTTGTGACACCTTGCCTTGGGTTTTCTAAAGGCAATGTGCAATCTCTGAATGATAAACTACCAGCAATGTGGTTGATATCAGCCTTAAGAGATGTGATGAAATCTTTGAGGGGCAGAAGGGGAAAACAGATCTATAATATCTTCTGTAATATGTGTGAGCCAGGAGTGCTTGGGGCAGACATGCCACCATCCTGCCTTGGACCTGCTGTTTCACAGTTGTCCATCACGGGGGATTTTACCCTTTACCCCGAGGTGTCCCTTGGTGTCCATTGCAATAAACAGGGCCCTGGAGCCAGATGGTCCCATTAGCAGTCCTGATGCTGGCAAGACAAGAGCACAGCACTTGGCACTTTATTACCTTCTCCTTTACATTGTGTATAACTGATGGTTGTGCTGCTAAAGAAGGACAAATATGATAAATAACCATGGAAAAGAAATCTATGGAGATGGATATTCTACTGTAAACCATATGTCTCTGTCCAGAGCTACTGCACAGTCATTACTGAAAATGGCAGGGTAATAAAAAGCAAGATTTCCTACATTTTCAATAATGTTTTCTGACTACCTGAAATACCAAGTGTTGAGAGACTGGCCAGAATTTCGGCCCTGGAGGCCAGACAAAACCTCCTCATGTCACGCCTTCTGGGACCTTTCGCTAAGAAGAGGGAATCATTGCTGTCGACCAGCGCTTGCCTGGCACCAGGTCCTCCTCCTTCTGCTGGTGGTGAATCTGCGCCTCCAAAAGAAGCCAGTTTTCACTGCAGTCCTGGTGATCATAGAGCTAAATGTATTGGCCCTTGGCATTAGCTGTGCAAGGATGGAAAACTTACTCAGAGGAAGAACACATGCATAAATTGAGGAAAATACAGAATACTAGTGCCAGGAAAGAGTTAAATCCCCAGTTTTCCAGGATCCCTGATGACAGAGTCAACCCATCAAATTCCTTTCTCACTCACTGATGAGGATGTCCTATGGGTAACAGCTTCTGGACACCCATCTATGAAACTCCACTTATGGCTAGACTATCAGTTCAGGTATTCCTTTGCAGGTCTTCCTCTAATCCCCACAAAATCACCTGCCTTCACTCTCTTAATCCAGCTAATTATTCACCTCAATTAACATCCCTACAAGGAGGATTTACCAGGGGTATTTCTGCTCTAATAATGCCCTGACCATCATCTTTTGCCTCAAAGTCTTCTGTGACAGCTATCATTGTTAAGCTTTCAGTCTATGTTGGCTCTCTGAATTGCTTGATTTATATCTTCTGCAGCAAATCCTTACAGGATGAAAGCTAAAAGTGCTTAGCAAAGCAAGAACCCAGATCAATGAAATCATGAGTAAACACAATATGCTCCAAGTTAGAGGCAGTGCTGTCCGTTTACCTGCATCCAGGGAGACACGGTGAGTGGGACGTTAATTAACTGTTGCCCCCAAACACGAATGCCTTCTGCAATTCAAAAGAAATTCTTTTTAATCTTACAAATCTGAAATCCAAGGTTATAGTGGTTTATTGCCCTGTCACAGAGAGCACTATGGGTAGGGAATCCGTACAAATGGAAATAGAGTAATTTCCTCCTCTGCCTGAGTAGGTGGAATAAAGACTCCTTCTTCCCTTAGAGCTCTGGCTCTTGGGCACTGGAAAGCTGGAAGATTGCCTTTTTACTAGCAACTATGGATGGAATAGGGGTTTTCAGTTGGATTTCTGCCCCAATGGATTCGTTGAAGTGAAACATTACAGAAGAGAAGAACATCTGCAATCCCTCCTTCCAAGCCTTATCATCTTCTCCTAGCTGCTAAGAGGAGCCAAAGGATTTGTTCCCCTACCTGTCTTCGCTGAGCTATTTTTCATAGTGGACAGAGAAAGGCTTAAATGTTACAGATGGCTGAAAATCTTGTGGCATCAGCACAGAATGGCTGTTTCTGTTCATGCTAATAGCCCGAAATGAACAGCAGCAGCAGCAACATGCCATTGTGAGCCTCGCTCCAGTCCCTTTAGTGTCAATCAACTGAAAAAAATGAACCAACATACCTGATGTCAAAGAGAGTCCAAGGCCTTTTTGGCCCAAATCTCTCACTGTTACTAAGACTGCTTTGGCTCCCTCAGTGGTAGCAATGGAAAGCGAGAAGGCTCATCCAGACAGTTGCCAGCATTGTTAATGTGTTGTTTAGCAAAGCTGGACCTAAGTGGCTGTATAGGGTATTTGTGTGTTATGCATAGCAAGGGAACTATGAAAAGCCTCTTGTTGTGTTTGAGACCATTTGGTTACCAGGTCCCATTAACTCAGCTCTCTGTGATAGCTTGGAGCCCACAGGTCAGTGTCGCATAGCCTTTTCTTCGCTGTATGCTTTTGGAGCAGCATTAAAGGTGACTAGCAGCTGACTATCTAACTGCTTTCTGTCTGTTAACTGAAGCAGTAGATGAATACACAGCATCCTTTACATGTGAGCTTTTGGTTGGAAGACCTCTCCATCTGGCCTTGTAAAAGTCTTTCCATATACTCAGTCCCTTCATGCCCTGCCTCCTTTGTTCTTACTTCTTCCTTTTATTAGAATGCAGCTGCCTCTGGTAGGATGAGAAACCAGCTAGATTATATGTCTGCACAGCAAACTGATTATTTTCATTCTCACATCAAGTAATAGCTGTAAATGCAGTTACTTGGTGCAAGAGCACCTGTCACTGAAACCCATCACTGGAGCCCTGGAGCCCTCTGCTCCCCACCCTCCTCCATGCAAAACAGGTATTTGCCAGCAGACATTTGCATGCACGTGTGTGTCCTCTCTACAGCCTTCTCTGTAACGAAGTGTGTAAGGAGGTGTTCAGCCAGGCCCGTGTTTGAACTGTTCATCTAACAACAGAAAAAGTAATCCTTAAAAAAAAAAGGGAAAAAAAGAGCCAGTATGTTAATACTTCAAGAGATGCATTTGTTGGAGACAGATTCCAGGGGGCTCCTGAGATGTTGAGCTTAGCTAGTATTAAGTGACAGGACCTAAAACTCAGTTTCCATGCTTTTCTGCAGATATGTTTTTAACACCAACCATGGTTACACCTTGGACCAGCATCCTAGGAAAGCAGATGGGTTTTCCTGGCATCAGGTTTCCTGGGCTTTTGGAGGCTACTGCATCCTGTTGTTAGGGGAATGTATTTTCCAGAGCCTTAATGGGATTCTATCTATTTCCAAATATAATGGCTCCCTCCTAATTTTCAGGCATGAGGCACTGCCAGGCATGGCTCAGCCTGACACCATTTTACTACAATGCACATGTGAAAATAGTCTGATTTCTGCATTGAGTTTCCAAGCCAGGAATTAATTGAGCCAAGAACAAATAAATAATTCCTTGTTTATTCCTCGGTTAAGCTTTGCTGCTGTTGTCAGGCCATAACAGGTCAGGGAGGAGAATTGTTCTCTGTGCCTCAAAGAAAATATTACTTGCCATTACAGAAAATTAATAAATGGCAGGACTCCAGAGTGGGAAAGGACTTCTCCTCCTCTTTTTAATTTACACTAGTGTTTAGTAATCTTTGCCCCTTAACTGTAAGTGGTTGGAGTATCACTACTACTTTTTGAAACAGAGGAAAACTTTAAGCCAGAAATCACAGAAAAGATAAGATGCAGACCTTCCCTGGGGTTTTCTCCCACTTTGGACACCACAGAGGTTCCCCCATGGGGAAGCTGTAGAGGTCACTCCTGGCTTTAGGGACAAATCCAGGGACAAGATGCCTGGAAGCACTGAGCTTGTGAGCTGAACACATATGTTTCCATGTAGAAGCACCTGGGAGTTAGAGTTCAGCAGAGCATCATTGCCAAAGTAAAGCCATGGGATCTGAAACACAGCCTCCTTCTGAAGGTCTTCTTCCTTTACCACCACAGTAGGAGGCAACAGGAGTTGCTGGTAGCTGCAGCTCTTCATTCGTAGGTGCTTTTGAAAAGCTCTTTACCTTGTGATTCAGTTTCTGATCACCAGGAAATTTGCTCTTGGCTTTATATCTTGGGTGAGAATCAGTCTGAGGAGCAGGGACATTTCCTAGCAATGTGAGCATTGCTTCTACATGGTGAGCCCTGAAAGGAGACCTTTCCTTGGAGCTCAACCTCCTTTGTTGCAGGTTTCTTCTTTCTGGCAGCTGAGGAGAGTCTCCATGGTCTCTGTCCATCACGACAGAAGATAGGCAGCTTGGGAGCCTACCTTGTGTCTCACCCATGGAGACACATCCATTGCTAGCACCCACCTCTGCCTGGGCAGTGCCCTGTAGTCCTGTGCTTGAGCTCTCTACACTACAGGGGCACTGCAAAGGCACCTTCTTGGCTAAGATTGCTTTTTTGGAACTGGCTAATTTAGGGCGGGGACACACAACAGTCCTGCTGCAGCAAGGGAGGTGCCCAGGCCATCTCTCCCTGCTCAGAGCTGCTCGGGATGCTCTGCTTCTCTGTGAGACAAGGGACGGCACCCGGACTCTGCTCCATGCCTCTACCAGCCATCCCTGCCTATAGCGTGTGGTTACTGTTGCTGCAGTGCTTTTACCTTGATATTTTACATTCCTATTCTGCTTTTAGTTTTAACGTTGTTTGATGCGCAATGGGCCCCTTCCAGAGCAGTGGTAAGCACCACTGAAATAATTACAGTTGGTAGAGCTCGCCTGTCTTTATGTAACACGTAATTTTCCTCCAGCTTTGAGACGAGTATCTTGTGGAGAAGAACAAAGTGGCCATTTAGTGGTGTCCACTAAAATTATGCAAGAGTATAGGGCAAAAAGCAAAGTGAGAACCCGCACTAATCAGAAGTGTTAGGGAGATTTAAAGAGCGGGACTATAATTAACCAGGCAGGAATGTGGCCAGGAAACCCTGTTTAGTGCCCCACTTTCTTTAGGAAAGGACCTGAATTTTCTGTGTGCAGCAAATAAGGGATTTACCAGAATATTAAGAATATAGAATCATAGAATCATAGAATGGTTTGGGTTGGAAGGGACCTCAAAGATCATCTAGTTCCAACCCCCCTGCTGCAGACAGGGACACCCTCCACTAGACCACGTTGTCCAAAGCCCCATCCAACCTGGTCTTAAACACTTCCAGGGTTGGGGCCTCCACAACCTCTCTGGGCAACCACTTCCAGTACCTCACCACTCTAAGAGTAAAGAATTTCTTTCTAACATCTAATCTAAATATATGTAATACCCCCATCCCTATGTGACAGCACATTCTTGGTACAAATAGAAAGGTATTGCTTGCCACCCATGGTCTACTGCCCTTGCTACTTAAAGACCCCAAGCACTTTGCATTTTGCCAGCCACTTGGAATATATATACTAGCTATAAAATGATACTTAAAGAGTTCCCGCACTTTGTACAAATGGCTATTTATGACCTGCCATCAATGTTGTTCTACAGAGAGGCATGGGGAGGGGGGATTGATGGAGCACTGAGCCTAATCCATCAGTCACTTTGCTACAAACTCTAAACAGATTTTAATTGTGCGGCCAGATTTACTCCAGCCATCTGTATAGCAAACATGTCTCGCCATTGAAATAGAGAAATACTTTATCCTGAATGCTCTTTTGCTATGTATATATTGTATCAATGTCAATAAAATATTTGTCACAGCAAAAATGTAAGCCTGTCTGCTGCATAACTGAGAGCCCCAATGGAAGGCAACACTCCCAGATTTAATGCTGACTAAACTTCTCAGTTGCACAGGAAATTAATGGGGCTGGGGAAGAGCCTTGCAATTAGAGGAGCAGGGCTACAAATTCTTGCCTTGCTGTTGGCTTTCTTTATTGGAAAGATCTCAGTTCTCCGAGCAGGACTGGGCTGGCGGCTGGAATTGCTGGGAGCTTTTATTTCTCCTCAGAGCAAGCAAAATAAAGCCACTGGCACGACAAGCTTGCCTACGCCTCCATCCCCTGCTCTGCCAGAGCACCCTGGGTTGTTCCCCACGCAGAGCTGTGGATTTACTCCCCGCAACCCCTTTAAACCATGGCATCACTGCTGAGACTGCCAACATGGGACCCAATTAGGTGGTGCTACAAAGATGTTGATGCCTGTGGTCTGAGATCTGTCGGCTCGTCTCAAATATCCCCTGAACTGCCATGAAGTGGTAGCAGCTTTTAATCACCGCTGAGCTTGACTCAGTTCAGACCATTTCCTCGAGCTATCCAGTCCTTTTGTCCGCCTCACTTCCATGATGATTAAAACTCTGTTTACTGCAAGAAGACACTTTCTTCTTTAAATTTTATTCCTTTCCTCATCACTAGCTATAACAGAATTGCTCCTGAAGATCTGTAGTTTAAGTGACTTTCATGTAACATGCCCCTCTCTTGTGGTAGACTCAGCCTGCCACCTCAGATCTCCAGACTGCCTGGCACAGTCACCATGCTCGAGACCTGGTATCCAGCCCTGCCACAGCTCAGCTCCGTCTGGCGCTTGGAGAGGCACCGAATTACGCCACAGACAGACCCTCTCAGCCACTCACAGATCTGTTTTAAACCAGGTAGAACAGTTTTTCTTCGCAATTCCTAATGCACCTGCTAATGATACGTAGCACAGACTAAAAGTGCCCAGTATAGCCTGAAAGCTGGTTTATGCAGGAGAGGTTGGTCTCCGGGACTCCCGGGAGTGCTGTGCAGGTGAGAAACACTTTCTCTGCAATCAATTGACCAGTGCGTGCAGGTGTCATCTTTGCTGTTTGTGAAGGTGCAAATCCTCCCAGTCCCATCGCATCCACATTTGTATTTTTCTCCTGTGGCATTGTGGGTACCACTCACTCATCTGTTGCGATTTTGGGTTATTCAAACAGCTGATGGCACAGGACTTTAGTCTAATTAACCTGAATGGATGCTGGTGTGCTAAACATTGTGTACTCTGATTTATAGAGGATACCTCAAAGGCTTATCCTTGCAAGGCTTTTCAGAATCCAATTTGTTTTTCACTTTCTGCTGTTTGCTTGTTCCTCGGCATTTCTCTCTGGTGGACAATGAAAACAGACGCCTGGCTTTCACTTCAGTTTCCAGTCAGGTTTACTCTGAATTTTGTGCGCTAACAGAGTAACATTTGTGTTGCAAGCCCCCAAAGGGGATTTTTCCTTGTTTTTAAGAATGTTTCTTTCATGGGATTTTTTTTTTAATGAATTGCTGTGCAATATTTTTATTGGTCTGTGGTATTTTTTGGGCACGCTTATTTCCAGCAAAAGCTGTACTGGGGGTTACACTCAAGCCTTGGTGCTTCCCTTAAAATGGTGGTCCCTGGGCAATAGTTATATGAATCTAAAACATTCATCACAGGCTTCCTGTGTGCATGAAGGGAAGAACAGATATTGACAGTCTCTTATCTCTATTTCTGGCCAGCCTTGCTTGGTATCAGGGCAGCTAGTTCTCAAATCACCAGATGAACCCAGACTTCTGCGCTGTGTGATTCAGAGACGTCTGCCAAAAGAAGAAAACAGTAGGTCAGTGTCGGTCCTTCGGCGTTAACCTGGCGATGTTCGCTGCACAGGCGAGAGCCTCGTCTCCTGGGTGATATTGAACAACCCAGGAACGACTCCAAACTCCTCAGGCTTTGCTCTCGCTAGGCTGGCGGCACAGTTCGCCCTTCTCCCATTAGTGGTGAAGTGAGACAAGGAGTATGTGGATGCGAAGATGAGAAGGGATCCCAGTGAGGCAGGCAATAGTTTGGCAGTTAAATTTACCATCAAAAACACTCTAATGTATTCTAGAGGCATTTTAAGTGCACTGCATTAAACACAACTGGTAATACAAAAACAGAGCAGAAATATGCCTTTGATTTCCTTGCCTGTGTTTTATTGCTCTAGTGTGTGCTCTGTAAACCACATGAGCATTTGCATCCAGTGTAAGGCATTAAGTGACGGTGCAATTCAGTGGCCAATGTTCCTGCCTCCAGGCAGGCAGGTCGGAGGTTCAGATTTTCCTTCAAGCTCATACCTGCTGGTAGGACAGCAGCAAAGGGCTGGAGGGATAAGTTGCTTTTTGGACCAAGCATTAAACACAGAAACATTGTAAGAAACAACAGGATGAAAATGAGGATGCACATCACTCATTGCAGAAACATTATAGCAGAGTACGTACATCTGACACAAAACAAAATTTATTAAAATGACAGTACAAAGTCAAGCACTGAAAAATTAGAGAAAGGCAGGAATCTTCAGGCAACCATTAGTTTGCTCCCTTATGCGTTAACTACGTGGCTACACAGTGTTTTCCCTGCAGGGCCCTGTTTTATTCTCTGCATAAGGTAGGCAGCGCTATCTTAATAAATAGCATTTCATTATTTCCTTTCTCCTTGGCATTCGCTCTGCCGCCTGCACGGTCGGGTTCCTCATCTCCTGTGCCCCTCTCCCCTTTCTTGGTCCCTGTGCTCCCAGCCCTACTCCCTTCCCCTGCCGGTGTCCCATGCCAGATCCTCTCCTTAGACTCAACACCAGGTCTTGCTGCCCCTTCCCATCAGTGCCTCTAAGACACCCTGTCCCATTAATCTAAGTTCCTCTACATCTTCCTCAACCCACATCCAAGGGTCGTCTGTGTCCCTGCAAGGTCCCACCATTATCTCCCCACCCACCCAACCTCAGCCACGGAGGACTGGCTCCCCACAAGACCCTCACCCAACCAGCCCCACTTGACCCCAGGGGAAGAGATGGACAGAAGGACCGAGGAGTCAGCACTGCATCCAGGGGGTGTGGGGGTTGGACTGTGACATGGAGAGATGTCCTGCAGAGGGTTTGCATGCCAGCGTGGGCCCAGTGCTCTGCAATATAGGCAGATCCCCAGTTCTTATCAGCCTCTGAAGGCTTAAAACACCCAGGGGATTCGGCAGCTGACGTCCCTCCTGCAGGCTGTGAGCCCGGGCCCCATCTATGATCAAATGTGGAGGTGTCCATCTGAGCTAATCATCTGATGAGCCTTTTGTAGTCAAGACAGAGAAAACACAACAGTCCTGGGGTATGATTCATCCTAAGCAGACACTTAATATAGGTCAGCTGAATTGCTCCCTATGAGTGCCACTGACTATAAACAGAAATAGAGTGCATGAAGCTATGCAAGATGAATGGCACTCTGGTGGCCAGGAGGGGGAGATCACACCATCACGTAGACACAGTCTCCGTCTCCACAGTCCAAGTCCCAGCCTGACTCCTTGATCCTACTTCCCTCACCCAGACAATTTTCCAGTCCCAGTCTCTTTGCTCATCACGTCTCCTTCTTTCACCCTTCTCCAGATTCCAGCCTAGTTTCCCTCTCTCTCTCGCTCTCACCAGCTCGCAGGTGAAGCTCCCACTCTGCTCCCCCAGCAGCCGCTGAAAGCTGGTTCCACATAGCTACAGCCCTTGTACAGCAAATTCTGCATAGTCTGGGGCATCAAACATGTCCAGAACAGACAGACTTTTCAGGCAACATTGCTTCTACAATCCAAGTAGTTTCCAGTAGGCATGTGCAAACTGCAGTTTCTTGGAAGCCAGATTTGGTGCAGGTTCATGAAGGCACAGAGGGCGCATTCCCAACTCAGAGACTAAACTGCTCAATTTCAGGTCCTATTTCCACAGCATGCTGGATACAGAACATTTAAAGAAAAAAGTCACCTTTATTTTTTAACATGGATAAAGGCATTTTTTTTTTCTGGCTTCATTCTTAAAAACTGCTACATCATTTTGGATGAAACAGTCACAAATACATGTACCCCAGAAAGGAAGACTGAGTAACCATGAAAAATCTCTGCCTAGAAAAGGTCTTGCATAACTAAAAATAAGATCTTATGATGGGAAATGCTGGACAATCTTAATTATAGGTGAGGCTAACAACCTGCACATAAAGATGAGACACTGTCAGGAATTGATGTGTCAAAAGAAAAGATGCAAGAATAAATGCATTACATTAAAGAGTTGTAAATCACTAGTCTCTGATGGCCCAGGCTAAAAAACCCTGAAGGCGCCCAAGAAAGAAATTTTGAAGGAAAATACATAATCTCTCAATAAAATTAGTTAGCTGGAAGATAGCAAACATCAAGTCTACCATTTTCAGAAACACTAGGGTTACTCATCCCAGGAAATACAAATCAATACATCTTAGTCTGGTAAACAAGTTTTGTAATGAAAATTTAAAACATAATTACAGCACCACTGATTGAGATACGTTAAGGTCTAACAAGCAAGTTTTCAACACAGGAAAATCATGTTTCATTGGTCTATTGGACTTCTTTGGATAAAAGGCAATGGAGAAATGGTTGCTACAGGCTATTGGGTTCCTACAGAACTTTTGACAAAGTCTTTCTTAAGACAGAATTGCATAAATTAAGTAGCCAGAGGCAAAGCAACATCATAAACTAGAGCAAGACTGCAAAGCAGAAGAAAATCAAGAGGAATAAATGGCCAATTTTCATTATGGTAAAACACCATTAGTGAGATACAACAAGGTTTAGTACCAGGGAATCATATTACTTAACATAGTCATCGATGATCTAGAAATGGGAACAAGCAGCAAAACGAGCTAATGAGGTCCCTTCATTTAGCCAAGGCTGTGGGGGCTGATCTGGGTGTCTGGGCTACTCAAACCTCCAGTGGGGCCACCACCACCAGCAGGACAGAACTCAGGGCTACAAACCTCGCTTAAAGCTGTATTTGCCTACACTGCTTTCACAAGCCTGCAGCTGCTCCGTTGCACCTTTCCAACTTTAATTTGAAGTATAGCTGGTCTTCAAACAAATGCTCCCTTAAAAATCACTGATACTACTTATGAAGCACAACCTTCCCTCCTGGGGAAGCACAACCCATGCTGCACTCACTCTGGACTCTGAGGATCAGTACTTGTACCAAGAGGGTCTTTTCCTGGAAACCTTTGCTTCAAACTCTGTAAAACTTCCACCACGTTCTTAAATAGCATAGCATCATGTATATTTATAGCATTATAAAAACTAAAATAGTCTTTTTACTACCACCAGTCCACTCTAATCAAGAGTCAAGCCAACCCAGGTCCTTTGTCCTGGCACATTTGGATAGGAGACTCCTTAAACTCCCTGCAGGGGCAGCCAAACTGAAGCCAGTTGCTCTGGAGGGTGGCTGCTTTAGTGCCTCACAGGTCTCTGCCTTTGAACTCTCTGCTTAAAGTTGCTGAGGACAAGGCATCTCTAATCCCAGCAGCTGGGCATGCATCCATAGATCACAGCTCCCATTCTCTTAGGCCTGACCCCATTTTTTGCTGTGGCACAAACAAATCTCCCAGATTGTGCATATAGTGGGTAATAAACATGCCTTCTGCTCCCATCTATGCATCACTGCTGAGTGTGGGGAGCTGATGAGGAGATGCTGTCTCTGTTTCTCTGTTGGGATTTTCCTCTTCTCTGGTTAAGTGGGAATTGCAACACCCAGGAGCATTCAAAAGCTCTCCACCCACAGCAGCTCCCCACAGCGCTGCAAAGGGGGATGTAGGGAAGGAGTGGAGGTGGAAGAAGAGGCGACATGAACTCATCAGGAAGCAGAGCCAGAAATGGGAAGTGTTCCTAAGCCCTCACCTGCAATGCAATATTCAAAATGGTCAGGCTGGTTTGGAGGCTGTAGTTCTGTGATAAGGTTTGGAGAGTGCTCTGGAAAGAGCTGGACAGTCCCCAGCTCGGTGTCTTTGCAGCATGACGGCAATGTGCTCTGTGGCTATTCATCTGCGGGCTGTGCCAGCCGCCGGGACACACACTGCCCTCACGCTCGGATGCGGCTGTGTGTTTCGGAGGTGCTGCTCTCTCCTCTCTACATAGTTATTTCCTTCTTTGCCCAGTGTCCTAAGACACTCAAGTGGAAATCATGGGGATCTTGGTGATCTGTCTGCTCATAATCATTAACTGTACAACACACTGTGAGACTGCATTCACCTCCTTTCCCCCCTCTAACACACCTCCTTGATGTATAAGCCACCAGTCCTTCCTCCTGTCTGTACAATCTGATGTCTGAGCTCAGATTCCCATATGGAATTCGTATTTTCCATGTTTGACTTCCACAAGGCTCCTCCCCTAATACCACACTTTTAAGAACTGAACTTCAAACCAAGAATTTTTCCTGTTCTCAGACAGCAGAAAGAATGAAACATTTACTGTTTCTCCAGCTATTTACAAAGGCAGGCGGACGTTCCCCCTCCAGTGAGGACAGGACATATTGAAAACCACCCTTCAGGGCTCCTAAATAAAAGCATCCCCACAGAGCGGCCAGCTGAGCTGAGCTCCAGTGCCACTCCTCTGCCTCCCCTTTCCCTTCTCACCCCTTTCTCCAAGTCCCAAGCTGCAAAGGGCAGCAAATCTTCAAAGGTCTGGTCCTGACTCGCTGGAGTGGGAGAGTTTGGTGTCCGGCTTGCAATGCGGGGTCATTTTCCCTAGTGCCCAAGGCAGCATGGCAGGCTGTTTCGAGGATGCCACCTCAGAAGTAAAATGGGTATCTGTGGTCTGAGTTGGATGACAGCTGTCTAACGGATTGAAAAGAAGTGTAAGAGGACAGTCATGTGGGCCTGCAGCAGGGGACCAGCCCCCTGATTCATATGTTCACTTACAGGCTGGAAAGCAAGCCTTCCCCTCCTGTCCCCATATTTGACTGCCTCAGAGACTGGGCATCCCTCACAGCAAGGAAAAAATGGTCAAAAGCAGGGCATCTGAGAGGCGCTCAGGTCTCCCTAGAGCGCTATGCAGAAGGTACCAGCCTGAATGTGCACAGTTTAAAAAACCTGAGCTACCTACAAGAGAGACAGTGCAAAGAAAAAAAAAAGAAGCTTCTGTATTTGTGCCATGAGTTTTGCGCAGGAGAGTCTATATCTGGGCTTACATGTGCCCGTGACTCAGTACCTGCTGTAAATAGTTGGGGTACAGGGGAGGAGAAAGAGGCCATCTTTCCCCATGCACAACTGAAGATTTTGCTAGCTGATTTGCAGGCAAGGGGAGGTGGCAGGGACTGCTGCAGCTTTCCATGCTGACCTGGCATGGATGGATGTAGGTCATGCAACTGGCAGAGCACATCAGGATATCTGCTGTCCCCTGACAGCCAAAGCTAGGAAGAGCATCTGCTCTGTCCCGCACTTAGACCCAGGGTGGAATTGTGCCTGGCCATTGACTCACACCTGGGAGTGTTTTGGTTCTGTGCATAAACCATCCCTGGGGGAAGGGACGCATTTCAAACACACCTTCTTGCCACAGAGAAGGCGGTTAAATTAATGCATCTGGTGATATAAGCAATTGAGACTGTTAGAAACTGAGAGCAATTCCCACCATATTTTTTTTTTCTACTTTGCATTGGAAAAAAAAAGGACTAGAAATCATTTTGGGATATTTTTTTGGATCTGATTTTCTGAGAGCAGTTCATAAGCTTGTGGGGAAACCCAACAGCTAATGCAAAACTCCTCCAATGCTCGAATGGGGCAAATGCTGGGGCCTCACATGTGGTTGGGTAAAGATCACAAGCAGCAATTGTTTGACTTTCTTGACAGTGTCATGAGTTCCAGTTAGCAACCTCAGACATCTTTGTAAAGCAGTGATGCACCTTTTCTTTTAGGGGTCAGGCTCTAAGTAATACCCCAGGGGAACCAAAAGTTCCAAGATATGCTCTGTCAAACAGTCTTCCCTTCAGCCAAGCTGTCGGAGACGTTCAGCCCCACAGCATGGCCACATACAACAGTTTTAGCTGGGAAAAATGTACTGAGTGGGAAGCTGGGAGAAGGTTTGTCCTTTTTTACACCATTTTGTCAATGGTTTTCTCTATTAGACTTTTTCTTCTATAGGAATTGTTTCAATTTAGACCCTTAGGGATAGTCTGCACATAATTTTTCATACTGACTTAACTATATTAGCTTCAAAGCCACTGTAATTAAAGTAGTATTCCCTCCTCCTCCACAGTCACACTTTAACTGGTATAAAGGGACTTATAATGGTACCGCTTACATGAAAATGAACTGCATTAATTCTTCCTTCTCTGCACACCTGTATTACATTTGGACAGCTGCAACATCACCAGGGGATGGACTGGGGATGAAATACCAAAACCCTTCTGACAAAGTTGAATGGGTCCAAGTGTAGGTAGATAATACTAACAAGGCAGACCATCCTACGCTCTGGTCTTACACTTCATGGCACAGACTGAGAAACGGCATCTATGAGTTTGAGGAAAAGGAACCTAGAAAAGTTTGATTTGGGGCACTGTGTCAAGAAAGCCCCAAAAGAAAGAGGAGGTTACAGCTTCTGGTCTCACACCAGCATTAGGATCGCCACGCCTGATGGCAGAGAACAATGTGGGCGTTTCAACTATTGCCTCTAAATATCTCCTCCTACACACAGCCCCGCCAAGTCTCACAACTCCTCCTTTGAGCACTGAAGTTCGCAGCCATCCCTCCACACACCCTGCCCTGCCTTTCCCTCGCCCCAAACTCCAGGTCTCCTTCCAAAGGAACTGCCTGCACCCCGCATCAGGCGAGCACCTCTAAGTCACTGCAGTCATCTTCCCTGCACAGACGCCAAACAAAGTGCAACATAATTTCACATTTGTCACTTCCCAAGCTCCTTCCCAGTCTCCCTGATTTGTGATTTCTATTTCAGGAGCTCTGCAAAGGAGCTCCACTGATTAATCCTCCCTCTGCGAACTAAAAGTAGCTGTAATCCCAGGGCATGGGGGAGGGACCCTTAAACATCCCCGGTGGAAAGAGGCAGTATTAATTCTGGCATGGGAACAGCACTTAGCTTGCCTGCAGAATGACTTAATTTGTTTCTTAATGGACACGATGCTTTGCTGATAAAAGCCCTAAAGTGCCTTTAAAAAAAAATTAAGAAAGTGATTGTTCATTCCTTACCCATTGGAGATTTCATTTGTAATGTTTATGCTCCAGCCTGGAAAGGCAGAAAGGGTTATGCTCCGGATGGGAAGTTAACACATGTGCAGGCTCAGGCACTTTGTTAACTTTGAAAGGGAAGGGAGGAGCCCGCCATCGAAGAAATGCAGAGAGCAGCTCGCTGTAGCAATTACTGTCCAGCCAGAGCTTCAGAGCGGGGCGGGAGGGATGCCTAGACATCCGGGGAGATTTTTTACCCATGATCTTGTGTGATATAGGAAAAAGAGATGGGAGATTAAACCCTGCATCTAAATTTCCCTAAACTGGATAGTAAGGAAAGTCAGCTCCACCGTGAGTTAGGTAAAAGCTGGCACCAAGCACCACTCCCTGGGCAGAGAGTGTTAACAGCCACTTGGCTCTTCCTTCTGATGCAGCCTTCAGCTGCTGGTATTTCCTTATAATTGCTGATATCTCAGGGAAATGGAGGAGGAAGAGTGGTAGGTTCTAGAGATGGGAATAAGGAAGAGCTTTTTTGATGATATATGACATCAGAATATTAACCAAATATTCAGAAATGGAAAATCAGATCACTGCCTGGCTCTGGACCTGGCCCAGCACTTTGTTTTGGCCATTTCTGCAGGCTGAATTTGTGCTGCTGACCACTGCCAAGGAGTCTAGCTGCAAGCTAGACGAACCATTTGTTTAATCTAACATGACAGTTCCTATGCTCTGTAATGAGTGATGGCTATGACATTTCTAGGGACCCCAGGCTTTCATCTTAGGCCCAACATCCAGGTTTTGGTACCCAGCCTCAAGCACTAGGGCTCCTGCTTGCACTCCTTGCCACATTTGCCTGGAGTTGCTGGGCGAGTGCCAGCCCCAGCACTGCCATTTCTGCACACCTCCATGGCAGGCACAGTCTTTTTGGCATCCCCTGGGTATGTGCTATGTGCCGGGCATGGTGCTGCAGCAGTGCTGCTCATGTTTCCTGGCAAGGTTAGCGGCTCACCCCCTCCCACCTCCCCTGGTCTGGGATCCCTCGTTCAGTTATTTTCACGCTGGACTTCTTGGAGATGCATGGCTGACAGGACACCACCTCCTCTTATGACTGGAAGCCTCTTCTAATAGGATCAGGAAGGAGGGGAAAGGAACCTCTCCTCAGAGGTTCATCCCTCTCTCCGGGGTGGGGACAACATACTGGGTTGGAAACTGAAGGCTTGGAGGTCAGCAGAGAGCTTCCTCCCTTTCCAGGAGATGAGGATGGAGCAGCAGAGCTTTCAGGGGCGGGACTAAAGTAGATGAGAAACCAGTGTAAAACAATTGAGCTCATGGAGAAAACTTGACAATCCAGGAGTATCATCAGGATGAAGGAAGATTTTGCAGAGATCAGAGCTATAAAGGGCAATAAAGCAAAAGAACGTGACTAGCTACTAAAAATAAGGCTTCCTGAGTCATATTGTATTAGCCCATTGACTTCAGCAGGAGAAAAATTCCCTAAGTAATGTACAGAGCAACTAGGTACAGAAATCCTGGGCCAAAGCTGAAAGAGGGGGAAAGTGCACAGGAGTCTCTGGTTTAGTGTCACCCTGTCATGAGCACTCGGCAAGGTTCAAATACCGGTGAAAGCTGCGTATCATCCTGGCCCTGCAAGCAGAAAGGGCACCCTTGTGTCTGCAGAGCAGGAAGGATGAGCATGAGAGAGATGCAGGACTTGGCACCAGGCAAGGTGAAAAGCCCTTGACATTGGGAAAATCCAGGTTGAAATCAGTGCAGGAAGCCCCGTGCTGTCTTGGGCTTTCCTTCCTCTTGCCTGGCAGGTCAATATGCTGTTACTTGCTCATACAGGAGAAACCAGGGAAATCCCATTCCTAAATGTACCGTTCTCTGGCACTGAGCATCCAGCCCAAATTCCGATCTCACTTTTACAGGCATCAAGGCGGCATCAAGGCCGCATTAACATCAGCTGAGCAACTTCAGACTTAGAGTGGTGTCACCATGATCAGAATCAGGCCTTCAGTCATTCCTGGCATGAGACGCTGTTTCCCTCCCCCTCTTCCTCCCTTTATTTTCTGCGGTCTATAAGATAATTCACTAAAAATATTACAATGTGCTGTTTATTCTGGCTGCCTCTTCAAGACCTTCCTGTGCCGTCACCTCTTCCCCACCTCACTCTGTGGCAATTTCACAAATCACTGCAGGTTGCGCTCACCTACGTGGGGACATGCATCACCTAAATACCCTCTTCACAAACTGCCTTTTACCTCAAGGACAATAAGAAAAGATGCTCCTGCTGGCTGGTCCGCTTCTTGCCTCGCAGAGGATGTGTGAGGAAAACTCCAGACGCAGCAGTATATTGATCTAAATTAAACACACACACACAATCTAATTGAACTGACAGGAAACTGGTGTTTAAAAGCAGAAAATTAAAGCTGTTAATATAATAATGAACAGTTGTGCTTACTGTCTGTGCCTCTGACATTTCATATTGTCATCTCACCAGCTAATCACCGCCTCTCCCCCTTTTGTGGGAGTTAATGTGTTTTCATCCATTCACCCAACAAGGTAGCTCTCCAATTGTTTGACAGTTACTAATATATCCTACCTGCTAATGAGCCACCGAGCTGGAGCAGTGCAGGTGATGGAATAATAACCACCCACTGCTCCACATTAACGCTGGTCAGGCCGGGCATGGTGCACTACATGCCCGCTTGCTGCTCGTCTTGGCCCCTGGGATGAGGTAAGCCCCCCAGTAGCCCCACTCGCTCCCTCGGTGCTGCGAGGGGACATCAGGAGTGACTCTGAGCAGCGATGCTACGCTGCTGCAGGAGGAGGGGAGAGACACGGCCACTGCTTTTGGCCAGGGAGGTCCCTCCTGGCTCAGCGCTGGGATGTCAGACCCTGGCCATGGATGCGGACCCCATCCAAAATTGCTGCACCTTCTGTGGCTTTGCAGGGCAGCCGGCAGGTCTGCCCATGCAGCTATTCCCAGAACAAGTCCTGGAGGTTTTGGAGGCACTGTGCTAAACACTGGTCCTGGCTTTTGTAGCAGTTCAGCTCCTCTTATCTCCAGGCGAGAGCTGTGAGGACTTCAGCCTGCGGCCAGTCTGGCTACTGGGCTGGGCCATTTCAAACGGTCTCTGCAAGTTTGCTGGCCAGCTGCCACCTGCCTGCTCACCCAGAATCGGGGGTATGAGCACTGTGGCTCGACGGCTTTTTTTGCTCGGGGAACTGCACGCACTGGTAAATAAATATCTCTGCTCCACAGACGGGGAGCCCGAGGGGAGGACAGGAGGACAGGCTTGCTTGTGAGTCAGCAGCAGGAGTGGGAAATGGACCCTTGCCCCATCCCCCAGCGATGCCAGTTTCCATTTCCACCAGTAGAAGAGAGAGAAGGGGAATGAGGCTCATCCGCCTTTAAAGACGACCTGCGAGCTGATTTCCTCCACTGATTTTCCAATAAACTTGACTACATCGCCTGAGTGGATTCTTGACAGCCTCAGCATAACAGAAAGGGCACCACACTCCCCTACGGTAGCCCCCACGAGGGCTACACAAGCTCGAAGCCTGTGGAATAAATGTTACATTACCCAGGCCAAATCCTGCTTTGCACTGCCCACCAGTCATGTCCTAGGTGATGTGTAACTACCTTGTTAATGGCAGAGGGATGAGCTTGGAGTTGCCAAAGTGATTGCACCTATGGCTATTCATCATCATGACTGGGAGACACCTTCTTCTGCTTGCACAGCCGCTGTGTGCAGAGTCCCCCGTCCAGCTGGAAACAAGGAAATCCAGAGGGAGGAGGGAAGGAGGGAAGGAGGGAAGGAGGGAAGGAGGGAAGGAGGGAAGGAGGGAAGGAGGGAAGGAGGGAGGGAGGGAGGGAGGGAGGGAGGGAGGGAGGGAAGGAAGGAAGGAAGGAAGGAAGGAAGGAAGGAAGGAAGGAAGGAAGGAAGGAAGGAAGGAAGGAAAAGCCACTATTCTCCAGATCTGTCACCACAGGCTCTGGAGACTCTCACAATTGGGCCTCTGACTTGAAACATGGGGATGAGCAGGACTTTGAACTGGTGCTGTGGTCATGTCCTGAGACTTCCAGGGGACAATGAAAAAAACCTCTGCAACATAAATTTATAAAAGCATGTGTCCCTTGGGGAAACTTCCTCCACCACCTGTTTCATAGAAACTGGTTTCTGCCATGAAGCCTGGGGATTGATTGTCCATCTTATAAAATTAAGAGCATTTCCATTATCCATATTCATGCCTAATTTTTTATTTTGGTCCCATTCTGTTTTTTGGACACATTAATTTCTGACAGCAAGGAGTTCCACAGACCTGGAGCTATTTATTACACAAAAATAATTATCTAGCTTTTTATGTGCAGTTTCTCAATGTAATGACTCATCTCTGAGAAAAAGTAATTAGGAACATCTAGTGCACTTACACAATAGTGTACCATCTATAGTTTTACTCTTGTCTACCATGTGCCTTGTTATTTATCTCCTCTGTTTGATAAAAAGATCCTGTATTTTCCATCCCCCTCCCAAGTTTTTTTCTGTCTGGTTGCCAGTTCCTTTTACTCCTCCTAAACCTCTTCTGGACAGATCTCCACGGCTGAGTACAGTATTGCAGGTAAAAGCAAGTCATCTAGCAATATCATGGCATCGCCACACAGTTGATCTCCTATCACATTTCCAGATGTTTTTTGCTTTGCTTCACTGCCTTCCTGCACGCTGGAGGGGTTTCACGGAGCTCTCTGTACTGGAAAGCTCACTTTTTTCCTTCCCTTAAGTGAAAACACAGCAACGTCATTGAATGTTTTAAATTCTTTCTCCCTGCTCCTCACCCATGATGGCACTTGCATCTTTAGGAAACAGATTATTGGCTTTGTTCGGGTTGGCAGTTTCCCATCCTCTGCATCTCTGACCGCCTGTCACATCCTCTACCAGCTCTCTGTTTACGGGCTGCATGAATTACCCTCCAGTCCCTGAGTCAGCCCCACGTACACAGACCCACGCCAGCCATTGGGAGCAGCACTGGATGCAGATGGATGGACACCTCTTTCCCTGCAGTTTGCCTTAAACCCTCCACTGAGGAGCTGCAGGAAACCAGTCTCCAAGGCCAGACTTCCCACTACCAGAGACATGAAGAACAGAATAAATCTCCATCCCCCCAAGAGCGGAGAGTACTCGTCAGTGACATTCAGGTTCCTGCAGGGAGGAATGAGGCAGTCAGATAACCCCCACTGCCACTACTGTGCACCTTTCCTGCAGCTGGAGCCAGGTGGGTTTGCTTCAGTGCTTGGGTTGATAAAATCCAGAGGACAGTCAGCAAAGGCCACTGAACAAGCAGGGACAGCAGAGGTCCTGTTTCAGAGGGAAAGAGAGGACAGCGAGGCAAAGTGGAGGGGGGGGTGCTGTCCTGCAGAGTAGAGCCAACTCCACAGCCCACCACCACCACACTGCAGAGTGTCAGCGTGCTAGTCCTGGCAATTGCTGCCAGTGAGGGGGATGCTCGGTGGAGATGCTTCACTTCTGGGCAGCCGCTGGCACCACATGCTGCATGGTAGTCAGCAGGGATGGGAAGTGGGGATGGGGGTGATCAGAAAAGCCAAGATGTGGTGAGTTGTAGAAATGAATCAGCTCTTCCCCTGGCCTGGCCTGGACTGTCCTTGCCCACGTGAAATGGCTGGTGGACATTTGGTGCAAATCACAGCTACTGCACCTGCCTTTCCCATTGGGACTGAGCCCAATAACGTCCCCCTACCCACAGACCCCATCCTCTGACAGGCAGGTAGCATCCAGGCTTACCCTGCAATTTGCCACTCAGAGGTCTCTTTCGGGGCACTTTGCTCCTTACCTGCCCACAGCACAGCAGAGAGAAACACAGTGTCACCTGCCCCAGGGAAGGACGTAATTTCCCATTGCCCAGGCAATAAAGGTATCTTTCCTAGTTTTATAGACATCTGCTGACAGGCTTTAAAAATAGGAATACCATTTCCATTTTCATGGTATTCCCTTATATAATATAAAGGAGCTATAAATTGGAGTGATCTATATTCATCTCATGGTTTCTTTCCACTGCCAAAGTGCTGTAAAATCTGTTGTAGTGTAAATGAAAATCAGGTCCAAAATGTTCCTCTACAGCACAGAACAGCACTGGCCTCTCCAAGGCTTTGAGCAAGGTACCTGGGAAGGGGGAAAGAAGCAGAAATCCCACATTCAAGGAAGGAGGGAAGTAGGAGGGCAGGGAGGGAAATGTGTCCTTGACAGGCATGTTTGAGAAATAACCCTCTACCAGCTCGTGGCTGTGGATGGCTCTCAGGGATGTGAATGCTCAAAGAGGTCACGCGTGCATGAATTAATGTGGGTCTACGCTTCTGAGAGAAACAGGCACCATGCAGGTAACACCTTCAGTAACACCGCATGTATGTACGTGTATAAATATGTATGTATATACACATGGATATCCCTGAGTTTTGACAAATCTTTTCAAATTTGTTTCAAGTACCACCGAGATCCCGTGGATCATTGATAATTTAGAGTTATCCCTCCTATACAAGATAACCAGTTTCATACGCAGTGTAAGCAAATATGTCAAGCAATTTCCTGGTTCACCCATCTGTAGCTGTCAGTCATGCTAGGATTTATGTATTAACTGCGTTGGATCAAATTTCGACTCAAATGTTGGATAATTTGGGGAGGGAGGCCAGTGTTTTTGCAACTGAAAAAAGAACATGCTGGAAGATGAACAGGACTGTGAGCAACAGTAGAGGTTTACTTTCTCAACCCCTGACAAATGCCACAGGCAGCAAGGCTGATCACGTCCCCTGTTAAAATTGGGAAGATGACTGTGGTTTGGCATATGCCCAGCTTACATGGAGGTAGCCACCGCCAAAGGCAGCATTCCCCTCTGACCTCCTCCGCTATGCCCATGGGTGCAAAGTGATAGTTGCAACTCCTGGGCTTGGAGGAGGAGGAGGAGGTAACACAGCTGCCAAGAGTCAGGGAACAGCAACTGCTCAGCAACAGGTTTCCCTAACAACTGCCAGCCTCTACAAAAAACATCTTTTTCTTTCAGGGTGTCTATTCAGCCTCCCCTCTCACTGCTCACAGATAGACCAGCACAGCTAGGAGGCATTTTGTTTTTATGACCAAGATCTGCAAAGGCTCCCAAGTCACTCTATGCATTTATCCTCCAAAGAAACTGGTATGACAAGAGGAGGGCAGCGGTGCCCTGTCCCTTGGACCCACACTAAGCTCCAGAGAAACTTTCTGGCTTGAAAAAATTGCACTGAGTGAAACCGTGGGATCTGCACCAGGCCAGCGGCTGAATGCTGGCATGTCCCAAGGCCCCCCAGACATGCTTTGAGGACTGGAAGAGGGACAACCTCTCTGACCCTTGTGCCTTTGCTCTGATTGTGGTACCTCCTGCCCATCTGATTCCCCTGTGGGACTCTGAAACTGCTGGGAAAACCAGTAGGCAGGAAAAGGGGAATCAGCTTTCACCAGATTGCCTCTCCCTTAGAGCACTGTGGGAAAAGTCAGGTAAGGGTTTCTGGGATGTTGAAAGAGGAAAGAGGGAAGAAGGGGGTTTCGCAACCCAGCAAGGGTGAAAGGACATGAAGTTTGTAGGAGGCAGCCTCTAGCCAAAAAGGAGGCTTTGTCTGACATCTCTGGTGCATTAGAGATGTGCAAAGTCCAAACACACTGGCCTATGCTCTGCAATAATGTCCTCTTACCACAGAGTTACTGTCACTGGGTGACACAGCATTTGGGGTGAAAGACAGAACCATGTGAATGCCAACAGTATGGGTAACAGACCAGGAGATCCCATTGACTCCCTCCTCTCATGGATTTCTGATCTAACATAAAATAACAGTTGTCTTCAGGCTCCCCCTACAGAAAACAGCTTTCTGATGTCCATCTGGTGGTCTTTTAATTCTGCAAACTTCCACTGCTCCTTCCCATCACACGTCTTTCTTCAAAGAGAGAGGTCACACATAGTTCGGAAAGTATTTGAGCACTGCACGTTTTCCAGCCAGAAAACATGAAAACAGCTAAATGAAGTGAGCGGGTTAGAATTGGTCTAGGATGATGGTACCCTTTGGCCTAGGGAGAAAACCTGTGGCATTTGTCAGGGTTTAAAGATATCACTAGCTGAACAGTTCCTCCAGGGCTTGCTCACTCTTGTTGAGCATAGATTCAAAGGGCAGAGAGTGGCTGTTCCCCACAAACACAGACACATCAGAATACCAGTGCCATTTCCCACAGCAGCTATGTTTCCCATAGTGGGGTACGGAGGCAGATTGATGCTGCTTACTTTGCAGGACAGGCCCGAAGCAGAGCTCCGAGTGACGCCATGTGTTTGTCTTCCTGTAACTTCCTCTTGCTGAGACTGGTCACATCTCCCTCCAGCCACCTTGGCCAACATATCCTGAGCAGAGAGATTGCTGGCACCAGCTGAAGCAGACTTGACCAAAAAAAAAAAATCACAGCACTTGGTTCTTCCAGAGCAAGGCCTGTCCACAGCAAGCCAAGGGCTGAGCAGGAGTCAAGAGGGACTCTTCCCAAGCTTCCAGGCAAGGAGCTGCTCATGTCAGGTTGTGCTTTCCAGAAGACTTCTCTGGTAGAGATCACTCCTCCAAGGCTTGCTTTGGTTTCACTATTTCCTAGCTCATATTTGACTAGTTAAAAGTTTTATCAGCCAGGGCCATAAATTACCATGACAGCTTCTAGGGAAACTCGGCCCTTTCGTCTCCTGCTCATTTCCTCTCTGTCCCTCGCCATTGATCAAACCTGCAGAGTTTTAGACTTTTCAAAAGCAGAAACAAAGAGAACTCCAACCCTGTCTAATTGAGACGTGGGTAAAGTTAAAAAGCAGCCGCCACACGCATGTATTTGCCTCAATTAAATTGGCTGCTTGATATTTCTGATAATTCCTTTTTCTTGTTTCCTTATTTTTTTTTTAAAGCAGCTTTATGATTAATGGCCGCTGTGATGTGCTGACATTTCAGCTTTTCGCATATCCCACGCCCCTGTTAAATGGCGGGGGCTCCAGCTCCTGTTTGCAAGGAGCGAGAGGACCGCAAGAAGTTGTGCTATTAATCAATGGGGTAATTCAGCCAGGGTGCAGAGGGAGAGCTCGGAGCCCGGCTCCTGGCAAACACGATACCCCCTCCAGGAACCTCAAAAATGTTTGTATCAGATGTGCTCTGCACCTGAGAGCAAAGCGGCTCGGCTGAGTAGAGGGCTCAAGGCGGTATCACTGCCCCGCTTGAAGGTCATTAATTTGCGTCTGATGAGGAAGAAAAAAAAGCAGTGAAAGCCAATGCTTTTCCAATGTGTGGATTGGGGCTTTAACAGGCCCTGAAGAGCTGATGCTGGAGAGCAGGAGTTGTGTTTCAACCCATTAAGCCCTGGCCTGACTTCCAATGTCAAAAGGGAGATGGATGACGGTGCTGAGAGCACAGTTTCCTCACACAGGAGTTTGGAGGCCGTACAGTAAACTTGGAACTGGAGGGAGTGTGAGGAATATGGGGCTGTGCTGGGGGCTGCCTCTGTAATAACAAGAGTTTCAGACATTGTAACTGTCTCTGATCCTAAAAGGACTTTGACAACCCTGGCTACAGGAATCAGTCTCTGTGCTGAAAAGGGAAGGGTGGCTGCTCCTGGAAGAAAACAGCCGCAGGGGTGTAAGACAGCACCCCATGGCAGGAGGGTGGGACCGATCCTTCCATTTAAATGAGAGCATCAAGAGTCTGAAAGCGGTGAACTCAGGTAATGTTTAACTGTGTCCCTAAGGGTACACCCTAAGTTGCATGAGCACGATGGTTGCTTGCCAAAAAGCCTCAAATTTCCATAGTCAGGTTTCTTGGTCAGGTCTCTGCTAGGTCGGTCATTTTGCAGCTGGGGACATCGGATAAGGCCATAGCTCGAGATGGGCGATGAGCTCTGTACACAAGCAGGGGAAAGCACAGCTGGGATGGGCAATCAGGATTCTCCCTTTCTGCCCCTGGCTCAGCATTTCTCAACGGGGGTGCCAGCTCAGCATTTAGCGTCTGAAGAAGCGTCAGAGCGCTGAACATCCTTTCCTCTGAACGGGACCCGAATCAACTCCCTTGTTGTTGAAGGGGTAGTTGCTCAATATGGTGTGTTCAGCAGCAAACAAAAAGACACGGGTTAAAAATAATCCTTCCTGAAAAGGGCCGGAGAAGCTAACCTCGATCTTCTTATCAATGCACAGCACAGCCCTACAATTGGTGGTATCAGGACAACTGAAGGGGCTGCAAAATGAGATACAATTTCTTAAGTCAGCTTTGTGAGCAAAGGAAACTTATGATGTAATTACACTCTGCCAGCAAGCGCAGCAGCAGCAGGTCTCCGTGGTCCCTGGATTTCTGTTCCTCCCTAGATGCGTGTAGTTATAGTAAAAGTAATCCAGGCAATCCAAGCTACCCCATGTGAAATAACAGCAGTGAAAACAACAGCGGAGAGCTTTGTCTGCCATGGCTATACGGGGCTTGTAGATGATGTTCCCAGCCCTAGGAAGAGTAAAGGTTTCTCTAGGACATCAGGGCACCTACAATCACCATGTCACCTAACTGGTGTGGAGATGGAAGAAGTCGTGCTTACTCTTTGGGAAGACTGGTAGAGCAGCAGCCCTCAGAGAGAGCAGCAGTGCTGGTAACCAGCTATTGCAGAGAGCACTCCGGTTCCGCACCACAACAGTAATTATCCCACACTGACTGGGAGGGGAGCAAAGGGCAGCAAAGCAAGGAGGAGAAACCCCCAGTCTGTTCCACATCACTGCTTCTCTTTTCGAAGCACTACAGAGACATACAAGGAGAGATGCAAGAGCCCCTTCTTGGGCAGGTGGCATCCAAACCTTCTGTCTTTCCTGCAGTCCTGCCAAACGCAACTCGGAGATGTAACGAACAAGTAGGCTCCAACAGAACTAAAACAAGGTATAAGCAGCAAGTGTTTTGCTTGAACAAGAGCAGCTCCCAAAACAGGGTTTGGGAGGCCTGGGAGATCCAAGAAAAGGATTTAAGGAGGCTTTGACAGGGGGCTCAGGGCCACAAGCCTCAGAAGGGCAAACATCAGAGGGACACGTTGGCACAGCTCACCTCACCTGGGGAATTTTTGGCGTGGGTACGTGTCTGCTGGGAGAGACTCAGCTCTAACTAACCCTGCTGGGGTAGGAGGATGGATCAGCAGATCTTGTGAAGTCCTTTTTACTCCCATTTTCTGCAGCTGCTATGAGAGGAGCCTCTTTGTAAATAAAATAAATCATTGCCTTAATTCTTCCACAACCAGAAAACAGGCTTAAGCAGAGCAAACAGATTTAGATATAAAACCCAAGGGACAGGCAGCTCCATTGGAGGCCATAGTTTTATCCAGTAACCCCAGCCACTTCCTCCCTCCCCCGCTGAATAATTCAGAGCTTCATTTTCTTATCTGCTGTAATCTGGGTTTGTACAAACCAGCCCTGCTGTTAAGTAACACAGGCGAGATAAAGAACAACAAGGCATCTTTGTGCAGGGGGAGCCTCAGCAGGCAACATATACCTCCTCTTTGTGCTGCCACGCTCTGTGAGAGAGGAACTGGCATCTTTCCTCCGCTCTGGCACACTCGCTTCCTTCCATTTTCTCTCCATGCTCCTTTCCCCACATGGATTTGGTATGTGACTAGGCTGGCCTCTACCCGGAGCAGGGAAAGCCAAGCAGCACTGGGGAAAAAAAAAGGAAAAAAAAAAAGGAAAAAAAAAAAAAAAAAGAAGGCCCCAAGCTCTGTAATAGACTTTTCATGACATTTAGTAAATCTTTTAGAAGTTTTCCTTCTTTCTGCACTAAATATCAGTTGCTTAAGATAATCTGCGAACCTGTAGAACGGCCATTAGGAGCTCCCTGGTGACTAGGTTAATTCACAGTAAATTACAGTCACTGCCAAGGAGATTGCAGGGAGGTTAGGAGGAGATTGGAAGCGGCAGGCAGTAAAGCACTGTAGCATTTACCAAAAAAAGAAAATAGAACAATAATCAAAACTCTCCCTTGTAAGGAATAAGGAGGGCAGGCATTGAATGCGCGTTGGAATATGGTCATTTCCAAACTCTGACAGATGCTGGTAAATACTGGGATCAACACTGGGCAAGTTTTCTGAGTGACAGGCCAGCAGTAGCCAGTGTTACCATGCCACCTAGACCAACCTTTTCCCAACTCTTTTTTAATGGACCCAGGAGTGATGGGCAAGAACAAAAAACTTGGCTGCACCAGGCACTGCACTTATGGAAGGATGTTCTTCAGGCAGACAACTTTTCCACCTTCCCTTCCCTTTCTCCTCACCATCCTTCCATCCTCTCCCATTTCGCTGTTAATACGATGGCACTGACCTTGTTGCCAGCCCCATCACTGGTTTTGCTGTGAGTACCTGGGCTCTTTAATAGCCCAAATGTTTCATAGTGCAGTGGGTGCACTGCAGCTCAGAGGCAGGAACTCTAGGTACATAATCCTCCTCCTGATGATGACCAGGTAATTTTAAGCATTAAATGGGGGGGCAAGTCCCTGTGCAAGTCATGTCTCGCAGAGCACACTCTGCCTCCTTTCTTATGGCTCATTTTGGACAGCAAATCCCTCACATCCATTTGGCCATAAGTACATTTCCATAATCACACTTGAGAGGGGGAAAATGCCGTGATTCAGGCAATCCCCATTTTACCCAACAGTAATTTCAGTCACATGCAACGTCTAAGCTCTGTGACAAAATTGTGTCTGGAGAGCTTTTTGGAGAATGTCACACTGTAGGACTGTCCCTAGCTAACTGGAGACTGCAGCTGCCCCACTGCAAACCTTCTCAGGGCTCCCAGAACAACTGTGTGCATCACAAAACTGCCAGCATTTCTTCACCACAGCTGCCAGACACAAAAGACTCCCTCAACACACTTGTACAGTGTCTGCATCGCTTCAGGAGACCAGTGCAGTGAGGACCAACCTGGCCCATAGCAGCAGTGTGGCCATAAAGCAAAAGGACACATGGCAAGTGTCACCATCCCAGCGTGGCTTCTCTCCAGCCTCCCACCCAAGAGATGTTTCCCGTCTCTTGATATTGCCAAGGTCTCTTGCTCCAGCCGCTGCTCTGGCTACCAGCCAATATTCCGATCCCTCCGATATTCTGGCTGTGGCTCCTTAGCATACAAAAGCCCAATATTCAGCAGAGTCCCAGTAAGTTGGTAGTAGATCATCCTCCAAAGTGCTGGGGTTTCCTGCACAATTCAGCTCAATTCATCCCTCCACCACCTACCCCAGGAAGCGGCATCGGGCACCCGCTTTAGAAAGGTTAATGCCCTGACTGCTGACAACCACCCTTTCTCTAAAGTGGGCAACAGGCAAGAAGGGATAGAGGTCCCTGTGAATTCTGGTACCAGCTCATCCTCATCTCTCTCTCTCCCTTCCTCCCTCCCTCCCTCTCTCCTTCCCCAGCAGCTTCTGGGCTGCTGGTTCTTTTAATATGAACTTTAATTTCTGATGCTAGTAAAATTTAACTGTACCTAAATCTAATTTGTGCCTTTTTGTTTTCTTCCTGAAAATATAGATATTAACCTATTGGAAAGGCTTCCTTTCTTCTGCCAGCCGATATCAACAGTCAATCAGAATCTGTCAACATAGCAATTTTATCGTCTCCAACTCGGGTAGCAATGCAGTCGTCATGGGAACCAAAATAGTAGCTATGGAATAGCTGCCTTAGTAACAACAACAACAGAAAAATGTGTTGGCATAAAATTGCGTTTGTAGTAAATTTCAGTTAACACTTTAGAAATTAAAGAGTCACTGTGTGAATCCTGGAGTTTGTAAATCTGAGGGCCCTCTCCAGGGAAACGATGGCTTGTAAAGTTCCCCAACATCTAACCTCGTTGCTAGCCCCTTGTACTACAAGTTGAAAGAGGAGGAACAGAGGGAAGCACGTCTTTATTTTGATATGGACATCTGTGGAATGTGAGATTAAGGATGCATCAGCTTTATCCAGCTCAAAGAGACAACCTGCATTCCTTATGTGTAGAGTTAAATTTGTGATGCTGGGGAGAACTACAGAGATTTTAAAAGCAGCTTGCTTTGGTCCATGTGAAGATTGAAAAGAACACGACCATGGGCAAACAGCAGGAAGGGAAACACAGAAATTGCTGTACCAGAACAGACCTGTGGCCCAGTACTCTGGAGCACATCCGCATTTCAAAGGAAAATGCATATTCTCAAAATGCTTTTGGTCACATATGCACAGATATTCAGCTTTGCCGGATAGTGGGTCATTCCCTTAATTCCTTTGATGCTCACACTATATTCCCAAAAGCAAGAGAACAGAAAGGCAGGCTATGTCTAAGAAAAGCACTTGCTGGGTATTTCTTTTCAGAGGACAGGTTTAATATGCTCAGTGCTTTTATCCCCTCCAGACCTCTGGGTTTTGTCCTGTAACACCTTTGGAAATGGAAAAAGTCAATCCTAGCTTTACTTTGTACGTGACCTCTAAAGAGTCTGCCAGATCTCCTTGCATTGCATAGAAGAACATGACTCTCTTAACAGCGAAGATGAATAGCTAATTTCCAGGACAGCTTTTTAAATTCTGTCAAGGAGGTGACCTACTCAGCTGAGCATCAACACTACCCACAGCAGCAGGTTCAAATCCCAGCACTCTCTTCTGTGCCCTCCATCTCCTTTAGGTAGATAAATAGTGTTCTCTACCACTGAAGTCAATAAGACACTCTGGACAATGGAGGGGGGGTGGTATAAGAGTCCCCAAAAGAGTAACGAAGTTCCTTATGAAAGGTCTTAGGGCTCTTTTTGAAATGACAGCACTATTTATTGCAGTTTGCCAACACTACCAAATGTATAGAAACCACATCTGGCACTGGAAATGTTGAGCCATAGTAGGCTGGAGAAGATGTGGGGAAGTATCACTAGTTGCTTACACTGCTCTTATATTCTTACTGAAAGGTCCAATTTTTGGCTCCTGACAGAGAAAAGATACTATGCTGTATGGATCTTTGACAGGCACAGTTTGAGTATTTTTTCTTCCACACACATGCCCTCTTTGATTTTGCCTCCATCCAAAGAAGAATTTAATTCAATTGGTGCTGTATTAAAATTGTGAAGAAAAAAAAAGGGGGGTGGATAGGGAGTTAATGTTTGTCTTTCTAGAATAAGAGGTAGTTAAAAAATTTGTATAATTGATGTTTCATAGGATTGCAATCCATTCACTTTAGCACCAAGACACCCTTTCTTGGAAACAAGGCCGTTGAGACTGTCAGTTTGCAGCAAAGGGCAGTGACCCAACCTTCAACATCCTGCTCCAGCAGATGATGTTTCCAAGTGAAACACGATCATTCAGAATGGTATAAGTGGTGTACACAATTTAAGTGACCTTTTATCCAGATGAGTTTGTCCTAGTGACTAGTTACCTAGAGAGAACACGTTCAGAGGAGAGCAATGGTCAGAAAGGTCAAGAAACTTTCCACTCTTCATCATTCTGAAATCTTTTTGTAAGCCAAAGAAGCAAGGATGCCTTGAGATGCTACAGAGAAATCAATAGGAAAATTCTGCTGGAGCAGTAACAAAATCTGTGTCATGTAAAGTGAATTTAGACATAAGGTTTAATGTCATTATCTTAAAAGGGCATCTCTCTACATTCTTTCCAGCACTGTGATAGTACAGCGCAGAATGGCCAGAAAAGGTGTTTCTCAAGAGGAGATGTGAGTGCTGGAGGGTTTGGAGGATTAACCTTTCAGTTTTGGAGACCAGGGCTCAAACATAGACTTTGGCATTAGAGAAGTGGCTATGAGTAAGTGAGGGCTGCAACGCTATCAGCATGGACGGAGCTGACGAGGTTACAAAACAGTTTGTGTGATTAGCCAGGAGCCACAACAGAATCAATGACAGAAGTGAAAACAGATTAGAAATTCTGCAGCTTTGAAGACAGGAACCAGGACATTGGCTAGAGAACAAGGTTAGTTTGCTCAGAGGTGTTCCTGTGCTAATAAACTGGGGCCAGGGGATTGGGCAGGGGGGGCTCTAAAGCTGATCCAAAAAACAGAACTGCAGGTAGGAGAAGGATTGCCCTTAGAAGCATTAGCAGGTCTAGGATGTCCCCATGCAAAAGAAGACGTAGCTATTATTTCCTCACTCCACACTTTTACCAGTCTCTCTCAAACACTTGCCCCTTCTCCCTGTCAATCTGACAGACACAACCACTTTTCCAAGCGAAGGCGGGGGTGAGGTGAGAAATTGTCGCAGTCATACCACTCAGGAGAGCTGGACACTAACCAGAGTGTTCACGTGAAACCTTAAAGGACTATTCAACTTCAGTGACTGTTTGCCAGTCTTGTCTTTTCCTGTGTCTGTGAGCCACATCCTTCCAACTCCTGAAAGATGATCGCTACCGTTCTCATTTCTGAAACATACAAGAGAATTATGACTCCTTTTTGCATCAGAGATTTATGGATTCATCCCAGTGTTCATGGTGCCTGGCTACTACCTATGCTGTTCTCATCTAATCCTCAAAAGGTTTCCATATCCTATATATGATACAATTAAAATGTTTTACAGAGAGCTTTAACCCCAAGCAAAAAGAAGCTGGAACACTCCATAAACCCACTAAAATCTACTGGGATAAGGAAGGTTTCAGGAGGAGCAAAGGGAAAAAATAAAGGTATTTCAGGAGACAAATGGTGTGTAGCATGGCATGTACATGACAGCCAGTTTGTCACTGTCCCTCAGTGCCACCTCTGGCTCAGGAGGTCCCGTAGCTGCAGGCCACAGGCAGCCAAGGAGAGTGCACCAAGGAAGCATCATCGCCTAATGGCTTATTTCTGGTGCTCTTCTCCAGGCAACAGCTGCTGCCAGATACTGGATCCTGAATGAAGTGGCTCTTGGGTCTCACCCAGAGCAGCTGTTTGGATGGCCGCATCCTGCGTTCCTGGAAGGCAGCTCTGACTACATGGAGCTGGAAAGGAAAGATCTCAGTCCAGGATGAAACACTATGAGCAATTCACAGCGGCTGTGTTCTAAAAGTGTGTTTACCTTTGACACTTCCAAGAAAATGTTGCTGAAATCAGGTCTGCATCTGCTGACCTATTTTTGCAGTTACAGAGCACATGATTTTTGAGGTGAAAGTGACCAATTGGTGCCAATTTTCCTTTATCTCAAAATAAGGAGCCAAACTGGGAAGGCATCTCCCGCATGCCCTGCGTGGCTAGGATCAATATTCCTTGTAATGCAGCAGCACTCGGATGAGGGAGAGGGGGGGTGAAGCTCTGTCTGAGCCACGTGCACACCCCAGCAAAGGCAAAGAGCCCAGCTCCACGTGGGTGAGGAGCTGTCTGAATGCCGCAGCAAGAGGAAACCCAGGCCTGAAATGGTCTTCCTGCCCAGCTTTGTGCAGCACCATACTTATCATTTGATGCAATTATGTCATTAACTAATTTGCAAATTTGCATAGAACCATTAATTTAATCTTTAAATAAATAGTATGGATTTAGCGCTGGTGAAAGCACTCCAGGTTAACTGCTTGGTGAATGAAGCCTTCTGCTTATCTGTGAGACAGCAGCAGGACAAGCTTTATCCACGTGGTGCCCTGCCAGCACACTGCAACCTTGATTTGACAGCTACGTGTACAGCTTCATCTGAGGAGTTCAAAGAAGGAGCTCAGCTCCCTGGCTCAGGGACCTCGTAATCTCTCTCGGGCCAATTAGTGCACATCAGGGTAGAAAGTTTGCACAGAGGGCAGCTGGCACTGAGACTCACCACAGCCACTGCGCTTGAATCTCAACATCCTTGATATCAAAGTGACTAGCGAGTTATCACAGGGAGCTAGAAATGGCCGCTCTACGAAATGAACGCTACGCAGCTGTGAGCGGCCGCAGCAGAATAACACTTTCACACGTTCTCCCGCTGTCTTATTGTCCTATACCACCCACATCGCTTAAGCTATTTATACCGTGCTTTACACAAGATGCTCACACCTCCTTAGAGACGGGGAAGACAGACAAGGAGTCTGATGGTTGTGTTATGACAGCTCAACTGATTGGATTATCTTGACTGCTTGGAAGCTGCCCCCACAACCGCTGCTCTCTTGCAGGTTGCAGAGAGAGGTGGCGGTTGGGTTGAGGAGGGGCAGAAGACCCATACGTACCTGCTTGGTGGTGGATGGAGCTGGATTCCCTCATCTACCCGTCATAGCTGGGCAGACTGACAGCTAACAGCTCTTCTCCCTTCAGCTGGAAAAAACACAGGGCCTGCACCACGAGAGGAGGAGGAGGAGGAGGAGGAGGATCCAGGCTTTTGCTCCGCTGCCTTCGTGAAATCCCAGGACCTTGAGATAACCATGACAACTACTGCTCTGCAATCAGGGGAGCGAGTACTAAAAGGCAGTTGCGGCCAGCCATGAGGACTGGCAGACAAAAATCAGAGGTAGAAAATTAACAGGAAAGAGGTGACTTTGCAGCATGTGATGTGAAAATCGACCCAGCGGCCTCGCACTGCTGCCTGAGAGGGATGCTCAGCGGCCAGGCACACCTGGACCAGCCGGTTGGCTCTGCACTGCTCTTGTTATTCTCTGGAACCCTTCAGCGTGACTCTTGACAGAAAAATTACCAAATGTAATGCACTTGTGACTTAGTTAATTTGCACCTGTATCTAATTTCAGACTTGCTGGAATAACAGAGCAGTTCCGTAATCAAAACACGAGTAAAAAAAGCCAGATCTGCCACTCACTGGAAGCTGCAGGTGAAACTGTCCCCACTTCACACAGGGACCCCATGCGGGAGCTTTGCACGAAGGTCGCAGCAGGACGCAGAGGTTTCCCTGGGAAGGGACAAAGCGAGACCCCGCGGCAGTTCGCAGCAGCCGGCAGTGCCATGCTCCTCCCTGCTTTCCCAATCTTCAGGCTCCTAAATGCCTCTGTGTTGTCATTTCGGGAGACCGTTCTGAGCAGTTTACAACTGCCTACTTGGGGCTAATGGCCATGACTTTCTGGATGCCAGAGGGTGCCATGTTTCATCAGCAGAGAAAGCACTAATGAGACAAAGTCCCTCTGGCCCATGGTTGTGGTTCATTAAGGTACTAGTCACCGCCTCAGTTTCCCCTCCAGGCTCTGGGGAGCCACAGCAGTTAGAGTTCATGTGTCATTTTTCATCCTCTCCCTCAGTCTCTGCAAAGGTCTAGCTCCTCCAGCGTATTTAAGTCCCAAAACAAAAGATTCAAGAAATTTAAAAACACTACTTTTGGCGGTTCTCCCAGGACCATTACTCACCCTGGTGCTGGGGCACTCGGCCCAGCCCACTCAGCACCTGGCCACCACGCTGTGCTTCCCACTGGCCCACAGACCTCTGGCGACCAGCAGCTGCCTTTCCATCAGCATCTGGCACAGAGCTGTGATGGCAAAATGCTCTTTCTGAAGAAAATCAGCAAGGAAGAGCTTTTGTTTTCTCCTTGGACAACTTCTCTGTCTGGCTCTCCCCAAAGAGGACCTATCTGCCCTACTTCCTGCTGTCCCCTCCCCGCATGGGTCCCATCGCAGCATCCAGATGTCCCTTGCATCCTGATGTCCCTTAACCTAGGTGCAACTCTACCCTGTCACACAAACCACTGTTAAAATCCTCTCAACCCATACCCAGCCTTCTTCCTACACCTTCCCTCGATGGCGTCTGCCGTTCCTGTAGCGCAATCACCCATCACCTTCCCCGGCGAGAGCGGTGACTAACCCCGGCCATCTTCTCCCTGCGGGGAGCTGGAGGCAATACAGACGCACGTACAGCACAGAGCAGCCTGCACTTTTCCCCTTTGAAAGACCATCAGCCGATGACAGAGCTGTGTAGAGAAAGCAAATCAGGACATAAAACATTTTGAGATCTTCAGATGAAAGGGGTTAGTACGTCATTAACATCAATTTATTTGGCTGAGACACATGTTAAGCACAGGACTGGGAATATGTAAGTCTGATGTTTTAACCTTGGCTTTCTCACTGACCCCTCATCTCTAACCCTGGTCACGCATATTAATACCCTTGCCTCGATTTCTTGTCTACGAGGAGGCTGATCCTAACTGCCCTGCCTTGCAAGGCTGCTGTGGTTCTGTAATTAGGCACAGCCTGTAGATCACTGTAAATGTGAAGAGCAACATGTGAGCATTATCTTAAAAAAAAGCTCAGTGTTCTACAATAGCGAGTGTACCACAGCAACGCGCTCGCTGAGGAAATCTGTCCTTCCACCTCACGGCCTTGCTTTTCTCCACATGGAAGTGCTCTCTTGGGCAGTCTGTGCAGGGGATATCACCCACTACAGCTGAAGCTGAAGCCTGAACCAAGAGGAAGGAATTTCAGATGCTGTCTCAGGATGTTCTCATGCTGCAAAGGCATTTATCATGCTGTTTATCCAAAAGGTCTTCTCTGCACTGGAATACAATTCTGGGAGGCGGTTGCTCACTCATGGAGGGAGAACGGTGCAAAGCATGACCGTTGATCCATGCTGATCATCCCATCACTGCTGAAATTTCCTCCCAGTGATGCCCTGCAGCAACGCAGCTTGGAGAAAAGTCTGAGTGAAGGGTATGCACGTCTGTCTTCAGAGGGACAGCTGAAGCCACCATTCTTAACCTGCCACAGGAGAGCAAAGGTGGACCATGAGCAGACCATGCCAGGATTCACACCAGAACCACAAGAGAGAAAGACTATGGGGAGCAAGGAAAATCAGGGCACTGAGTGGTGTCGAGGTCTTTCTGCATATCGCAGTTTGTGCCAGCAAACCCTCCACTATGGTCAGCTGAAGAACTGTTTCACATTCACTGTACCTGTGCAGAAATTCTTTCTGTTTGGCGTTTCTATGCCAAATAGCCTTTATATGATACACTCTTTATACGCTTAGAACAAACAACTAGCACGGAGATCCTGGAGTCCTCTCAAGCCACTGTGACTCATGACTGGGTAATTACTTACAGACCTGCTCCTGTGAGACAAGCACCTGCCTATGGGTTGGCATTCATCACTCGTCTTACTTTCAGTCCTAGCAGAGAGGCCAAGCCCCGAATACACCAGGGAAACCAAACATCTAATCCCTAGAGGTGGTGCCTCCAGGGCAAGGTTGAAGGCATATTAGCGATACGGTGTGGGAGAGCTTTAGTTTATCTCAGGATCCAGAGCCATCAATCCAGCGCTGTGGTGGGGAGATGCAAAATCTTTAATTAACTTTTGCACACTTGCTCCCAGCACTGGTGGAGGTGGGTGGATGTGATTGTTGCTCAAGGGAGGATTCTCCCCTCCCCCTGCTTTTGAATTCCCAGGCAATTAGTGCTCTGTATAGAACAACATAAATAGAGCTCTTTAAACCTGGAGGGTTTAGTTTGGTTTTGTTTTGTTTGGGGTGGGTTTGCCCTCCTACCTGTTCTATCAAATACCAAGCGATTTATGGACCACTTTGCATGTGTTTGCACACCCTTTTTGCATCTTAACTGACAACCTACATGCTTTTTTAATTAAAATTTTATTGGTTTTTCCATAAGTGATATACCTGCTGTAAGTGAGCACAGTTCAGTACAGATAACACGTGGTTTGTTTAGCTATCTTGCAGGAGATTATTTCTGTTATCATTGTAAGTTGATTATTGTAATTATTGAAAGAGAGAGGGCTGAGAGAGAGAGAGCATGCAGGAGGAAAACAGGGGGGGGAATTAAAAGATAATAATAAGAGATAATAACAGTCTCCTTTGTTCTTATTTCTTTCTCTTGACAACCTACTGTACATGCTAAATTCCACTTTAACGTTAGAGTCAATCCCTCCTGTTGCTAACACACCCCCATCAATAACACAAGGTCTTTAAACGCTAGATGCCTGCAATTAACTTCAGCACCAAAGAAAGCCAGGAATTGTCTCTCGCGTTAGTACAACCAGCCCTGTGAGTATCTCAGAATGCTTCTTTTCACCTCTTTATTCTGAATTCACTTGACATTTTTAACTCTCTTTAGAAACTGTGTAGCTTAAATGTATACAAAATTAAAGATAAGCATGTTGTATGTGGGGGATACCTCTGTGTGTGTGTATGTGTGTGTGTGCATAAAAAGACTGGAGGAGAGAGATTATACCCTGCACTGATGACCATGCTGTCCTGCCATCACTTTGAGGCCAACGTGTGGGATGGGAAGGCAGAAACCCCTGAAGGCCAGTCCCAATGCTGTTGGTGAAACGCTGTGCTACCTTGCTCTAGTCAGGAGGGCCGTACGTTCCAGAGGCGGTGAACATTCCCTGCTTGTGTGAAGTACAAGGCAATCTGCAGACGCCGGACATCTCTGTAAGGAAAGTGCTGACCATCCCAGGTGAGGAGCTGTTTTCCACACCTCAGAGAGACACTGACCGATGCTTACAGCAACTGGAGGAGGATATCAGAGAGCCACCTCTTCCCCTGCTTATTTTTTGCTGTAGTGGGAAATGGGAAGACTATCATATAATTCAAATAGTGCTGATAAGGTGACTTTTTTTAGATACTTTGATCCAGGCTACTAAAGCTTTCAAGGACTGAGACTTTGAACTTGCTTCTTAAAACTTGAGAGGAGGTGACGGCACAACCAGCTTAAGTTCTTGAAGTGTTCTGGGATGCAGCAACGTCTCCCACACCCTGATGACTTTGCGCTCAGTTGGATCAGCAAAAAAAGGGAGAAGCATAGATCCTTGTGGGACAGCAGCACAGCCAGGCATTAGCAGTAGGGGTGTATGTTCACATCTCTACTAACTGGGTATGTCCCACCAAACCATTCCCACCAGACTGCAACCTCCCTTCTCAGCAGCGGCCAGCAGGAGTTCATGGTCAACAGAGTCAAAACGCTGCAGAGAGATACAGCGGGAAATCTGTCCTCTAACCATCAAAAGCAGAAGTGCCACAAAAGCAGTTTCATCTAATGTCCTGGCCTGGCTCCAGCCGGAGCCCCTGTGTCATTCCAGGAATACTGCGAGCTGCAAACCTCACTCGGGTCGGGGGTCAGTGCTGAAGCTCTCCAGCTATCAGCTATTCAGATGCTTCTCAGAAAACCCTCCCAACAGACCAAGCCCCGCGAAACCTACCTGAAAAATAAAAACCAAGAAATCAATGCTGTGCTCTTTACAGTTTCTTTGCGGTAAATAAATACTGCATTACCTACACTGTGCTCACATTAGAGGATTTTCTTCACTGTGAGTAGTTACTCACTTCAGCATATTCGGTGTTTGCTTCCCCTCTTTGCCAGAAGATCTGATTTGTGATGTCGCATGAACTTCAAAATGAACTGGAGCTCTCTGCTTCTTCGCACAGAAAAGGAGACTAAGAAGCTGCATACCCTTGCCTACCTCTCCCGAGGAGGGAGAGCTACAGTCCGTGTTACCTCTTTCTAATGACGTGACTACTGATGGCTGCAAAAGTTTTTGCCAGGGTTCCTCTAGTGAGGAGGAGAAAGGCAGGACTGAAGGCTCTGAAGGTCAAAACAAAATGGGCAAACCAAGAGAGTATTTTTTCCGCTGTGGGGGAGGTGGGGAGAATAAGCCCCTTGAGATCGTACGTGAACATAAAAAAGTGGGAGGGACAGAAAGAGATGATTTTCATTTGAGGGGTAAAATTCTGGAGATCAAACTGAAAATATATTAAAGAATAACCAGTTTCACCATGCCCTCATTATATAGCAGTGCCCATCCTGACCTGCATGTGGGAAGCAAAGAAATGAAAGAAACTGGAAGGAAAATATTTTTAAATTAACCCAGCTTTCTCAAACCACTTCAAATAAGCAAACAACCGAATAAAAAAGCCTGACCTGCCACTCCCTTCTTGGATGCAAGCTCACATCAACTTTTATTTTTCTGAATTGATTCGCTTGTTTGTATTGCTTGCCATTTTTATTTTTTTGTCCCTGAAAATATTGTAAAAAGCAACTAATAGGGGTACAAAATAGTAAATTTTATGTACATTGCAGAAACTTGTATATGATGCAGTTTGTTAAGAACTCTGCCGTTCCCCCAGCAGCGTGTCGGGTTTGTCTAACACTCGGCCCTTGAGTTACAGTTTTACAGTGCCGATTTATAGCGTTGTAAGTTTAATATAGTGGTGCATTGTAAAAGGCCTTTGGGTTTTTTTCCCCCTTAATTAATATTTTAGACCCCAGGAAAACACCACAAGGGCACATGGCAGGAGCAGGGGTATAATTTACAGAGTGCCTGCAGCACAGCCCGGAAAATCGGTTCCTAGTGATGGACCGGGAAGAGCCCCAGGGCTCGGCTCGGCTCGGCTCGGCTCGGCTCGGCTCGGCTCGGCTCGGCTCGGCTCGGCTCGGCTCGGCTCGGCTCGGCTCGGCTCGGCTCGGCTCGGCTCGGCTCGGCTCGGCTCGGCTCGGCTCGGCTCGGCTCGGCTCGGCTCGGCTCGGCTCGGCTCGGCTCGGCGGGGAGGCGTCCGGGGCTGCCCGGGGCAGCGCTGCCCCCTGCCGGCCCGGCGCGGCTCCCGCAGCAGCGGCCGCGGGCGCCGCCTCCGGCCCTCGGCGCCCGCCGCCGGTCCCGTCCCCGCCGCGGCCCTCCCGGGGCAGCCGCCGGCACCCCCGCGGCCGGGAGTTGCTCGCCGAAAAGCCCAGGGCCCGCGGCGAATATACGTGAGGTGTGGGCTGGACGGTCGTGGGGTGGTGTAATAACAGCTCCAGCTCCCCCACGCGCCTTCAGAGTACTGAGCAAGCAGCGTTAAAAATAATACTGATTTTAGGAAAAGATAGCACTCTCTCACTAAAAGAAATAACCAACCACACCCAAGAATATGGCAACCAGAAAGTAATAAAAAATGGAACAGACACAACCCCTTAACTGCCTGTCATTGCTAATGTTAGTGTCAAACTGCAAATAAGCGGGGCAAAAATCACAACGTGCCAGCCCTTGTGCGCTGGAACCAAAACATCGGCCTTGGGCTCATGAGTTCTTTCCCACGCTTTTCTGACCCTCCTGAAAAGACCTTGCTGCAGCTGGGATCCTGCCTGGGCCACCTCTTTGAGACCTTCACCTCCCTGGATCTCACCTCCAGCCTGACAGGTCTCCTCCAAGACACTTGGGAAGGTCTGGGCGACTCCAGGAAAAGCAGCAGCATTGCCGCTACTTTTTAAGCCTTTTAATTTGCCGTTCTCCAGTGAGACGTTTTCCCCACAGACTAGTGGGATCTAACAGTATTGCCTGCAAACCCAAACCGTATTGTCTTACAACGGAGGTGGTGGTGCAGAAGCGAGTTGCGAAGTGAGGTTGCTTTAGGGATAGAGGAAAGAAGAGATGCTTTGGCTTTTGCTGCAGCCCTTCTTTATTAAGCCCCCCTCTCCTCCACACAGCTGCTTGCCATCGGCCATGCCCATCACTGGAGCTGCCTCCTGCTTTAGTCCCTGCTCCTCCGCTCCTCCTGTCACTCTTCTCTCCTTCCCTAGAACACCAATTTGTCTGATTGTTTGCAATTAACTGTTGATTATTGTGCACAAAAGTCCAAAGAGGATAATCAAAAAACAGTTCAGCCAGCAGCAGTGGAAAGAGTCTGCTGCCGCAGAAGAGAGAACGGTGCAGAGCAAGCACATCCCCGATGACGGTGGGCTGATGTGAGCTGGTCAGGACCAGCAAGGCTGGTGTTCACGGGCAGACTGCAGGCAGGGCAGGGCAGGCTAGAGGCTGTTGGTGATCTCAGAGAATTAGGATGAAGCACTGCAGCTTGCTGCCCTGGCTCCCAGGGGCACCCAAGCTGCAATAAGCACCCAGTAAGCCCTGAAAGAGGGGTTGTTCCCCATCCTGTTACCAACAGGACCAGGAGCCCTGCAAGTGCAATGTGCAGCCAGGTCCATGGCGGCAGCCACGAAGCCTTGAGCAATTTCCTCAATAACTTTGCTGAATGGCTTGAAGAAACCCAGCTTTCTGCCTTCTCTAGCAGCATCTCTTTCTAGACAAATTGTCAGTGGAAAATCTTCCAAGAAACCACCTTGCTGTGAAATACGCTTTTGTTGCTCAAAATAAAGGACACAGGCAAATGCTGGAGCTGGTAATACAAAGTGCCCGCTCAGTCCTGTGTCAACACAGATCATTTTTATCCACAGCATTAGACAACGTGGAGAAGCCTGAGCAGAAACAAAGTACACGTGCTAAATTGAAACCTTGGAGGACAAAGTGTGGGAAGTGGAGTTTTACTGAGGTAGAGGGGTTTGCCTCCCCAGTTATACAAAAAAGAATTGCAGGTCGATTAGAATGAAGAAAAGTCTGTCCAGTTGTATGCGCTAAGCTGGCTCTAAATGCAGACCTCAGAGCTTCCCTCAGGTGCTGCCTCTGAACACGAACAGCCTGTGACTGGGCAAAAGGAAGGAGGGTGAATGAGAGAAGAAGGGAGGTTTGCCGTTTGTCTCTAATAGCATGTCAGAAATGAAGAAAATAACTTTTCCACTTGAAAAATGAACCGTATCCAGAAGGGACTACTGAACTTGCTCCACCATGGGTGAAACCCCATCTTGGTACGTGGTCAGCTGAGGCAACACAGGTGTTTCTGCTGAAAGGAAGGGACCTTCTTCCTTGTTTTTCTTTACCTCTTCCCTTCTCCTTGCCCTGTGGGCCTATCTTTTCCCTTGAGCCAATTCTCGTTGCTCACCAAACCCTTCAGTGAACTCTGTGAATCATTAGCCTGGCAGGATATGATCCTATTTTCTGAGGTGTTTTTTAGCTATCTTAGTGAGTTGAAGCCACTAAGAGTATGACACACACAAGGTAAGAAGAGGACAGATGCAGCTGGAAGAAATAATAAATCTTTCTTCAAAGGGAAATAGCAGGATGCCAAAGCTGGTGAAATGGTTCAATATTTTGTAAGAAATAGACCTTGAGTAAATCCCAACCTTGACCTGTATTTGGTTGACCGTCTTGTACCCCGGATACAACCGGCAATGCAGAAAAAGAATAATTGAACTGCTTTGATTTTCAAAGAGGTTTGGGACAGTCCAACTGTGAATATAATGAACATCTTTTGTTTCCTCCATAGGAGATCTGTAGGGATACAGTTCCTATAAAGATATGGGCTCAACAAGCTGATAAGACATGATTACAGGAACTGTGCCATGCTGCTACAACAAAGCATACTTCCAGACACAGATTTAATATTTTCTCTGAAAAAGGTGGAGCTAATTCTTTTGGTTTCGCTGAAATCTGCTTCTTGGCTTCATTTCAAAAAGCCTGAGCCAAGGAAATGTGAACAGCTGGGATACCAGAGGCAGAGTGGAAAGGAACAGGAATTCTGTGCAGGGGAAAACGCAGAAATCCAAGCTGAATGAGGCTTAATACATCAGGGATGAACTCTGCTTTGACTTTTCTTTTAATAATACCCTGCAGTCTGAAGACTAGATGCTATAAGAAAATAGCTCTCCTCTGAAGCCTGATGTTTCAAAAGAATCAAGGCTTAAAATCCCATTAGATGTTTGTTTAAAGACTAACAAATTTAGCAGCTGTAAAACCTAACTATAAGGTCTTGCTGTTTGTCCACTCAGTCACATTACACTCTAGCAGTGGGATGCATACTCTGTTTTGCTGTCCTGCCCGTCCCCAAAACTAGGGTGTTCTCGCTGAACACGCCACTAGCATTGTACGGTTCTTGTTCTAGACCTTGTATTTAGGGCTGGTCAGGAGGGATGTGAGAAATATCTTTGAAAAAGCTGACCTCCTACCAGGCAGCTCAGGAGCAAAAAGGCGAGACGGGAGCTGAGGTAAAAAAATGATCAGTTTTTCATTTGTAAGAATTCAAGAAGCCAAGGGTAACTCCTGAAATACACAGCTGTGGGACACCCACTGATTCCAGTGACGCAGCGCCTTCCCCACAGGTTACTGCTATCTGCACCGTGGGATGATGGACGGGTCTGAGGGAATGAGGGTTCCTCTCACGGGAGGAACTGTCCTGAAACCAAGCAGGCTGCTCATGTTTCATTCACAATTTCAGCAGGAGCTTTGCTCTCTTGAACCCGGTCTGCTTTGGTCCATGGATCCTTTCCAGTGAAGACTAATGCATGTTTCACGGGTGCTCAGCTACTCACTGAATCTGTGCTTGGGTGGGCAGGTGAGCCCCAGCATCCCAGCATTCTGGCTGCTAAAATGCGACGCCTCAAATCTTCAGGTCAAGCTTCTCATTTTTCCCAGTCACTGACAGGCTTTCATCCCATTCAGAAAAGCTGCTCTCAGTGCTTAGAAAGTCATCCTTACAGCCCAGTCTAGCCTCTCTGCTGAGCCTCATAGCCCATTGACAATTTTATTGCTCTCTCCCCTGCTGTGGATGTGCCAGACCCAGAACTGACAATCCTCAGTACTCGAATCAATAAATGGTGCCCCAAAGTCGTGCGTTTTGTCCAAAAGTTGTAAGCTGACATAGATTACTTAGGGACAGCTTCAATTTGCCTTAGTCTATATTTCCCTATGAGTAGCTGGCTGGAGATTTGAGATTCCAAAGGAAAGAACAAAGGCATTAATTCCTTGTAATCACCCAGCTCCAGGAGACAGACCTGCAAGACCTCAGAGATCCGGTAAAACCCTGAGCTGGCAACACCCCAGCCTTGGGGCCTCTAAAGAGCCGCTGGGTGAAACCAGGCTTCCCAGCTCATCAGCGTGGAGCAAATACAAACTTTATTGTGTAATCATTATCGCTGGAAGAATTATCTATTCTTTATCTCAGTAAGAGCGAGAGAGATTAAGTTTGGAAGCCTATTAGCCACCACTGAAATGTCATTGTTATCATTCACTGTTAATCATCACGCCCGGCTCTAAGGCACTTAATCAGAGCAGCTGACACTTGGGCTCTAAATGAAAGGCAGCCAAGCGGGAGAGAGGAGGAAAATGCCCATGGCTGTCGCATGGGGCTGGCATCTTCTGCTCATGGCAGCTTTTGACTCAAATAAACACCCCAGAAGCAGGGTGGGAACTCCTGGCAGATTTTCCCTGATCCCTAACTGATTACAGCTGGTCTCGGCAGTACATTTAAATGGCACGGGGAAGTTAGCAGAAAGGCTCCCTGTCATGAAACATCCAATGCAGGACTAACAGACATGCTGAGGAAGCCAGCCCCTGGTCAGGGAAAATGCTTCTTGGGGTCTTTTTGGAAACTCCTGACTGCCAGCTGTTAATGGATGGGGCTGAACTGCAGTCTGAATGTTAATGAGCCTATTATGAACAGCACTTTATCTTGTGACAAAGGTGGATTTAATGGAGTTGAAAGGTTTCCCAGAGTAAATTTCAAAATGTCCTAATAATGCAATGAAGACTCCATTAGTGTATTTATTAATTACAACGCAGCCTCATTTCAGAAAGGCTGTTTCAGCAACCCAGGATGTGAATCTCCCAGCAGAGGAAGCTCACACGGACATGTGCTGCAACCTGAAGACGAGATCATGCAGGGCCACGTAGTAGCACAAAGGGAGCTCCTCATGGTTCTGGGCCTTGTGGGTGGACTGCTATAGTAAAATATCATCTCCAAATTTAGCTTGGAACATTTTGTTGGAGCAGAGCAAACCAGAGGGTGGAAAAGCCTGCTCTGTCCTGCACAGACGTGTGAAATCCAGACCAGAAGAGACCACTAAATAGTGCAGTCTGACCTCGTAGAAGTCATTAACGTGATGTTTCTTATCTCATCTTGCACCTTTACTTCCACTCTGCTTTATTTTGCAATAATTCTAGCCTTGATGTCTATCAGTAGCTTCGGGTGCTTATCATCCAAATGCTTCAAAACATCTCCTCAGCTGATCTGTCACTGATACAGTTCTGGAGCGGGATGAGGCCCCATCTCACGTCGGTCTGTAGGTTAGGGCCATATCTCACAGCTCCCTAGGCATACCCCGTAGCTTCTCTGGGCTATTTTAACCAGGGCTTTGCCTCTACCATGAATCCTCCAGCAAAAGTGACACTCATGTCAGCTTCTCCAGTGCCTGCTTTTACAAGCTACTGTGACATGCACCAATTCTTATTCTTCCCATGCCTGGGCTCAGATCCTTTAAAGTTCAGGTCAATCTCAAGGCTAAGATGAATCCCTTTGTCTCAGGATTGATGCTGTCCTCTTGACCCTGCTGGTCAGAGGGCTCTTCTATCTTAGATGTTCTTGCCGGGTTTCCATGAAGATTGTCCAGAGGAGATAGGGACCATGTTCATTGTTTTACAGCACTGACAGATAGAGGACATCTTTCTTTGTCTTTCAGCTTATGGTTTGGGTTAATAGCTAAGCGTGAATGACTGCAGGCTTTCTGTGGGTTTGCTGGAGTCAAGCTTTTGAACTCTTTCCTCTCCTAGGAACTAGCACACTCAGAGGCAAGGAAAACAAGGTGTGCAGTTAACATAAAATTCTGGCACAATATCATGATTCACAGTATCTCCTGGGTTTTCTTTTCTGTGTTCATCACCTCTGTCTCTTATTGAATGCCCTCTGTGCACAGAATACCTATGTTGTCAAGCTGTAATCCACATCTCATCCAGCAACTATACACCTGTTAAAAAAAACTCGCAAAAACAACAACTCACGACTTTTCACTGACAAGGAGAATGTGATCTTTCCTATCTCCACCAAAACCTCCAGTAGAACAACTTGCTGTGAAAGGGGCTGCACTGATCTATAGGAGACACTCTCCTTCATGCCAATTGGCTCATTAGTCATTTTAAAGGAAGAGCTTAAAAGTCTATTTCAGTTGGAAAAGGGGACTAAATAGTCTCCTTCAACCCAGTTTCACTCCATGCTCTCAGCTGCATTGTAATTACCTTTACTATCTCAAGCAATCAAAGAGCATCTTCAGTCAAAATAAGAAATAATACTTCTTCTATAGTACTTTCTATCCAAGACTGCTAATATCCTTGAATTATTTATTGTTATCGTCCTACTGCCTATTGCCTTCCTTCTGCTGTTGGAAGAGCTGACTCAAGGTGCTGTGAAGCAGCTTGTCTCCACTGACAAAGAACAGTGGTGGGACAGACAGACTCCATCTTGCTGGCCCGGACTCACTTCCCATTCCTACACACTCAGTCGCTCTGATTTGAAGACACTATGAAAGAGGCCATGCTGCATGAGGCCTATTGTGTGGCAAGCATGTCTTGCTAAGCAATTCCAGATCTCATCAGAGGTCTAGCAAGTATTAATGCTGTATTAATGCAAAATGGCTGCATTTTGGTTTTCTCACGGTAAGAAAGATAGATAGGCTCATTCCATCCTTTCTTTATAGCGAAGAAGAAATTGCTCTGAACATGGAAAGGGCCCTGTTGAGACCATCTGGACCACTCCCTGACTCACATGCCGTCATGCAGTCACGTAACTGTGAACTTCAACATCACTACAGAAGGGTATCGTTAGAACAAGAGGTCCTGCTTAACACAGGTATCCACAGACCTCTCAGAAAAAAAGGGACTATGATGGATCTAGGAGTCTCTGTTTTACACACTGCTCCAGGGGTAAATCACAGGAGTCTCAGCAGAAATCATGAGGGAAGCTATCAGCTTCCTGACATTTGTCATAAGTGACCAGAGAAGTGTATAAAACCACACATAAAGCCATTTGTATTGCTAAATCGGTCCTGAACATGGCACTTTTTCTAGAAAATACAAATAATAGAAATTAATTTGTCAGCCCGTGTTTAGGCTCCAGCCTGTTCCACAGCAAAACATTGAGGAAAGCTGGTTGAAATAATTATTCTCAACTTATGCAATCATTCTTTTTATTTCTGAAGGCTAATGGAGTGCAAACACGCTTTCCAGACCTTTGCTAATGACAGAGTCAGAAATAATGATTGGGGACCCTTATGTTCCTCTCATAATGAGGAAAGCAACACAAAATGATAGGGATGCAAGTCCTCAACAATCACTTGTTCTTTATTTAAAAGGCAAATGGAGCGTTCAGATGAGTTCTTTAGGTTAATGGAGCCACAAATAAGGTTTTGGGGCAGGATTTTTCACAGATAATGCAACACCGGCAATACCTTCTCTGGAGGACAAAAATATTTGCAGACACTGAGATTTCACTGACACGGAGAGGCAATCTGAAAGCCAATACTGCGCAGATAACCCAAATCCATGCTTTATTTCTCATCCCCCCACCCCAGGTCTGCACACACAGTCCCCGGGGGTGCGGAGGTACCGCATGCCCAGCCTGGGTTTCAGGGCAGCGTGGGAAGCTCACAGGCAGCGTCAGCCCCAAACCAGATTCAGAGAAGGGGACACAGCAAACTTGAAAATTACTCCTCGCGTGCCTGTCACCCGAACCTCACGTGCCCCTGCCATGCACTTTCTTGCCTCCTACTTCGTACACTTGCCTGAAGCACAGATGCTGGCACCAACCCAGCCCACACGAGACCCCCAGCAAGATGAAATGACCCAGCGACTCCTGCTCCACTCCTGTTTGCTGGAGGTCACGAGTTTGGACAGACCAAGCCCAGGAGGCCCCTCAGAGGAGCCCCAAGCAGCAGCTCAGGCAGTTTTACCCCAAGGTCAGGAGAAGACAGAGGGAGTCATCCACAAGACATTCAGCTTCAGAGGGGAGGGACAGAGTGTGGGAAGTCCCCCAGGCTCTTTGCTGATGGTCAGGTGTGATTTGTTTGACATCTGCTACAAACAGCTGGATGGAGAAGTGAGAGCCTGGAAAGACTTCTGCCCTGCAAGGTCCTTCATGCTAAAGGAGACTTGTACCTGTTGCTTTCTCACAGGCTGGTGAAGGCAGTGGTAGATTGGAGCCCCCTTAACCTTGGGATGGCAGTTCAGGTCCAGGTCTCCAGAGGGATCTACTCTTTCGCCACATCACCACAAGAAGCAGGTTCATGTTTCCCTCCTGCTTCTTGTCGTACTCATCAGTTCTCCTGTAAATAGACCTGACACAACAGTCGTAGGCTGAGGACTTTTAGAGAAAGGCACCTTAACTCCTTGGTCACTAGCACCACATAAATTAATTTTACATCACTGCTTTCACTTCTACTGCAGCAAGAGGACAGCCAGGCTTAGGCACAATATCCGCCATACAGTCCAGAGTCACCGCGCTCTCTGTAGAGACACAGGAGGGAATACAAAGTCCCTCCTTCATTCTTAGCAAAGCCTACCCTGCAAAGGGAGGATCCTCTTAGTCCTTCTCAGGCTGCTGGTTCAGATGTTTAAAAAAAATCCAAATGCAGGTATACCCCCATATCATTAATTACTCAGAAGGAGGAGGCAGTACATAATCCACAAAGAAGTTCTGAAAGATGCATATTTAGTACAATTAACAGTCTCTCGTTCCTTTCAATATGAGACTATCACAGGGGAAAAAAAATTTCTAACCACCACTATGATATTTATAACTCAGCATGTATCATGAAGCAGTCTCCTGGAAAGAAAGAGAAAATAGTTCACAGATATGTTTGGTTTTTATCAAAGCCTGCTCAGCATTTATACATTGGAAAAATAAATTTAAACCCATTGATCTGTCAGAGTTAATGACAAGAGAAACAAATTTGAGAAATTAGTTCAATTCTCGAGTCCCTATTTTAATAAAACTATCTGCTTTCCTAGGTTGTGATCTCCTCAGCTCTCACAAGCTTAGCGGCAGGAGCTTTGTCAATGTGTTCACTGGGAGCCCATGAGTGTGTAGAGAGGCACACTGAAGTGACGGAGGAAAGCTGCCTGGTTCTGCGACTCAGGACTTGAGCCCAGCACCCTGGCTGACATTTGCCTGGCGTAGTCATCTGTGAAGAGAGATGTGGAGACAATGTACTCAAAATCTGTGACCATAAAAGATTCCACAAAACTTTGTGGGTTTACATTAAGGTAGGTGATGTTTGGTTCTGACGGGCAAAAAACGTACTAAAATAGAGCATCTATCAATGGATCCATCTTCATATGTGCAACTTCTCCTTTACGTTTTTTGACTTTCACTTGACATCCTGGATGAAATCAAGACATTCCTAATATTTAACTGGAAATAGACTCCCCTTCTATTATCTTTACATCATTCCATAGAAATATGAGTCTTCGATGTTGTAAAACAAGCATCAGCTAGAGAAATTCTGCTACTATGACTTTCTCTCCCTACTCTGACCAAGACAGTATGAGATGCTAATCACCCTTCAAACCTCACAGCATGAAGACTGACTCTTGAGAGCCTGTTAATGAAGACCCAGCTGCAGTAAGCTGGGCTCATGGTTTGGACAGATGGTACAAGAATACCCAAATAATGAACTCGGAAGGGCAGTTGTCCAAGAAAGTACTTCAAGTAACTTTAAATGCATATTTGACTATATGTGTAATTTATCAGCCAACACATGAATCTTTAGTCACAAAAACAGCACCAAGCTCGGGGAAGATAAAGCCGCTTTAATCAGCTTGCCCCTGGGCAGAAAAAGCACACAAGGAGAAGGGTATCATCAGTAGAAGAGTGACACGTGCTGAGTGTAGAATACGTCTCTACAGTCACCTACACCCCCATTGAGTCTGATTCACTCATTGCCGGCACAACACCGTCACCCTCACCTGTAAGAGACTAACACTAACGTACGCAACCAGCTAAAAACAGCCTGTGCTGGCAAAAACCATTGGCAAAACAGTCAGTGATAAGATCCAAACGTATTACCCACGTGTAACAGATATTTCAAGAGGAAAAAAAAAAAAAAATCCGTGTTAGGGCTGCCATGAATAAGAGTTAACCGGATCAGAAGAGTTCCTTGTTCCTGCAATCCAGGTGAATGACTTGGCACTTGGCAACATTAAAAAGCATTTTATTGAAACAGGCACTACAGACTGCACCATCCTATCTCTCTGTGTAACCGCTCTGTCCCCATCGTTACTGGCTACTCTGTCAGCTTCTGTGCCATCCTCAGATTTTATCAGCAGGAATTTTATATTTATTTCCAGATCACCAATAGAGAAATTGAAATAACACCGGACACAGACTATTTTATAAAAACTTCACCCCCATCAGTCAGCATTCCCTGCCTCTTTTGACTCAAGTCAAAATATTGCGTTGGGCCATGCTGAACACATTGCAAAAGCATATTATCTCTCTGCAGTCACTGTCAACAACTGAATTTGTAATCACATACAAAATGAAAGTTGTTCTGTATAGCAGGCTCTACCTCCTTGAAAGCTGTGTTGCCTGATATTAGTTATATTTCTAGTTAGCAACTGAATCTCCTATTTCCCTGTGCATTGTTTTGCCAGATATTGACTTCAGGTTGGTGAGCTTATAATGATCTTAACCACTTTTCACACCTCTCTGAAGTACTGGCAAAACCTAAGACCTTTGCAGTCATCTGTAATATTGCCAGCAATCTCAGGTTCATTAAAACCAGATGTTTCCTGAGCCAACTCTCTCAAGACTCTTAGGTATATGTTATCCTAATAGATGGTGTTTAGCAGACTCATCAGCTACTTCTTCTTGGAAGTAATCATCCTTATCTAAGCCCGTATGCTGTGGCTTTGAAAATACAGAGTGGAAATCATGACATAATGCCTCTGACTCCCTGACCTCATTATATTATCTTTAATTATCTCTGCCCGATAATGCCAGCATTCCTACTGTTCCCAAACCTACAGAAATTCCTTGTTGCCTCTACCTCCTCTCACTAAACTGGAGGGTTTACGTGGTGTGTTTAGCTGTCCCCTGCTCCAGCGACTCCTCTTCTGCTGCCCCATTCCCCTCTCCAACGCTGAAGGGGTGTCGTGGACAAGCAAGTCCCGGAGGAGGATCAGGAAGGACTGCCTAGGGTTTTGGAGGTTTTCTGAAATTTACCTACAGGTTAATAGGGCCAAAAGCCCTGCCTGCATTTAGGGGAAAATTGCACAAGGAAGAAAATTTGCTCCCATCCTCAGGATCTCCAGAGCGTTGCACAGGGCTCCTCTCCTTCCAAAAAAGGTCAGGAAAGTAAGGTAATAGTTAGCACAGAGCCCATAACAGAGACAGGGTCAGAAGTCACCGCTCTAAACTATTAATTTTGTGTCTTTTTCCCATTCTACTCCATCTTTTTTCCAAATTACCTGCCCCATCTTGTCTTCACTGCCACATGTACAACTGAACTAAAAGCTTTGCACTCAGAATAAATATCTACTACAAGGAGAAGCTAGTTATAGTAATAACACATTCACTGCACACACACTGCATTCTAATAACTATGGTCGTGTAGAGAAATCCTCTTAAATCAAAGAAATACCGCAACGAATAATGAGAATGTTCAACAAAACTCTCTGAAGCAAACAGGGAAATAGAAAGATTGTTTGACCTTTTAATACTGTAAATACATCTGCAGTCCCTGAGGAATGGCTGCATCCCACAGCCTCCTGAACAAATACCTGATGCCCCCAACAACACCATTTTCCTGCATGTCTCTGTAACAGCCGCATGGCTCCTCTTAGCAGCAGGACAAGACAGCTGGGATTATACGGACCAGCACTTCCCAGATGTTTTGGGGTTTGTTTGTTTGGTTGGTTTGGTTTTTTTCCTTCCAGGAGCTGTGTCCATTGAGTAGGCTAGGTCATCAAATGCAGCATCCATTTCTTCTCGACAGAGTAGCAGGATACCAGGGATGCGCATGTGCAGCCAGCCAAGGGCTGCTTTATTAGCCACGGCAACCAGAAGAACTAGCTGCAGTGAAACACGTGTCCCGCTGGAGAAGCCACACTTCACTGGGACAAGTAGGATGAACAGCCTGATCTTAGAGGTCTCATGGTTCTGAAGAAGCTGTGAGGGTCAGAGGGGGGTTTTGATGAGTGCCTGGTGCAACAGCATCCAGCACCTCCTCAGTACCTCCCTTGGCTGACAAGGGAAGCAGCCTCCATAGGCTTTAGGGTTCACCCCGTGCAGAAATGGTAGCAGGAAGAAGGCTCCTCATTGTCTGAGACTGGGAGCAAGCCGATACACCCCCCAAAGCACTTTCTGTGAGCTTCCAAGCAGCAGTGATGGGCACAAACCATAAACTTGTCTGCTTCATACAACCGTACACAGAGCAAAGACCATCAAGTTAATTCTACTCTAATTATCTCCCAAACTGGAAGGAGAATAGCTGTGAAGCTGCTTTCCTGTACAGCAGGGCTAATTTGGTGGGCACTGAAAAGTCTACTGGGTCTCTGGAAGCTGAGCTGTTATCTGCACAGAGCCGCGCTGTGCCATGAAGACTCACCAGCTTGTTAAGACTGCACAGCCCTGGGTCAGGTTTCCAAAACCGTTCAGTTCCCACTGTGTTAGGTCTGTGAAACTCTAGTCCCAGGTATGAGTACTGATCTGTTTGGAAAATCAAGCCCTAAGCTCTTGAAATCTGCCCTTTCTCATGCTCTTCCCATTACTACTGATCTCATTTAAAAGCCTAGTAGCGCTGAGGGGTGGTGTGATTGGCACGGTAATAGAAATGGGGTTTTGGAGTCTACAGTTACCTCTGCTTGGAATGTTTTAGCCGTTCTTCCTTGAAAGTAGCATTAAGAGTGGGAAGAAAATAGTAACAGGGTGTTTAAAATGATACCCACAGAAAGCAGAACTGTTTCATTAATCTCCCACAATTCTCTGGCCGTGTCAAAGGAAAGCCATGACTTACTTAGACTGCCAAAACGCTCTTAAGCAAACATCACAAAAAGAGAAACTATAGGAATTAAGACAGATAGCGGAGGGGATAAAACATTTTTGGATGAAACTCTAACAAAGAGAAAAGAAGCGAAGAATCAAATGGCCTATTTTCACCCTGGCAAACATCATACGCCTCAAGGCTCCATCCTGGATCCTGCACTGTTTAATTTGCTTGTGTTTATGAATGATCTAGAAAGGGATGGAGCTGAAATAGCAAAAATGTACCAGCCACAAATTTTTAGGTGGGTCAGTAGTTGGAACGATTACGATGACATTCAGGAAGACCTTAGGCAACCAGATAACTGGCCCGTGTAATCAAATTCCAGTGCTGAAACACCAAAGACATGTAGCATTGGAAAGGGGCGGGGGGAAATCCTTGCACAGGAATCTAAATGGAGGTAGGCAATTTTTTCTTTACCAAGAAATAAACTTTTTCTTTACACCCATCCCACGATCTGCGCCCCCCAAACTGCTGAGACCCCTCATTGCTTCGCAGTGCATCCCCATAGCAGGCACGGGCGCAGTGCCTCTGGCGCAGAAAGCCACCGCGGCTCTGAGCAGCAATTGCCCCTGTCCCACCGTGGGAGAGGCTGTGCCCCACAGCAGGGCAACACCTCCCCTGCCCGGCTCCCTCAGGTGCCCCTTGGCCTCTGTCTCAGTGAGGAGCACCAAGCAGGAGAGCAGAGAAGGGCAGAGGATGCAACAGGAAAGAGAAAGAGACTGAGACGTTATAAGGAGGAGAAGAAAGGACAGAGACAGAGCAGGGAGGAGGAACGGCCAAGAGACGGGGCTGAGGAGAGGATGCTGCACCGCAGGTGGTACAAAGATACAATGCAGGTGACACAATGAAGCAGTCCAGGAGATCGCTGTAGATATATTCATGTAGATTCAATATGTGTACAAATGATAGCAGAGAGCCAAAATTAATTAGAAATAAAATGCTGAAAAACGTATGAGTGATTTTATGTAAGCACTACGGACCCAGCTGAAATGCTAGACATAACCTCTCTTCATAGGCTCTAAAAACCTCCTCAGAGACACCACACAAGTTAAATGGGCTTATGAAATGCAACAAGGAGGAAAAAAAATTCAAAGATACCCATTAAAGCAAGATATTAAGAAGGCATCCTAGGGAAAGAGCAGCAGACAAGGCTAATAGCTAGGGTTAGGGTTAAAACAAAGCGCAATAAAAGAGCTACAGATGGAGCGGGGCAGAAAAAGGGATGCCAAAGGAACAAGGAGGCTGCAAATGCATTCTGCACTGACAGCTTTTCCACCTCCAAGATGCCTAAGGGTCTTGGGTAAAGCTGTGCTGACAAATAGGGCAAGGGGAAGGGTTAGGGTTAGCGTTGGGAAGAGAGACAAAAACTACTGCTCCAGCTGGAGCAGGGCAGGAAAGGGGCTGCTAAGGGATAGATTGTCTGCCAAAGTAGCTCTCGTAGGAGAGCTTGCTCGTCCTAGCCATGGCTGGGAAAGCTGGGACAAAAGTCAGCCAAGGTCAGCATTTTGGACTAAGGTGTGGATTAGGGTTTGTGTTGGGAGAGGTGCAAAGCCTATCTCTCTATTTTCGAGTGGGGCTGGAAGCAGGCTGCCAAACCAACGCTTAAGCTGCTGAAACGATTCATCCCCTGAGACCTTTTGTACAATAATGTGATGAAGGAATGTGTAATCTTTATAGTATACTCATTTTATCCCTACTCCTTACTTCATAATGTCAGGAAAAGAGACATGCAGTGAAAAAAAATCACAGAGAAATCACCACAGATAAAAAGAAATATTGAATATTTTTTTTTCAACCACGTATTTAAGCCTATATACTCATTGCTATAGTAGTCCAAGGACACAGGATGATTCAAAATGAAAATGTATTTGTCTATGGATAATATTAGTTTCCAGAGTCATGGGAGTTAATGATAACAACAATTTTAAGAGTATATTAAATGCTATACTTCAAGGCTTAATCCAACCTCTAACTATTTAGGGATCAGGATGAAATCTAACGGGGCTTGAGAACAAGGTTGAAAGGATTGATTATCCTGCATCTGCCTGCTGTGAGGGTCTTACATCTTCCTCTGAAGCATGTAGTGCTGGCCAGGGTCAGAGGCAGGATGCTGGATGGGAAGGCACCCTGGATTAGCTTGTTTGTACTCCCTCTGCTCTGCCTTGGCCACAAGCTATGCAAGGGTTTATGTCTGTAATCCACAGCTCTCCTTGAGGAACACAGAGGGCCTCTGAAATGCTAAACAATCCAGGGAAAGAAGCTTACCTGAAGCCATGAGTAAACCCAGCAGTCAAACCTCTGGCATAGATTTTGGCTTCTTCCTCTTCTAAATGGCTCAAGGTTTGGATGTCTTTGTTTTCAGCACTGTATCTGAAAGATAAAGGAATTAGCAGGATTTCTTTAATCTTTGGGTTCTCCCAGATAAGTGTATTAGAGGAATTTTGTAGGTTATGGAAATATTTATTTTGAATTAAAATTAAAGCTGCACCACACTGTGTATTATTGTACCTTAGTGTAGGGCACAGCTGAGCCATGCAGTCTCCTATACCTGACTGCAGAAACTTCATTCCTTCTGCCCAGACCTAGATAAATGAAACAACAATGCTCTTTTTTCAGTGAAACCTACTTTACATCTGTTGTGACATAGAACCCAGAAGTCCAAAATCTGTATTTTATTTTCAAAATTTCAAAGGGAAATTGGTTTTGGCTTTCAAACAGCAAAGAACTAGAAGTGTAACCTAGGGCATTTTGGAGTCATTTTGCCCAGTTATTGACAGAGGAGACCAATAATTGTATTTCTGTGTAAACTTCTTTTAGTGAATGTAAGAATATCTCAACTGGCTTTACCTGAGCTCTCTCCAGCTAGTTTCCTCTAATTTAACTGGAGGGAAGGTTGCTGTTACCTTCTAAGATAAAGCAGAATATAGAAAAAGTGATAGTCAATTTACAGTCAGATAGGCTTCCTCACTACGAGCAGAGCTGTTGGTGGTGTCTACAAAATTCCCTTCCCACCTCCAAAGGAAATACAGTTTTCAGAAAAGATCAAGCCCAGAACACACTCTAAATCTCAGAGGCAAAGATTTGCGAACAGAGTGAATGTATTTCTCAGGTGAAGTGCTCCGCTACCGGGACAGAAGGATATAGGGGAAGGTGGGAAGCACAATATGAACCCTTCCCATCTCAGCAGCTATGGGCCTCTCTGATTCCTCCTCATGAACACAGCAGCCCACCAAGCAGCAGCTGAACTGCTTTCTCACCTACATCCTAGCAACCCTATCATAGCCTTCAGCAAATCTCCTTCAGTCTCAGCCCTGGCCTGGAAAACACTCAGGGAAATGCAGTTTCGTTAACCCTTTCTCACAAGGACTTCATCCAAGCACACCATCCAGATAAGTACTGTTGGCTCAGGTCCTATTGCCTCAGTTTCTCCTGCCACTCTTTTTCCCCCCACTTCTGCCTTCAGTAAGCTCTTTAGATTGAAGCACTAACCTCCGGCCAATTTTTTTATTTCAAAGCTGGATTACTGCCTTAACTCCCTCTCCCATTTTTCGACCACTTATCTCAATGCTCTCTGACTGTGAGGATGTAACACAGCAACAAAGGACCAGGAAAAAGACAAGGGATTAAAGTATAAATGGATCTAAATACTTAATAGCTGGAAGGAAGAAAAGTGTGACCTACATTAATCAGAGGCAAAATAGTGACAATAGGCTTCAGCTGGTCCTGTACCTAATTTTTTATTTATTTATTTTTAAGACACCAGGTAACAAGAAAACATAATCGAAAAGGTTTCATTCAAATGTGGATTCAGACACGATATGGAAGTTTTCTACACTTTGGAAACAATTAGACAGCATTTGAGGGGAAAAAGTAGAATTCACCTTTATGAAGACTGGCACTCCAGACAAGACACAGTCAAGAGTTGCAGATTAAACCCTCCTGTTGCAGATTAAACCCTCCTGTGTGTACATTACTGAGATTTCTGTTTAATTTCACCATGAGAATCTTTGTTGCCTGTTCTTGAAACTTATCCACATGCTTTTCAAACTGCAGCTTGAAGTTCTAAGTCAAGAGATGATATGAAAGTCTCAGCTTCCACCACAAATAAAATTGACGCCTCACTTATGATCGTGAGGATAATGTTGAATGTCACCAACGTTCAGATATCAAGGAGAAACCCCTCTCTCCTATCTCTTTTTGACTTATGATTTTTAAAGGCAAACTCATAAGGATGGTATACCAACTTGTCTTCTGAACCGCTGGAGTGAGCAGTGTGGAAAACACGGGGCTGTCGTAAGTACGCAGATCCCTCACGGCTGTTTGCTGCATCCTTTATTTCTCACTCCAGCTGCTACTGGGAGAAAAGGCATAAGATGCAAATGGCAGTGCAAACAGCTAGGCTTGTGCCATCTGCTGCCTTGTGGGAAGTCTGGGAAGAAGACTTGCTTTGCTGAGGCTTCTTGGCCAGCCCAAAACAGGGTGTCTTTGGGGTCCCCAAGCCTGAAGCAATGAGCAGCTGAGAGTGATGCATTCATAGCTTCAACCTGTACCTTATCTGCTACCCGCCTTTGAAACACTACAGCTCGACTCCTTGACTGTACTCTTGTTTCAGTAGCCTCCTGAGCTCTGAGCTGGATGGGGTTTCCTTTAACAAATCAGCCTCCTAGCCCCCATTTTAACATTAATTGATTGGAGATGCTTTTAACTGTTCCTTCTGGGTGTATTAATTTTTTACAGATTGAATTTGGTTTGATGAGGCAGGAAACCTGAAACTATTCCTGGCATCTCCTGCATACTCAGAATAACCGCTCTAATGCATTCAGAGAAGCACACAACAGCAGGGTGGTAACAAAGCAGGGCTGGGGAGGGGGGAGGCAGGAGAAAAGGGATAGGGAGAGCCTAGGTAGTCACCTATCCATTTCCAAAAGACATCAGTAAGTGATTGCTTACCCGTGTCATCTTTTATATTAAACATTTTTCCCAGCAATGCAGGTATTTCGATCAGGCTGGGGCTGCTGACATTAACAGATATTAAATACACTCAGGAGAAATATGATCAAATGTTTGAAGTGTCTAGTAAATGTGCTGTTAGCCGCCCTCCCAGGGAGCCTTAGTGCAAGCTATTGTGTTTTGCTGAGCGAGAGAAAGGCTGGAATATTAGACAAGGAATCCAAAGGCAATTTTATCAGCAGTGTTATGCAGCTCTGGAACACATTGCTAAAGGATTGGAAGCTTTTCTATTACAGCCATCAAATTACTTGCTATTCTTAAACATTGAAATGCCATTTTGCATTTTAAACCCTCCGAGTTGGCATCTGTAAAGGATTGTTATGCTCAGCAACAACACCTCCTTATTCTGACACTGTGGCAGGGCTCTGGGCAGGGCTGGGCTTTGATGCCCTATTAGAGCAGACAAAGGTTTCATCCTTCCTGCTCACCCAGACAGAAGTGGGAGGTACACTTGGCCAAGCTCCTCTCTCACGTAACCCTGCTCAGCTCAGCGCATTTAACCAGTAGATGAAGTTGACAGATTCCATTCCTAGCGAGATGCCCTGGATCATGAAATAGGCATTATCCATCTCAGAGAGCGTTCGTTTTTTCCTCCAACCAGATTTGCTCTCTTTTTACTTCCGGAGATGTAGTACCAGCAAACCCCATCATTACAGCTCACCTTCTCTGCTCCTGGAGCAGAGGAAGTAACAGATGGGAAGACAATTGCCAGAGGAGGAAGGGAATCGGCCACACTGGAAGTTGTGTCAAAGAACATCAGGAAAAAAGACTGGGAGAAGATCCTCCCTGAACGTATATCTCTGCACTGTGGCTATTTCTCCTCTGTTTTGCAGCTTTTGGTTTCATGAGAAGCAGTTTGAGGCTGCTTCTTCCCCTTGACACATCAGGGATACCTGTGAGACCTCTGTTAGGCTGGGCTATGTAAACACTCCCTTGCAGAGGTTTCCTCACCCTTAAAACAGCCTCTTAATCCTGCAGGACTCTTCTGCAGTGTCATAAAAAAGAAGCCAAACAAAAGCAAAAGGCCACTTTCTTTGCTAAAAGGTTAGGTTCCCCTAGGAAAAATGGTTGTAGATTACAGAAGACATCTCATTTATTACTAATAAATAAGTTACATAGATTAGGGACATACATAGTATTTTTTCTATCCTGGAAAGCATCCTCATTCCCTTAAAACTTCCTAGTATACCCAAATAATCCAAATACAGCCATGCCTGGACTAGATACAGCACCTCACAATACTCCTCTCCAGCCAAAAGGGCTTTCAGTTCAATTCAGCCAAACTGAAGGACAGCTTTTTTTTTTTTTTTAAAGAAATCAAATGCCATGTTTCTGGGGTACATCCACACCTTACCTTAGGTGGTCAGTCCCAGGGGCAGCCTGAAGCCTAGGGCACTCCTGAGACCCAGGGCTGCATGTCCACAGCACCCTTGTAGATTATTTGAATTCAGCCTGAATTCGTGCTGCACACAAATCTTGCCGCCTTTCCAATAGGCAATGTTAGTGCCCTGCTATGAAGGACTTGGACCATTTCATCTGTCCAATCAATTATGTGATGTCGCTACAGGGCAAACAAGATACATGAGGACAGCAGGACCACGCATTGCACGCTGGGGTTTCCAGGTACACACACCCCTTAGTGCCTGTACAGTGCTGTGTCCCCTTTCTCTCTCCTCCCTACAACCCTGGGCTGAACAGCTGGATTAGCCCAGAAGTACCCCAAGGCAGGGATTCAACAGGCTAGACAGCCAGTGCGGTTGGCTTCAGTCAAGGCTTTGAGACCAGTCATTAATCAGTCATGATGGCCAAAAAGTAATAGGCCAGCGCACTGCAGAGGATTTTAACCCACCGGTGAAGCACTGGGTACTGACAGGGGCTGGCTTTGGTGAACCAGTGGTCTCATTTAGCAAAGCAAGCCCTAGGCCCTCCTGTTTGTTAGAGTAGCATGCTTATTTTAAATTCAAACCTGCTGTCTTTTTCTACTCTTCTTTTTCTGTTGCTAAAAATGGTTTTATGACAGATCGTGATGGATATGAATTGTCTGCCATATGTTGTTTCCTTTCCTGACTGTTATCTCCATATGTCAAATGTACTTGGATCTGATGATCTCCATACAAATGATAACAAAACAAACAGACAAGGAGAGGCCAGACTACAGGGGAAACAGAATCCCAGTCAGAGGACTGAAATACCAGCAGACAGCCTTTCTACCGGAGACTGTACGGTTTACGTGCTGTCACTCAAAAACAGTGACTACCTACTCCTTCCAGGCACTCTTGCACATTAGCTGCTCTCTGACTGCTAAGAAAGGCTGTGTTCGAGGGGAGATTCCCTGGGGATCCACCACCATGGTTAGGATATGCAGAGTCTAGTGAGAGACCTTGTGAGTAAGCACTTTTTGCCTCAAGCATAACCACTGCCAAGCTTTTTAGAGCTTGGTTTTTTCCTGGTAAATTGGGTAAATTATCAGAAGTGCCTCAAGTGACTTAAATTTACCAGAGATTTGATCTCCTGAGTCCCTCAGACACTTATGAAAATTGCATCCCTTCTGTCTTACAGTCGTCGCCTTTCTCTTTCATTTTCTCCTTATTGTATTTTTCTCTGTGTCTTTGAGGCTACTCCTGTTCTCCAAGCGATCCAACAACAAGGAGTATTAAGAAAACAGAGGACTGTAAATACCTGATAATCCAAGATAATGTAAAGGTGAGAATCCTACCATATTATTCCTAATTACCTTTTCCCTATTGGTCCCAGTTTGTATTTCCTAAACCAGGTACAGGAATTCCTGCTTGTCCTTCAGGCTGCTCCCCCCTGCAATGAACATCTGTGAACGTGAGCCTGGCCAAAGTCTCCTTTCCATGCTAGTCCCAGGGAGGCTGGTGACAGTGAGGACAGGTGAAGCCCTATTGTACAGCACTGTCATCTCTGTGGTGGGAGCTTTGTCTGAGGCAATACGGATCCAGAGTCACATTGTGCAGCCCCTGTGACCGTATCGCATCGCTGAAAAGGAATCGTCTTTCTAATGAGAACTATACCTGCAGCCCTGCCTCCTTGCTCCCGTGCCCAAACTTTCCGCACAAGACCGAGGCACAGTGCCTTTCTTCCAGGATGAATCCATGAGGAATGAAGTTCTTCGTTATGGGCCAAGGTAAATCTGTGCAGTTCTTGAGAAAGAACCCACCAGCAAGGTAAAAATTAAAAAATACACTTTAGTTGTGATAGGTTCTGACTTCCTCAAGTTCTACTTCTCTGAATCCTTCTTTTCCTTCTTCCCCTCACAGTTATTGCCCTGCTGAGCTACTGAAGAAACAAATAGAGATCTTTGCAAGGTTAAAGACACCTTTCGCTTTAACAAATGACAGTCTCCATCTGTTTAGCATCCCTCTCATGTGTCTGTAACAGATACAGGCAGAATTGATTACCTTTACTTCAGGCCTACTAATTAAAGCCCTCCTCTGATGTAATGGTACCACTAAAATGTCCACTTGGGTCATCTGTGTTTTTCTGTGGATCCTAGCTTTTTTTCAGGACAGAGAAAATAAGATTTAAGGGGATACAGTTTTTACAAGAGATCAGACAGAGAAGAAATGAAAGGAGCTGATAAGTCAAAACAACACAAAGGAGTTCTAAGATCTAGAATAATTCAGGTTGGAAAGGATTTTAGGAGTCCATCTAATCCAAGCACAAGCTCAAAGTCAGCTTCAAAAGTCGATCAGGTTGCTGAGGACCTTGTCCAGAAGTTTTGAAAATCCCCAAGGGTGGTGATGCCCCAGCCTCTCTGGAGACTTGTTCCAGAGCTTGACCACTCAACCTGCAGGCTAATACAGCAACCTAATAAAGGGCTTTATGGCTGGTACCTGTCTTGAGCTATCCTTTCAAGGCAAAATGTGGAAAGCACGGCTGGGTGTGGCCAGCATTTGCTTGGGGCTCAGCATCTACCCAAGAAAACTCTATGGCCCACAAGAGGAGATGGTGATTTGCTGTTTCAAGCCTTTGTTCAACTATAAAATATATCAAGGATGCTAGGTCCTAGGGAAGCATAAGTCAGCCTGTGCAGCCATTTGGTGAGCAGTGCAGAGAGAAAAAGGTCTGTAACACAATTCACCTTAAAGAGCCACTGTGGTGAGTCCAGCGCTTCCCAGAACATCCCTCATCTGGGGACTCACCACACTGCACTTCAGAACCGAGAGGATTTAGGGACTACTATGTCACCTATCATGCTACCAATGATTTCATTAGTTTTACAGTGTCACACACACTTGCTTTGCTAGATAGCATGGCTGTAGCAGATTTCCTACCACCTCCCCCATTATCTCTTCAGGACCTTACCAAGTGGTCCAGGTCTACATGATGCCCAAGGGGTCAGTCAGCTTGACCACAGAGGCAGAAACGAGCAGCAATGAGCAACCCAGTTCAGAGGACAACAGGCCAGGTTATGCCAGCTTCAGTGCCAAAGTCGATGAGTTAAAACTATGGCCCCAGTGCTGAGCCACTACTGGAAGAGATCTCACTGGAATGAGTGCTGATGCTTATGTCAGCAGTCAGACACAGGAGAAGGACTGAACCCTTCAATAAATGCCTTCTTCTGGAAGGCAGGTTACCACCTTCTAGTCTTGAGTGTAGCTGACAGAGGTCAGAAGTTCTCCCTAACTCTCAGGGCGAGTCCCTGACTTCATGAAACTTGCTGCCATTTGACCGGCTGCTTTGACTATGGTGGTCCCTTGGACTCTTCCCATGGAAGGAAAGAAGAGAGGCACAGGCTGCAGCAGAATTTTGAATGCATGGGGAAAGCTGAGATTTTTCTAAGAAGCATGCAATACATGTGTAGTTTATTTGTCAAATTAGTAACGCCCAAGATAACAAAAAGCTTGCTGCTTCTCTAATGAAATCAAATTTTAGCTGTTGGCTCAGGTCAATACTATAGCAGACTGGTTGGGTTGCCTCTGTTCTACATGATGGTTGTTACTAAATGTGTATTTAGACTATTTTTAAAAAATGAACGTGGTTTGGCTGAAACACTGTGTTGATCCAGATGGAGTGAATAGACAGTACAACATGCTTGCACACACTGGAGTTTTTCTTTACCTGAGTAATTTTAGCACCAACCAGCCCTAAGATTCCAGTAAGCAGTAAAGTTCACACTTGTTAAAATTCAAATCTTCTAGGTCACTTGCTCATTAGCCATAAAAGTGCTCTGCTTGGAAGCATAATATAAATAAATAAAAGATAATGTGTGTAATTCAATTGCAATTCAAGAAAAATTAACCTGAAGAGTTTTTCTTAAAGTCATTCAGCTTTCTAGGACTCCAGTCTTCTGACTGTGCCCTAACAACTGCTGTTAAAAACCCCAGCAGTTTAGCAAGAGGCGCTGGGATAAGGGAAGGGTTGAGGACCAGGAAGGGATCAGTTTGGGTGGACTATGACCACCACGGCATTAGCACTGAAAGAAAAGAACAATTTCAGACCCTCCTCCACCACAGCTCCAGTTACCAGAAGTCTGTCTGCAAGGATTTACACAGTAGATAACTCTTAGTTTTGTCTCTCGTACATGTCCGACCATTAAGTACCAGTGTTATTGCCCTTGGGGAGCACTTAATGTCTCCATCTATTTTAATTTCATATCATTTTGCACTGGTTCTTTAGAAATGTAATTGCATGCATAGCTTTGTTTCAGTCAATACCATCTAGACAGCTTGAAGTCAGTACACAAGCTCCTTAAAGATAATAATGCCCTGAAATGAAAAGAAAATATTTGACTGCTTCATATGCTTGAATAGAAAGAATTGAAACGACCACTACCAACATCAGACAAGCTCACCATTTAATTTTATATTTTAAGGCTCCGATTACAGTTTGTTGTCAAACTCTTGCTGTCCAACTCAGTATAGTTTTTACCAACATACAGAGCACTTCGAAGCTGCTAGTGCAATTGTTTCTATTTAGATGGTGCCCTTTAATCAACACAAGATCTAGCATTACAGGCAGCGTATCTGTAGAACTCATAGAAAGCCTTGCCAAATCAGAGCTTGTGAATGTTCACAAGCTCTAAAAAATAGGTCTACCTGTGACTGGAAAATAATAGAAACCATAAAGCTTCCCTAATTAGTGTATTCAGTTTTGGTGCCATCTAAAGACTGAAGCACGTAAGTCTCCGTGTTTAAAATTAATTTTACAAGACAGAGAGGAATCACAGTAGTGCACAAGCAGAGCCAGAAAAGGTGAGAGGAGAAACTGGAACAGCAAAATGATGGTGGCACTAATAATTATGGCTAATGACAAGATGTTGCAAGAGCTAAATCACCCAGAGTAAGAGCGTGTGTGTGTGTGTGTGTGTACGCACACGCACGTGTGAGTGCATGGGGCTAGAATCAAAAGGGTTAACTGCTAAACCTCAGTGGAGTTGAGCAAATTATTTAATATAAATAACTTCTTGAATGAAGTTTATCTTTTGGTCTTTACAAGGTGTCTGTTCACTGATTTGAGATTTTTTTTCTGAAATTAATTCATCATTTGAAATTGTATCTGGAAACTTGTTAATTAATTCAAATGATCTACAATTCATTCACAAGCTTTTTGTTGAAAAAAAAAAAAAAATTAGTACCTGAAATTGTGCTGGTTTTGCCTAGACTTCTAGATGAGTTAATATGCTTCTGTATTCCTAACTGCTGTCCCTCATTAATTGCTAATACTGGTTTTCAAAGACAGATTCTATTACAAATTCAAAATTCACTGTCTGAAAAAAATTCACACACCAGCTAAAATTCCCGGTAAACTGTAAGCAAGGAAATTCTCCCTTTTTACAAAAGTTCTCTGTGCATGTGTGCTCCTGGGAACTCTGGCTTCCAGCTCCCATCAGGAGAACGTGGCAGGGACAACGACAACCAAGTCCCGTAAAAAGGGAGGGCTCACAAACATCACAGCAAAGAACTATAGAAATCAAAATGAAGGATACGCTTTTGGGGACAGCAGCAGTTTGAGCTTACATCTCTTAACGGGGGAGACATTTCAGAGAGGTGTTTTGGATAACCTGAAGAGAAGTCCTAAGCAAAGACAATCCTAACAAATTCATTTGAAACCACAAATGTTGATGGCAAGTTCATGAAGGGAATCCCTTAAGTAGTTGATTTTGCTCCAGTGTCAATGACTGGAGGTATCCTGAGTTTAGATGGTACGTTTCTCTTGTACAAGAGAAGGATGGTCAGATCCCATCCCGCTAATGCACTAAATCTCTAAATGCCACGGTATTTGGGATAGTGACAACAATGCAGATACTGCAGCAAGTGGCCGCAGCTCTGCTGATGTTGAATTTTGTTAAGTGATATCTAAGGAGGACGAAATAACTTCCTGCACATATTTGAAGATCATATATAGCAGAGTTGAAAAAGGCCAGTGTAAATGGTACCTAAATATAACAACATGTCTGTATTGTGCTAATCTGAATAAGATGATGAATCCAGCTGTGATACAGTGAGGACTCACACATGCCATGCGTTTTAATTATATTACAGGTGAATTCACTGATTCAGCTGCTTAGATGGGCTGTAAAAATAATGTACTAAAATCCTACAGAGGATATCTAACATGAGGTATCATGAAAACAGGAGCTTGTAATAATGGGACCTGCCAAGCCAAGGGACAGAATCACAAGAAAAGGGGTAGGAACCACATTTCTGAGACACTGACATTCAGTTTGATAGCTGCTCTGCACAGAGGCAGCTAGAGGGATGCTGAGTTGGTCTTTTCCACATATAGCTATGATTTTCTAGCAGCCAGTGCTAGAAAAAAAAGAAACTACTGTTTTCCTGAGGATAAAACAATTTACCATTTCAAATTCCCTTTCTATAGCAACATTTATAACTCCCAGAGAATGAGGCAGTATGTTCCCCACTCGTCTTAGTGCCCCTTCCTCAGACAACTCTTCCCATGCTTGGCAACTCTTTTTGGTACTTACTGCTGCCTTGTCAACAATAAACCTACATCCATCGCTGCTGCCATAGGTTATGGCATCAGGTTGGACTCCCAAATGCATGGAGGCAGAGCTGACAACAGGCAAAATTTAAATTAATTGAGATTTCCCTCCTCATTTGGAAACAACTCAGGGAAAACATAAACCTTGTCATATCTGAAGGACGGCTTAATACTACACTCCTAAATGAGACATGACTGAGTCTTAATCCCGCTGAGTGAAACTTGACTAGTTTGTATTAATAGTTTATTATTATCTCTGATAGTTCCCCCACTCCAAATCCTTTGTGCATCATTTACATGGGATTTTTAAACGGTAAAGCAAAATCCATTTGGAGAGACATTTTCCCATTTTAATAACATTTTCACACACATCAGCTAAGTCAGTCACTGTTGCAAGCTCAGCCTCCCTTTTCTGCAGTGATCAAAATTAAATGCCAGCTGATCTCCAGGGAGGCTACAGACTGAGCCAAGCACAGCAAGCTCCTGTGGTAGATACTGATGCTCTCAGTGAATCCCATCACTACTTATTCATGTGTTTAGCAGTAATTCAACACCGCATTTTTACACAAATCACAGGATCCCAGCCCAGCAATTTTTGCTGAGGGAGTTTCTCTATACCCTGAGATTGGTCTTCAAGCCACCTCACTCCAGCCTCTCCATTTCTCAGTGCCAAGTTAGAACCTGTCTCCACGCTGGATCGCGTGAAGAAGTGGCCCTCAAGTTCACACAGGACTTCAGAGCTGAAGATGGGGGCTCTTTCAGGTCAGGAACTTAAGAAGCAGATGTCAAATTCAGGCTTTGTTGTTGTGTGGACAAACTCAATTACAAAGCTTCTGTTTTTTTCAAGAAGGAGCAGAATATAACTCCCTTTGTTTCTCCTTCCCACAGAACAGTTCTCTGTCTGCCTCTGCTGTGAGGAGCTGAAAGGGGAAGTAGAAACACCAGTGTGCAACCTCCCTAATAGTCGTGTGCAGCACCGCCTGGGGTAACAACAGCTGGCCAGGGTTTATCCAAAAAAAGCGCTAGGAAATCTTAGCACAAGCCCTGTCTTTTTATAGGCAAGATTCTTCTTCCTAAGGATAATAGCCCACAACACCAAACAATTCAAGAACCCGTGCCATCAAGACCTCCAGATTTGGACTGGCAGACAGTATATACGTGTCGTTCTGAGGACACCAGAGGGAGATAACCTCACCTGCAGAAGCCGGGAATACACTCCAGGGATTCTTCCACGACTACTACCTCCTCTCATCCCCCGAGAACATCTCTCTCCTTAATAACCTGAGCCCCAGCCCCTACGCTGCTATAACAGAGAGCACTCACTTTGAAAGTTACGCTTAAGGGAGGGCACACTGCTGTCAGCGCTGCCATCACCCAGAACATTTTACAGGACTATAAACCGTTTGGAAAAAAACCCCCACGAATGTGCGGGACCACTGTATAATAAAAAAACTTTCATTCCATTTGAGGTATGAAATGGATGGGAGGTAGCAGGTGTTTTAATTGTGAGTGCATACAGAATTCTTTGCAATCCGTTCTGTGCTGCAGTTATAGGTGATCATGGGACACCTGAAAATTATTGAGGGTACAAACTGGCAATGTTATAATTCCTATACAGGCTCGGATTTTGAAAAATTCAATATTTCATTTGCAGGTTGCAAGTGAACAAGGCCATGGGAAGTGGTGTTCTATGCCTAGTAGCTTTCTAAATTTATACCAGTTTTGTAGCGTGAGGATTGTGCTCAGACTCAGTGATCCTGTTTTCAGACGAGAGGCAGAAGAACTAAGGAAATGTGTTACCGTGTTTTAGCATTTGCTAGTAACATTCTGTGATTGGGACTATTGTAGCATCTGAGCTAGTCTTGCTTTGCACCTTGCACAGGCATTCATGGCTGAACAAAGAACATACAAAATGCTACTCTTTGGATTTGGCAGCGTGTTATAAGCGTTTGGCACAAGCATACATTTCAGTGTAAAGTGCAAGGCAACAAAGGATCCAATCCCATTCACTTCACAAAGAAAAGAGAAAAAAAAAAAGAAGAGTATTTTGCACTTAACCTAATGACAAAATTTACCAGGTCTGAAGAGCCTTTTTTTTTTAATGTTCCTATCAGCCTTGCTTTTAAAACAGGAAGAATGGTAGCTGAGGGCAACTAATAGCTTACAGGGTCAATCTCAGCATTAGGATTTGAATGAAGAGATGAAAGAGGTCTAAAGGGAATGAAATCCCCAGACACAGAACTATGATCCTTTTGGGAATCGTTCCCATGGGGCCACTTAGCAACAGGCCACCATCCAAGCACAACACCCCTGAGAGCTGAAGAAAAACTTTCTTCTTTGTATTTTGCCCTCTCTGTTGAAAATACTGTTTTCAGCTTATTCCCTGGGGAGTCAGTGCCTCATCAGGAAGAAATAAAGCTGGCCAGTCTGAGAGTGATTGTGTCTCATGCTCTGCAAAGGCACACATTTCTCTTATCCCCAGGAAGAAAATTGCCTCATTTTATATTCAGAATCAAATGTACTGAAATTATAAGCAGTGGAATAATTACGTTCAACATGACACACTATATCTGACCTTAATGAGACAGCCTGGTGGCCTTAACTGTTATGGGACCGGCTCCTTCCATTTGTAGACCTGGGGATCATTTCCACATTCTCCCTCCAGTAAAAATAAGTTACGTGCTTCTTGCATCATGCCCACGTGCTCTGTGTGACCCTGGGGGCTAAAGCAATAACTCACTCAGTCCTGCTGCACCTGAGTGCTGACTCGCCCAGTGCCACTAACAGAGAAACAAAGAAAGTAAACATTTACTTAGAGAGAGGAATGGACACAGCCGTGGAGTTATTTTTAACCTTTAATTGTTTGATACTGAATTTTAGCAATTCTAGAAGAAACTGTGGCTCCTCTGACACAGTGAACTTGCCCTGAGTGTTGATGGCTCCAACGGAGTAAGGACATACCTCTTTGACAAAGGCATTTGGTATCAAAATCTGTTACACACCAAAATCGGCCAGCTTCTTTGCTTCTGACTTCCAGGTCACACTGGTATTCCAGTGCCCCCCCCCCCACATCTCTGCCAATTCTGCTCAGTCATGACCTACACCCCTTACTA